>NC_091435.1:5041604-5351604 GCF_964237555.1 Oryctolagus cuniculus
TGGTGTGGCTGCCTTCATTGTGTCCCCCTGTTCTAGAGCTGTGACGTGTCACTGTCACAGTCAGCTTGGTTTAATTGTTGGGGGTCCTAGGCTATGGCAGGCCCTCAGGAGATGAGCAGTGAGGCTTGGAGAGGCAGGGGCACCCATGTCCTGCCGAGTGGCCAGAAGGAAGCTTCCAGGCCCGTTGCTTCAAGCAAAGCAGCTTACCAGTAACCAGAAACCCCTACACCTGCAGACAGACCCTGTGAAAACAGATACGCGTATGACGCTAGAGGATTCAGCCCATATTGAATGAATATTGACTATTTTCTGTGTAAAAAGATCCTGGGTGCTATCCTAAGCCAAAAGTGCCGGTGCCGTAAATTAACACTTCTCACAGTCTCATCTGTTGATCAGAAAAGTGTGCAGTCTTAGAAACGGCAAACGATCCTGAAGACATGATACAAGTCTATCTCAAGAAAGCCCAAGCAATGAGACAAAATTCAGCTGTGGGGGGTACCCCTATACACACACACACACACACACACACAACACACAGCCCCCAGGGCAAGGGAATATTCAAAAAGATGAGGGGACAGCAAAGCCCATCTTCTCCCTGTTTGGCCCTGCTTGGGTTGTGCTAGAACCACATTTTGATGCATCCACATCCCAGAGTAGGGAGGCATGTCCCATCACTTCAAAAAGTTGTGGGGTGGCAGGTTAAGCCGCTGCCTGCAGTGCCACCATCCCCATATGAGCTCCAATTCAAGTCCTGGCTGCTCCACTTCCAAACCAGCTCCCTGCTAATATACCTGGGAAAGCGGCAGAGGATGGCCCAAGTACTTTGGTCCTGACACCTACGTGAGTCACCTGGATGGAGGTCCAGGATCCTGGTTTTGGACTGGCCCAGCCCTGGCTCTTGCAGCTCTTTGGGGAGTGAACCAGTGGCTGGAAGACACTTTCTCTCTCTCTCTCTCTCTCTCTCTCTGTAACTCTGCCTTTCAAGTAAGTAAATCTTGAAGAAGTAGTACCAGTAGTAGAGCCAGCCCCTCGTATGCACCCCACCTGCTCTCAGGCACAGGGCTACAACACTGTGCGGAATCAGCCCCATCCCCTTCGCCAGTCTTGACCCTAGTCTCCAGCCTCCAAAGCCCTGGCCCTCTACCCCTCCACAAATGTGTCTGAGCTCCTCTGTCTGGGATTCTCTCACTTCCCATCTAACGCCTCTGCCGCCATGATTCGCGATGCACAGGGCTGCTGAGCCGGGTCTTCGTGGCAGAGCAACCACGATCCCCAGCCTGGATCTTCTTCCATGAGAGGTGGAGGGGAGGGAGTGCCCATGTGTGCTTCCCTCTAGGGCCTTCATGGGAGCTGTCCCCCTTTGAGCATCATGGATCCTCCCCCTCTGCTCCTAAATCCCTCCGCATGAGCTCCGAGCTTGCCCACATGCCGGGGGAGATGCTTCAGGCCTGCCTTCTCTAAGATCTACTTTATTTCAGTAGAACCATGACTCAACGCCCGACTTTGTACCTCCGTGCAGTTTTTGAAATTCACCAGCAAGTAGGAGGGTCACAATATCGATGAGCTCTGAAAAATGCATGAAGCCTTTGCCATACAAGCCAGGAATGGTAATGCAGCCCTGTATGCGGACCCTGATATCAATCTCACATTATTTATTTAGGACTTTTCCTGGTTGCCGTTCGGGAAGGAAGATTCACTTACCAAGAGAGATTCATTTACAGGTTTTCATGACTGTGCTGCAGCATCAGTATTCAACATAGAGAGTGTGAGATCCGTGCTGCCTGGGGCGTGGGCAGGCAGCGCGTCGCCTGGGTCTGGGCTCTCTCATGCTGTAGCGTTACTGGAGTCTGGTCTCTGTGGTCTTTGTTGAAATTGCTAGAACTCAAACTAAGCATCCTCTGCTTCTTCAGTTTGCATCAACATCCAGGTGTGTCTGAGCACGAATAGCAAACCTGGTTAGGAACGATGACCGAGGCTTTGTATGTGTCCCCGGAGGAGTCAAGTGCCTGAGGCTTTGTATGTGTCCCCGGAGGAGTCAAGTGCCTGAGGCTTTGTATGTGTCCCCGGAGGAGTCAAGTGCCCAAGCACCGTGACTCACCTTCATTCCATGTGCAGTCTGGAAGGCGTATGCCTGAGTTCACGGCTCCTGACTTGCAACACCTGCAGGGCAGGAGAAAGACGCTGCCCCAGGGCCTTGGAATCTGTGGCCCCCAGAAATGCATGCTTGTGTCCCACACTTCTGCCCAAATTCCTGACAGACATGCACGTAATCGGCGCCACAGGCCACATGGCTCAGAGCACAGGCGAGACCCGGGTAGACTTGGCAGTGCTCTGAGCAACTCGGCACGCCTTCATGTGACTGACTTCCAGAACTACCTGGAGGCAGAGGTGGGTTTCCCACGCACAGCCCCTAACTCTCTATCTAGTGTTCTCCCTGTGCTGTTCACCTCCCATCTCCTCTGGCCCAGCTGGAGAAAGACCTTGAGATTTTTGCCTGGTGACCGCTGTCCGCTGGAACCCTCTCTTGTGCTCGTCTGCTCCCTGAGGACTGGCACTCCGAGCCTAAGGACCGCAAGTCCTTATTCTGGTTGAATTCAACCTTTTCCAAGTAAGGTGAGAGAGCTTGGATCATCCACATGAGGCTTTCTTATCAACAGCACCGCTGACACGGGAGAGGACAATTCTCTGTCGGGTGGGGCTGTCCTGAGCATCAAATACTATTGAGGTGCAGCCTTAGCCTCTGACAAATCAATGCCTCTTCTGGCTGTCCCTGAGCCACTGTGACAGCCAAGTGTCTTCAGGCATTGCCACAACTCCCCCAGGGCCCAAAATCAGCCTAAGAGGAGAATCCGTGGTTTCTGCACAGCGAGGGGCAGGAACCACGGTCTGAGGGCGGATGCACGGAGGGCACGTAGGTTCCCGATTTTCTGAGTCGCTTCCGTCTGGTTCTGCAGTAGTATTGACTGCACCGTCTTTCTTCCAGAGCTGAAGTCCATTCAGACTCCGGGGGTGAGTCTGAAGATACCAGGGAGGTTGAGCTCCCCTGGTTGCCAGCTCCAGGGAGGCAGGCTCAATCCACAGTTGTCACACCATCAGCCGGACAGCCCTGGCTTGATCACGCCTGCCGCGGAGGAGCATGGGACCCGCTGATTGGTGTCGGAGGCAGGCGGGTTCTGAACCATTTCAGGACTGGAGGCGAGGAGGGGATAATGACACCAGCATACAAAGTGGTGAGGGTCAGGGAGACATCAACACTGACTCATTTAATCCGATTGTCCAGAGACATCAGAGGCCCCGTGGCTCCCCACAGGGTAGCAACGGGAAGATGAGAAATGAGCATTATGTCAAATAATACGGCAGAGTGGTGCGACGATGGCCGATTGTACTCGTCCCTCGGGGCGGGTGGTGAAGCTGCTGCCTGGGCACCCTCTGGCAGGGCAGTGTGGGTGCAGCCTGTGTTCTGCAGTGAGGCTAAAGAGGCCAAGAGTGAGGAAGGGCTGGGCACGACACATCTTGAGGCTTAAGAAGAACTGCGGATTCACCAGGATCCTGCCCCCTTCCAGGCGTCCGCTCCCCCTCCCTCTCTGCTGCTGACCCGCAGTCCAGCTGATACGTCTCCCTCACCATCTGCTGCTCTCTGCCCGGGACTCCGTCTCTCAAAGTCCCCTTCTCCAGGGACTGGCGACTCCGTGTCTCTGTCCTCTGCTTCCTCCAGGGTGTGTGTGTGTGTGTGTATGCGTGTGTGATGAACCAAGACCTCGCACATGAGGTTAAAATAAAAGAAAAAACAGTTTGGGGAGCAGAATAGATTTGCAAATCAGGAGACACGGACTCAGCGAGAAACCAAACGAATGTTCCACCGAGGGCTTTTTATAGCCTGAAAAGGGGAAGGGAGTGCACACAGCTTAGCATTTGACGGGGCGGAGAGAAGCAGGACGGAGCAAGTCTGATGGCTGGAAGCCGGCACAGATCGGGCTGGTCATACATCCTGCAAGTCCACTGAACGTCCAGGGCAGTGTTGCTGGGCAGACGTCCGCACAGGCGTGCGAGGTGGTGGTGTCCTCTGTGGAAGGCTGTGGCACTGGTGGTCTCTGTGCTGGCTCCTCACAGGCAATGGTGCAAGAGAATCCCTCGTTCACAGGTGCCCGCCCCGTGCGGCTCTCGCTAAGGCTGACACACAGGACTCCATTTCCACTGACGTGGTCCGCAGCGCCCACCCTCTGGGTCCCTCCCTCCTCCCTTTCCCTCAGCGTGGCGGCCTCTCTCTCCGTCTCCTCCACCTTCCTCCCACCTGCCCCATCTGAACCTCCTCTGACCCCATCTGCGTGCTGTCCCCGGCCCCAGCTCAGCTTCTCTGAGCACCTCGCTGCCCTAGGTGTCTGACGCGCCAGCATCCTTCACCCTCCTGGCTCTTCTCCAACACAAGGGGCTCGGGTCTCAGGAGCATGCCCCATGGGGCTTGTCGTCCATGTGAGCGCTCCTGGAAACCCAGAGGTCAGTGAGTGGGTCACAGCCCCGAAGACCCAGGCGGGACCCTGTTGGCCTCTGTCCCCCGTGCGTGTGTCATCTAGGCTTGTGGGGGGGGGCTAGCTGGGCTTAGCTCACCGGGGGACGGGCTGGAGGTGCAGGCAGTTAGGTGAGCAGAGCTCAAGAGGGCGTGGAGGCGCGGCCAGGTCTGGTTCCCCCAGCTGTCGAGGGAGTCGCTTCTGCCGACACCAGCTCTTCCCACTGCAGGCCCATCTTCCAGACCTGGCAAAGCTGCTTCTCCAGTAAGAGCTCTCCTCCCACACCCCCACCTCTCTCTCTCTCTCTCTCTCTCTCTCACACACACACACACACACCCCTCACTGTGCTGTGTTCTGATTGCTGTCTTGTATTCTGCTACCACCTCACCCCTCCTCGACCTGCATGACTTGCCTCTGTGTCTCGATGAAAGTTTTAGCACAAAGGAACCAGGACGGGGAAACAAGGCAGGACGTGAACTCAGGGGGCACTGCGTGTAAACCATCACCGAATCTCCAAGGGAACGCCACGGACGCTGGTTTATTGGAAACGGAGCGCTGACGCCGGCCTTGGGGCCCTGTGGGTGTTTGATGCAGTTAGTGCAGGGTCGCCAAGGGCATCTGCCCCTGCTGAGGTGAGCACCCAGGGCTTGTTGAGCGGCTCTGGAGTCCAGACCAACAACTCCTGGACTTCCCTTGGGTCACTACCACTCTGAAATACATGGCAACGCCGAGGGGGGTCCTGGCCGGTGAGATCTGGGACGCTGCCACTCCCTGAGGACAGAGGGGCCTCAGAGAGGATTCTGCTCGGTCCTGGGGGACACTCCAGGAGACCTCAGACCCAGGCAGCCACTCCCAGCCCAGCCCTCGGAGCGTCCTGGGGATGGGGCCGGGGTGCCTAGTTCCGCAGGGAGCAGGAGGCCTGGGAGAGCGACTTGGGCTTGGCCTGGTTCGAGAAGCAAGGACAGGTGCCAGGATGGCGCCAGCTGTACCCACATTGGGCTCTGAGCTCAGCGCATGGGACCCGTGAGTCTCTGTCCGTGTTGCTGCCTCTGTCAATCCTTCCGTGTCCCTAGATGGGCGCGGCAGCACGGCTACTGATGGTGGAGCTGCTCAGGGCGGCATCAACGGGGAGGGCCCCGAGGCCACCAGGGAGGAGAGAAAAGGACGTCTGGAGTTTACTGTGGCTGCTGTGACAAAGTGCCACACGTAGGTGGCTTAAGACAGTGTTAATGTATTGTCACAGTCCTGGAGACCGGAAGCCCCAGATCCAGTGTCACGCGAGCTGGGCTTCCCCCAGGAGCTCAGGGAAGCAGCTTCCCTGGCTCTGCTGGCCTCTGGAGGTGTCAGGTGCCTGCATCACTCCAGTCTCTGCCTCCCGTGGCCTTGGCCGCCTCTCTGGGCCCCTGTGTCTCCAGTCTCCCCCACTTCTCTCACAAGGACACACGTCACGGGACTTGGGGCCGACCTCAAGTCTAGATGATCTCATCCCAACACCCTCAGCTTCACTTCGTTTGCCAAGACCCTTTCTGCAGATGAGGTCACATTCGCAGATTCCGAGGGAGACTTCTCGGACACAGCATTTTGGGGACCATTAATCAAGGCACAACAGAAACTGAGGCCGATGGAGGAGCTCCTGGCTCCCTCTTCTGGCAGGAAGCCAGCCCATAGCTTCAGACCCCTGTCCTGGAGGAAAGCTTTCAAACCAGTTAACTGAGGCAACCCCCACTGCAACCAGCTAGGGTAGAGCCTATTGTTATTCCCATTTTATGGATAAGGAAACGGAGCCCAGATACAGACCAGTCTGATAAACGCAGGCAATGTCTTCCCAACCTCTACTCTTCATCAGCACAGCCGGAGTTGAGGATAAGGGTTTCTCGCGTGAGACAGGAAGTTTGGAGGACAAGGATCTAAGAGGAGCAGGTGTGCCAGTGCCCCCAGGTCACAGGCTTCACCTCTCTCTCTCTCTCTCTCTCTCTCTCTCTCTGGAGCAGTGATCGCATGAGCTGTGTTGGTTTGTACAGGCAACTGAAGAACACAGAAAGAGAGGAGAGAATCCAGTTTCCCAAGCAGTATCTGAGCTAGCCCCGGGGCTGGCATGGCGTGGGCTTAAAGTCCCTGTGACACACAGAGCCCACCACCAGATCCCCTGGAGTGATGGTGAGAGCGCGTGTACAGCCTGCACTCCACCTGCAGGCTGCCCAGTGCCAATCAGAAAGCACGCGCAGTCAGAGGGGGCATCACACCCCGTCACGGAGCCTCTCCTGCGACGTTGGATGCCCCGGGACGCGTGCAGACCTTCAGTCGCACGCGGCGGCCCTGGGGCATTTCCACTCCTCTACCCCGACCTACGTGATCCCCACATCCACGTGGGAGTCCCTGCAAGCAGGAGGCGGACGCCGTGGGCTTTGTCCTCTGACCGTGAACACGTGCCCACCCCGTCCACCACCTGAGCATTCTCTAACCCAGCTGGGTCTGACGCACTGCTGCTTTGTAGGGCTGTGTGCAGTCATGGGAGTTGCTGGCAGAGACTTATCCCCAAATCCATTACAGCGCTGCCAGTGTGTCAGGTGTTCAAGATTGAGCTGGGTCCCTCAAACAGCGGGAAGCATCCGTGACCTACATTTCAAAATAACTGTGGAGGTAAACGCATTCCACATCTTCTCCAATATTTGGGCAACATGAAAAAATTACATTAACCATGTGCATAAACAAAAGAGAACACATAGAATTTGCCTATTTAATTTTTAAGAATGGAGACCGGTAATCCCTTTTAGGAAACTGGCTATATAAAAATCCAGATCTCAAAATTAGTCATATTAGAGTACATTGATTCATATAAAAATGTTCTCCAGATTACAAAATAATTTTTGTTTATTTCATAATGGCAGCTATGGCAATGCTTTCATGATATTTGTTTGCAAATGACTAACCCCACAATAGGTAAAATTGAAAAATATATCCACTACAATAAAAAAAAAGGTAAATAATTTGCAATGCCATGGGGCTTCACTTTTTATTTTAATTTATTTATTTGACAGATAGAGTTAGATAGTGAGAGGGAGAGACAGAGAGAAAGGTCTCCCTTCCGTTGGTTCACCCCCAAAATGGCTGCTACAGCCGGTGCGCTGCGCCGATCCGAAGCCAGGAGCCAGGTGCTTCTCCTGGTCTCCCATGGGGTGCAGAGCCCAAGCACTTGGGCCATCCTCCACTGCACTCCCGGGCTACAGCAGAGAGCTGGACTGGAAGAGGAGCAACCAGGACTAGAACCCAGCGCCCATATGGGATGCTGGCGCCGCAGGCAGAGGATTAACCAAGTGAGCCACGGTGCCAGTCCTGGGTTTCACTTTTAAAAATTGAAAACGTTCATGTCTCAGGAACAAAATGAACGCATGTGGTGTGATATACTCGTATCTTCAGCATCAGAGCCTGTAATATCAGAATGCTTGCCATCATTCACTTTTTCTAAGCAGAAGTCGATGTGCATCAATTTACCCAATCTCTTTTTGCAAGAATGCCAGATTATGCCACTTCTTTCTTTAAAACTTTTCCAGCTGAATATTTTATTTATTTTGAGATAAGATATCTTTAATTTACAGTACAGCCAAGGGCTTAGTGTCTCTAAAGAATTCAACAATAAGGGCCGGCGCCGTGGCTCGCTTCCAGGCCAGCTCTCTGCTGTGGCCCAGGAGTGCAGTGGAGGATGGCCCAGGTGCTTGGGCCCTGCACCCGCATGGGAGACCAGGAGAAGCACCTTGCTCCTGGCTTTGGATCGGCGCAGCACGCTGGCTGTAGCAGCCATTTTGGGGGTGAACCAATGGAAGGGAGACCTTTCTCTGTGTCTCTCTCTCTCTCACTGTCTATAACTCTACCTGTCAAATAAATTAAAAAAAAAAAGAATTCAACAATAAAAATAAAAACCCACAGTCCAGCATGAAAATAGGTGAGGGCCATAAACAATAGTCAAAGGAAAATATTTTCAACTTAACTCATGTAAATTTTAAAATAGTCACAAAATCATTAAGACTACAATGTATAATACATATAGTAGCAGGGAATATACAGTAATATATAATAAGAACATTTATAGAATTTGTATATATAGTAGTATATAAGACACGTAATAGTATTTACACACACACACAGAGGGGGAGAGAGAGAGTATATAATTCCAAACAATGACTTAAAGTTGGACAAAACATTGTATTTGCAGCAAAACTGATACACACAGGCATTTCTTTTGAGTTTGGTCTTGATTTTAGCTGCCACTTCTAAGGGAGAACATGTGGTATTTGTCTTCCCGTGTCTGGGTTATTTCACCCAGTCTGATGTTCTCCAGTTGATGTCACTTCTTGCTGCATGAGTGTCACGGCCAATCACTGTCAAGGTATTAATCATCGGGGTTTCCCTTTGATCCAGTCCACCCTATGAACCCAACATTGAATCAGAGTGCCTTTGTGCAGCTGGGATCACTGAGTGAGTTACATGCTGCAGTTCTGAATGACATCATAGAATTACTCATCATCATCTAATAGGATAAAGACATCCCAAAAATGTCAGTGGGAAAATGCTAAGTGGATTCTTGAATCGTAAAGACCGAGTGGCCTGCCAAGGTAATACAAGGACGTGGACATCATTCAGTAAAAATTTCCCGAGAATAATGTCATCGTTGCTGCTATCCTGCGGGGAGATCCTTAGGAACAGCCACAGCATTTTGGCAACGTTCTGATTCTGCATCATACTAACTGCACCTCCCAGCACCTGGCCTGGCTTTATTTTCTTCCTGGTCCTCCTACGCCATTGGGTGGCCTCTCCCTCTACTGAACTGCTGGTTCTCTTTCGGTGGGAAGACTGCCAGGTGGTCTCCCAGGTTCTGAGGATAAAATCACTGAGTCCAGCTCTGGCTTGACTCCCGTGGTTTTCCCACGCCCCTCCCACTGCCTTCAGACCCCGAGGGCCCAAAGGGAGGGCGAGAAAGGCTGGGCCAACTGTTGTGAGCTTACAGGGAATGTTTTAAAGCAAAACGGGAAGGTTCAGTTATTTTAGAGTCAGATTCTATCACTAAGGGAAAATGCACACTAGATATCAGCTCTTGCGTGTCCCCCCAACCTCATTAAACCAAATCCACGATCCTTTGTCACTAAAATACGACCTCCCCCTACATACACATCCTCTCACAGTTAACAGTTCCATTGCCCGCCTGTCTCCCGAGCCGGACACCGGGGAGGGATCACTCTTCGCTTTCACCAGCCCCACCTGTCATCAGTTCTGAAGCTCTCTTCCTTGGACCACCTACATGGCCCCAGTCTCGTTCCCTTACACCCCACAGGTGCCCCCTGAACTCACACCGTCACCATGTCTCTCTCACCTGCACGGCCTTCTACCCGCTCTCTCAGGTAGGCGGCTCCAGGACCGCACAGCCCTAGCCCCTTCCGTGGTCAGAGCCGCTCACCTGATATGTCATGAGTTACAGGAGTCCCTCAGCCGTCAGGATGGCCAGGAAGAACCCCCTGAGGACACGCAGCATGCTGCAAACCACCCCCTGTCTACACAGATCTTGAAGTGAGAAAGGAGGGAAGCATTGAGCTCGAGAAGGAGGACTGGTCCCCAGTCAGCAGACACTCAGACGCAGGGTCTGCCCAGCTCAGCCTTGAAGTGCTGGTTGCAAAGTGCATCTAGCAGCTGGGCCCTCTCCGCGCTCATGCATTGTGGGAGGGTGATGGACAGACTGGGGTGCATTAAAGACGTGGACCAGTGCCATGGAGATGAGAATGAAGAGCAATCTGTGGCTACAGTGCAAGCAGAATGAACTGGAGAGGAAGGGCATCCTGAAGCCTCCTCCAGAGGATGGTGACATTTAACAGGCTGGGGCGGGCAGGAGACAGATGCTTTGGGGGATGAGGGTGGGAGCGGGGCTGGCCTTTGTGAACCGTGTTTGCAGACCACAGCATTTAAAATTCCGAATGAGCATCCGTGTTAGAAATGCCTAGCAAAGCGTCTGAAGTTCAAGTATAGGGCTCAGGAGAGAGAAGGATGGGAAAGATAGGTGTGGGAGCTGTTTGTAGAGACCACACAAGCAGCCATGCCTTTCGAGAGAGGGAGCCGAGGGCAGGGTCCAGGGACAATGCGGCTTGAAGGGGTGAATAGAGAAAAGGAACCACGAAGGTGAGTGACAAGTGGCAGCCAGGCGTGCAGGAGGGGCTCTGTGGGGTCACGGGACCATGGCAGCTGAGTTCCAAGAACAAGAGCATCCAAAGTGCGACACCTTGTCACAGCACAAGGAGGCTGAGCGCCAAGAGGAAGCCATAGCATTTGACAATGAGAGGTCACAGGTGACTTCAAAAGAAATGACTTCAGTAGTTGACGGTGACAGAAGCCGTGTCCGTTCCGGTTTTCCAAGAAGCAGATGCCAAGGTGGACTAGACATGCAAGGATTCGCTGAGAGAAATCCTTGGGCAGAATAAAGACAGGACGCAGGAGTGGGCGGGAAGAGGCAGAGAACCACGGTGCAGGTCTGACACCTGGGAGACGAGAAAGGGGAGGAAGGACCGGGTAGAAGAATCTGAGACCACAGCGCTCGTCCAGGAAGGCTGCAGCCTGGCTGACGGGGCTTCCCTGAGCAGAGCTTGTGTGTTAGGGAAATCCTGCACGGCACAGACACTGTGCTCAGGAGAAAACCCCGCTGGGCTGGTCCTTGGCTCAGGGGTCGGGCGTGCAGCTGCTCACCGTTGCCAACTGCCCCCTGTAAGATCTGCTAGAGAAGGAGACACCTGGCAGCACAGAAGCAAAAGTGGTGAACTTGAGAGGGAAGCAGAGAGCCTGAGCCTCTTGTCCCTGCCAGCCCTGGATCCACAGACGGCACGGCCAGGACAGAGACACAGAAGTGCAGCAGATGAGCACGGCCTGGGAGGGGTACCTGCTGTGCTGTCTTCCCCTGAAGCCGCCCTAGAAGGCTGGCACTCCATGGCCGGCCAAGGTCACACGGCTTTGTAGAACGGCCGAGCCGAGAGCCGGCCTTCCAGTGTTCCTTCCTGGGTGTCCCTGGCTCCACGCACAAGCTCCTTGCTTCCCCCAGCACCTCCAGTGGCACATGGGGTCCTGTCTGCGACAGACCGTGCTCCGTGGACGTGGCTGCCTTTGAGGTAATGTGTGTTTGGGAGGGTCTCGTCACCTGCATTTCTCTGGTGCACACCTGACAATGAAGAGCCCAAGATACCACACGACAGGGCAGGGCACAGAGTATGCGGATGACCCCGCCTGCCTGTGTGGCACATGCTGACGAGGCATCCTGAAAGGCGTGCCCACGTGCAGTGGCATTTCCACCACTAAACCCTGGCGGGCCACTGTGAGCACACAGGGGCTCCCCGCACTCCTGAGCGACTGCAGAAACCCACTAACTCTCTGTGTCTGTTCACAGGTGACCTCATCCACTTGCCTCCATACCTTAGAATGGACTTCTTGTTGAACCGAGGTGGCCCGGGCACCAGCAGGGACCTGAGTTTAGGACAAGCGTGCCTGGAACCTCAGAAAAGTCGGACCCTGAAGCGCCCCACGATCCTCGAGCCCATCCCGATGGAGGCCTCCTCCTCTACCTCCTCCACGAGAGAGGGGCAGTCATGGCAGCAGGGGGCCGTGGCCACATTACCTCAGCGGGAAGGGGCCGAGCTGGGACAGGCAGCTAAGATGAGCAGCTCCCAAGAATCGCTGCTCGACTCTCGGGGCCATTTGAAAGGCAACAACCCCTACGCCAAGTCATACACCCTGGTATAGCGGACAGCGTGGCTGGATCGCCGTTGTAAATACGATTTAAACCATTCAATCAAAGCTACCTTTTTTTTACAGAATTCCAATATTTATAATGAAAGAAAATTGCCAAAATATATTAAAAAAAAAGAGAGAGAGAGAGAGAAAATACTGAAACCACAGACAGTGCAAAGACTGTCCTGCTTTTTTTCCGTCTGAGTGTGAGCTCCATCCGCCTGGGCGTCTGATTTTTTGGGAAAGAAGTCCAGTTTTATGATCTTCACAGGCTACTGCATTTTTACTGATTTTCTACAAAGTGCATGGGGGACTAATTCAACCTTCCGACTGGAAGTTCTATCACACAAGGGTCAAGAGAGAAAACAGAGGGGGGAATTAGCCCATTTGTGGATTTAAAAGGAACACTGGTTTGGGGGCAGGGGACAGCTCTCGCCACGCCCGCACACCTTTCTTTCCCATTAGAAACTGTGTCCTCGGTTTGATCTTCTGTTGTTAATTAGGATGAGTGCCGTCAGTGAAGGGGTGGGGGGACCGATTCTGTTCTCTTTTTGGTTTATTTTTTAATTTAATGAGACACTCTTTGCATTTTGTCTAAGCGAAATAAACAAGAAAAGGTCGTCTGCCTTTATTTCTACGTCTGCTTCTCTCCTCTGGGCCCGATGCCTGCGTCCTGCTTCCTACGCACACTTGTGCTGTTGAACACCAGGCCGGGACCCAGAACCCAACCCACGTAACCAGAGGAGATGCTGACGCCCGGTGCAACTGCTGCTCCCAGGCTGGGGGGCACAGAGGTGGACTGGCCTCGGGCACTGCGGGGGGCTGGCCAGAGTGGCCTAAGCCATCGTGAGGCTCTGCCCGTGGCAACGGGGCCTCTCGCTAGACCAGAGGTCAGCAGGCTGCAGCCCAGGAACTGACTCCCCGACTGCTTTCGTAAGTAAAGCTTGACTGGAACAAGGTCAAGTGCACCATTTGCCCATCACGAGGCTCCTTGTGTGCCACGAGGCAGAGTGGAGTAGCTGCGACAGAGACAGTGAAGCCCACAGAGCACAACCCTGCCCTAGAGACACACACTCAGCCCAGCTCACATGAGAAAGGAGGAGGCCCCTTCAAGCTTCCCACCCTCCAGGACCCGCCCGCCTTCCCTGGCCTGCCATCGCGATTTGCAGTAACCATCTTCATGTGCAAGGCCTCTTCAAAAAGTTCATGGAAAATGGAAGTAAAAGACTTGTTTACTTTGGTGCAAAGATTTTTTTTTTTAATTCTTCCTAACACGTTTCCCATGAACCTTTTGAAAACCCCGTGTGTGTTGCCTGCAGCCCACTCCTGTGCCCAGAGGAAAGCTACTGGGGAGTTGAGTGATGTTCCTCTGAAATCTAAGTTTCTACTTCCCTGCCTCTCAGTCTGGTAACTCACCGACGGGCGCATGCCAGCAGAGAGCCTGCTCAACCACAGCGTGGACTGCATTGCCACGCGGTGGCCCTCACACGACACAGTCCTCCTGTGGCAGCAACGTGGTGGTTCCAGCTTCCCCTCCCCCAGAGTCCTGGCGCTGGCCAGAGAACTTCTCAGACGCCCACGGCTGCTGCTCCTCCCAGGAACAGACCACACAAGGGCCTTCCACCCTTCACATCCTCTACGGGTGCCCTGCAGGCCACCAGCAGGGCTGGTAGCAGCTGTTACCCCCTCGGAACCTGCTCAGAAATCTCCTTCCCTCCCTCCATCCCTGTCCTCCTGTTTCTCCCTCATCCCGTCCCTCTTCCTTCTGCTGACTCTCCTCGGAGGCCGCTGGTTTAGATGTGAGGACACAGCACCTGCAGAACAGGCCCAGGAGCAAGTGAGGACCAGCTGCTGGCTCGGACCCTCAGCGAATGCGGGATGTGCATCGCGTTCTTGCCAGAGTTTCGGGAGTGACTCTACGGCGGCACCGGCCTGTCTGCATCCTCAGAGACTGTTGGTTCTTTTGTTTTTCGTGTTTTTTTTTTTAATGAAAAGGAATGAAAGATTACTTTTTGGGGGGAACAATAAAGCACTTTCATCAGTCTAAAATTTCTATATCCCACAAACTTAGATGCTTCCCTCTTTTTAAAATTTTCTCTCAAAACAGTAAATAAACTAAAAACTACGATCTACATTGTGGCTGCCCCAGCCGGGGTTGCTTTCCAGACAGATGCCTTTAAAACACGCAGCCACATGAATTCAGCTCGCAAGCACTGCTCCAGGCAGCTTACCTCCTGGCCTCTCAAACAGAGACCTGACATCCCTGTGTTTGCAGGGGTCCAGAGCTGTAGACTAAAGGGGTGCTGTCCATTTTTTTTATTTTTTTTATTTAGTAAATATAAATTTCCAAAGTGCAGTTTATGGATTGCAATGGCTCCCCACCCCATAATTTCCCTCCCATGAGCACCCCTCCCATCTCCCGCTCCCTCTCCCATTCCATTCACATCCAGATTCATTTTCAGTTATCTTTATATACAGAAGATCGGTTCAGTATATATTAAGTAAAGATTTCATCAGTTCAGGGGTGCTATCCATTAAGCTCTCTATGGAGAGTGGTAGTAAGGATTTTTGCCTGGACCTCTGCCTGCCTCTCCTCTGGGAAAGGCCTTCCTGTTAGCTCCAGCGTGCAGGCAGATTATCTTAGAATGGGGCAACCCGGAAGAATCCTTGTCTTCAGCCAGCAGCCACAGGGAAAGGGGCATGACTGGCTTTCGTCCTTGGCATCCATCTAGAGAACACCACTTCCTGCGGTGAGCACACAGCCCAGGCACTTGCACCACCTGCTTCCTGCACGTGTCTTCCCGGCCACGTTATCGCATCCACATCCGCCCTGGCTACGGGGAAGAGAAGAGGCTGCCCACGCGCAGGTGGGGAACGCTGGCGCGGTGGGGGAGTGCGCCTGCCGCTGGCCACGAGCTCGACCCACCCGCTGCACCTGGGCCTTTGCTGTGGAACGTCCCGACACCATCTCAGGACGCAGAAGACGGCCGCTCCCTGCCCCGCCCTTGACAAGGTGCTACAGCTCCGCCCCAGGCCCTCTGGTCTGCTACCGTGACCCCTCAGTCGCTCGGCCACCAAGAGTTGTGAGCGATTCTGAAGGAACCACGGAAGTCTCCCAGGGACTCAGGAACTCTGCAGCTCCATGTGCAGCCATGGCTCCTGCCTCCTGGCACTGGGAATCCAAGAATCAAGCCCCCTGCCCTGGAAAGGCTTAAAGGAACCTAACAAGATGTCCATATTTAAAACCCCTCCATTTTTAATTTTTTTTCTATTTTCTTTTTTTTTAACTTTTATTTAGCAGATATAAATTTCCAAAGTACAGTTTATGGATTGCAATGGCTCCCCCTCATAATTTCCCTCCCACTCGCACCCCTCCCATCTCCCGCTCCCTCTCCCATTCCATTCACATCAAGATTCATTTTCAATTCTCTTTATATACAGAAGATCAATTTAGTATATATTAAGTAAAGATTTCAACAGTTTGCACCCACACAAAACATAAAGTGTAAAATACTGTTTGAGTACTAGTTATAGCATTAATTCACATTGAACAACACATTAAGGACAGAGATCCTACATGAGGAGTAAGTGCATAGTGACTCCTGTTGTTGACTTAACAAATTGACACTCTTGTTTATGGCGTCAGAAATCTCTCTAGGCTCTTGTCATGAGTTGCCAAGGCCATGAAAGCCTTTTGAGTTCGCCGACTTTGATCTTATTTAGACAAGGT
The DNA here is from genome assembly GCF_964237555.1 of Oryctolagus cuniculus. Classification (NCBI taxonomy): domain Eukaryota; kingdom Metazoa; phylum Chordata; class Mammalia; order Lagomorpha; family Leporidae; genus Oryctolagus; species Oryctolagus cuniculus. Next base: position 5,057,595 of record NC_091435.1, read on the forward strand.
CATAGTCAAAGTGGAAGTTCACTCCTCCCATCAGAGAAAGGTACCTCCTTCTTTGATGGCCCCGTTCTTTCTGCTGGGATGTCACTCACAGAGCTCTTTCATTTAGGTCCTCTTTTTTTTTTTTTTTTTTTTTTCAGAGTGTCTTGGCTTTACATGCCTGAAATACTCTCATGGGCTTTTCAGCTGCATCCAAATGCCTTAAGGGCTGATTCTGAGGCCAGAGTGCTACTTAGGACATCTGCCATTCTATGAGTCTGCCGTGTATCCCACTTCCCATGTTGAATTGTTCTCTCCCTTTTTTATTCTATCAGGAACCTAACAAGATGTCCATATTTAAAACCCCTTCATTTTTTAAACAAAAGATTTATTTATTTTGAAAGGTTGCACACACACACTCGCACACGCACACAGATCTTCCATCTGCTGGTTCACTCCCCAGATGGCCGCAACAGCCAGCACTGGCCCAGGATGAAGCCAGGAGCCAAGAGCTCCATATGGGTCTCCCAGGTGGGCGCAGGGGCCCAAACACTTGGGCCACCTTTTGCTGTTTTTCCCAGGCGGTTATCAAGGAGCTGGATTGGAAGTGGAGCAGCTGAGACACGAACCTGCACCCATATGGGATGCCGGCATCACAGGCGGCAGCTTTCACAGCTATGCCTCTTTGAATTTCCTCAAGAATGCATCCCAGGGAGTGTTTCAGTTCTCAGAAGAGGCCCCGGGAATACCAACCCCCAACAGCTTAATGTCCAGGGTTCTGCGCCCCAGGCTGAGGCTCCATCCCATTGTCCAATATGACCTCACACGCCCAACTGAGGCTGGAGGAAGGGCAAGGTTCTCGGCAGGTCTTGGCAACCCGGCTCTCCCAAATCCTGATGAGTGCTTGACTCAGACATGGCAGCAGGTCTGTGTGAAACAGGTGTCTGCTTCCTCTTGGCTCATGGCTTGCTTGAGGGGAGAACTCGCGAAGGCAGAGCCTCTGAGCCAGACAAGCCAGGGCTGCAGCATGGACAGGAACCTGCTGAGCAGACCTCAGCCTAACCTGGGCCACCTGCGCGTCCCTGAGCAGGAGTGGGAGTGGCTGTGGGGAGGCAGTGCCCGCGGGCCCCTTGTATCCGTGCCTGTCCTCTGAGCAGTGGCTCTCTCGGCTTCTCCTCCCTGCACAGCAGGGAGCACTAGAAGGTACAGTGTCTCTCTAGTGGGCAAAAGGCCAACTTGTCCACTGACCACTGACCAGGGTAGTAGAAAGAACAGCTACCCCTCAGGCAAAGGCTGGGCAGGTTTTCTAGCCACACCCTTTGAAAGTTGAGTTTCCCAGGTGTCCTCAGACATGGGCCATCTGGGTCCACGCCCTCACTGGTTCAAGCAATGCAGACGTCCTGGGCGGGCTCTTACCTCCCTCTCCATCCTCAGTCCTATGGCGTAGTCCTCCCTAGACCCTGACTTCATACCCCAGTCTACCCTCCTAGCATCAATCATGCAACAGTCTCTGTTGTGGCTCTTTACCCTGATCACCGGTTACCTGTATCATTCACTTGTTTATAACTGTCATTGTTTAGTCTGTCACCCCTCCTGGAATGTCAAAGACCTAACACTTTGTTTGTTTACTTGTGCATCCAGTGCCTAGAATGGTGCAGAGTAGGCATCCTGAAATACGTGTTGAATAGGAAAAAAAAATGTGGGGGCCTTTGTAGGCTGGGAATTCCTCAGCTGTGTCCCAAACCTACTGCGTGGATGGTGCCGCATCACCCCAGGCTGGGGTGCCATGGGAACCCACTCTCCTGCCACTGGCTCTGCTGACTTCAGCCTTAGTTTTGACCAAGGAGGCACCCCTGGAGTGGCAGGTCGGCTCAGTCACTCAAGCACGGCACAGAGCCCAGCCTCTCCAGTTCTCGGCAGCAGTGAGGAAGACCCCGGCGGCGCCTGCTCCCGCCCCCTCTCTCCAGAAGGAGGAGCTGCAGCTTGGACTCCAGGCCCCGGCACACTCACGAAGCTCCTGCAACCTGGTGGGAATGCTGGTCATCGTTCTCTTCTGTCTCACTGCCTCGCTTTCAGGAAGAAAACACTAAACCTTGGGGGAAAAACGACTTGGTGGTTCATGGCAAAGGGGGTCTATTCCATGTCTCAAGACAAGCTTTGCCAGGTCAGAAAGGCATTTGTCTGCCAGCAACTTCAGGCCAACTCTAGGAACATAAGATGATGTTCACCTCCCCTAGCCTGGTAACTCTCGGAGACGCCCATGCTCTGCCCCAAGGAGAGAAACCTTCCCTGGAGAACAAGGCATCTGGGATGTGCACCCAGAGAGACAGAGGGCCCTTGGGGTCAGACTGCACCTGGGCGGTTCACCATGTTCCCCAGGTTGGCCATTTCCAACCAGGCTCTGTCCACACACGAGGATAATACTCTCAAAGGCTTAATTCAGTGCCGGCTTCAGCGTCTCCTCGGAGGCTCCCCTGGAGTTGGAGTGTGGCGGCAAACAGAGCGGACCTCCTGTGCGGCTTTCGGGGAAAGTGTCGCAGCAGTCTGTGGAAAAGGTGCTTCCGGTTTCCAGAGCCGAAGCTACAGATGTCTCATAAAGGAGGCTGCGGCTCCTGAGAGGAGGAGGCTGGTGGGATGCCCTGACCCAGTTCAAACTTCAGGAATACGAAAGCATGACCCTTGCCCTCAGGAGAAGCACAGTCCCCACCACAACCACTGCCCACACCAAAACACAAGCCCATCAAGTCCCGCGGGGACAGGTGCCTCTGCCATGGCCCAGGAAGGTGATCCGATCGCACCCCCAAGAACCACATGCTGCACGTGCAAAGTAATGCATGAACCAGGGAACGATTAAGATGTCAGAGCTGACTTGTCTTCGATGTGTTAGTCCAGTGCTCCACCTATTCCCCTGACTGTTCATCCACAGGACAGAGGACAGCCCTGTCTCACTGAAACTTCTGCTTATCTTCTCTTGCAAAGCTCCTTCATGGGGCTGGGTTGTGGTACAGTAGACTGAGCCTCTACCTGCAGCACCGGCATCCCAGGTGGGTGCAGGTTCATGTCCCAGCTGTTCCTCCTCTGAGCCAGCTTTCTGCTGTGGCCTGGGAGGGCAATGTAGGATGGCCCAAGTGCTTGGGCCCCTGCACCCACATGAGAGGCCCAGAGGGGATTTTGGCTCCAGGCTTCAGGTTAGCCCAGCTCTGGCAGTTGCAGATATTTAGGGAGTCAAACTAGCCAACAGAAGGCCTCTCTGTCTCTCCCTCTATCTGTGCCTCTGCCTCTTAAAAAAAAAGCTCACTCATGATCCCCAACTCAGCTCCTGATATTCTTCTCAGTTGCAAGGTGTTAACACTCACCATCAGGGTGCCGATGTTTCCAGTAGGAGGAGGAAGAGTTCCTCGCATTGAACCCAGAATAATGGCAATGCCTCCTAAAAGGGTCACCAGGGCACGCAGGAAGGAAGCATTCTTGAATCTATGGCGCTAAGTGGAAAACCCTCTGGGATCCATCCTTGCCAAAGACTGATTTTTTAAAGGGATGTATTTACTTATATGAAAGTCAGAGTTACACAGAGAGAGGAGAGGGAGAGGGAGAGGGAGAGGGAGAGGGAGAGGGAGAGGGAGAGGGAGAGGGAGAGAGAGAGAGAATCTTCCCTCCGCTGGTTCACTCCCCAAATGACCACAACAACCAAAGCTGAGCCAATCAGAAGCCAGGATCCAGGAGCTTCTTCCTGGTCTCCCACGTGGGTGCAGGGGAGAACCCCCCAAAAACCTGGGTCACCTTCTACTGCTTTCCCAGGTCACAGCAGAGAGCTGGAACGGAAGTGCAGCAGCCAGGACTAGAATTGGTGCCCCTGTAGGATGCCGGCACTCCAGGCGGCGGCTTTATCCTCTACACCACAGCATCGGCCCCAAAAGATTGACTTTAAGATATGTTTGCCTGCTTACCTGCCTCTTGTGCCCACTCTGCAGAACACGAGAATTGTGTTTGTCAAATGACGAAGGCGCACAGGAGGATGGAAGTTAGCCAGCCGCATGCAATAGCAAGAACACTGCACCGAGAAGCTGAGCTCTGGCTCCTTCAGCCACTGAGGGCACAAACTTGTGCAAGAAGGTCTTGTGAGGACATCAGCAAACAGCAGGTTGGACCAGAAGGCCTGCACGTCCCTCAGACTCAACCAGGAAATGGCCCTTCTCAGTATCTACCAATCTCGCTCAGAATCTAAAACTGTGCACGTGCAAGGTGAGGAGAGACTGAGGACTGCACGTCGTTCATGTTTCAAGGTCCCTGTCCCCTAACACAGGCATCAGCTGAAACCAGTCTACACGGATAAAGTACGCGCATGGAGCGAACGTCAGCGTGCAGTGTGCAGTGTGAGGTTGCTCCACGTCCACGAGCCCAGCACGAGGCGAAGTTTCATCCCTGCAGCGAACTCCGAAACTCAGCTAACGAGCATGCTTGTTCTTTGTCCCGGAGGGAAAGGGAAGGGAAGGAAACTACCCGGCGAGGGGAGGGATTCAGGAACTCGAGACTGGTCTGTGTGTTGCATAATATCTCCCCCAAAGATCACCCTTCCCTCTCCGCTTCTACACGCAACCCGCTCTGTGGGCAGAGCAACACGTCTGGCAGGGCTCGCAGTCGGTGCTGCCAGCCCCTGGGTGACAGCATGGAAGGCGGTGGTTGTGGCTGCTGCTGCTGTCGGTGGAGAAGCTGGTGGTCTGTCCACAGTGGGGGCACCCCAGGCTCGCCCCCTGGCCAGGATCACGGCTGCTGTCTGAGCACAGGGACCAGGACTGCGTCATCTCTCAGCTCTGGAAACGGATGCTGAAGACCAGAACTGACCCTGGCTCTGTCCTCCTCCCACCCCTGGTCAACTCCACACCTGCACCCCGGGTCCAGCCTCCCCTGGCTCTGTCCTCCTCCCACCCCTGATCAACTCCACACCTGCACCCCGGGTCCAGCCTCCCCTGGCTCTGTCCTCTTCCCACCCCTGGTCAACTCCACACCTGCACCCCGGGTCCAGCCTCCCCTGGCTCGGTCCTCTTCCCACCCCTGGTCAACTCCACATCTGCACCTCGGGTCCAGCCTCCCCCAACTTCACAACACCCTCCTCCCTCTCACTCTGGATTTCCTGTCTTGTTCATATGTTAAGATAGTCAAGGGGCTGGCACTGTGGCACAGCGGGTTAACACCCTGGCCTGAAGTGCTGGCATCCCATATGGGCACAGGTTCAAGTCCCAGCTGCTCCTCTTCCTATCCAGCTCCCTGCTATGGCCTGGGAAAGCAGTGGAAGATGGCTCAAGTCCTTGGGCCCCTGCACCTGCATGATAGACCCAGAGGAAGCTCCTGGCTCCTGGCTCAGATCTGCACAACTCCAGCCGTTGTGGCCAATTGGAGAATGAACCAGTGGATGGAAGACCTCTCTCTCTCTCTCTCTCTCTCTCTCTCTCTGCCTCTCCTTCTCTCTGTGTAACTCTGACTTTCAAATAAATAAATAACATCTTAAAAAAAAAAGACAGTCAAGGGGCCGATGTGGTGCAGCAGGTTAAGCCTCCACTGCCACAAAGCCAGCACCCCTTATTGGAGCGTTGGTTTAAGACCCAGCTGCTCTGCTTCTGATCCAGCTTCCTGCCAATGTGTCTGGGAAAGCAGCAAAGGATGACCTAAGTGCTTGGCCCCTGCCACCCTCATGGGAGAACCAGATGCAGCTCCTGACTCCTGGTTTTAGCCTGATCCAGCACCAATCATTGCAGGTATTTGTGCAGTGAACCAACAGATGGGAGCTCACTCTCTCTCTCTCTTCTCTCTCTTCTCTCTCTCTCTCTCTCTCTCTCTCTCTCTCTCTGCCTGTCAAATAAATAAACCTTTTTTTAAGAAGTAAAATTTCACCCATTAGTAAAGCAGAAATCTCTCCCTCCACCACACCCCCTCCCTTACCCCCGCCACCAATAGGCACCACAAGATGTCTCCCTTGTGCTGGACTCCAGGGCCCCTTGGCCACCCTTACCTTTGGTCCCCTCTTCGTAGCCACAGAGAAATTGTCTTATTCCTGGCTTCCGCCTCCAGGGCCCCTTGGCCACCCTTACCTTTGGTCCCCTCTTCGTAGCCACAGAGAAATTGTCTTATTCCTGGTTTCTGCCTCTACTTTTTGGGCTAATTCTTTGTGGGGTCCCCATTCTCCAAAGCCCCTTCAAGTATGTGTGCTCCCAGTCCACCCTCAATCCTGTTTGTGCATCTCTCATCCTAGGAAAAATTAGCATCTCATTGTCAATGACAGCTTTAGTTACCAACTATACTCTGAGGACTCCTCAGTGTCTACCTCCCAGATGGACTTCTGCTCTGAGCTCCCAGGTTACACCCAAGCCTCACGGGTACCTGCACTTGGCTGTTCCATGTGAACCCCTAACAGCACTAATGACCACACATGACGCCTGCTCTTGGCTGCTCTCGGCTCCCCTCTCTCCTGTTGCAGCAGATGGCTTCACCATCCCATCCAGAGCTCTCCCTTACCCTAAATGTACTCCCCATGTCTCTCACGCTCTTATACCTTTCCCCATGCTTCCTAATCTCACTCCACCTGATCCAGTTCATGTCTGTCCTCACATGGATTCTTGCAATATCTTCCTGAATCATTCTTAGTGTCCTCAACATTGCACCTTTCCCAATCTTATTCTCTGTACTAGAGCCATATTACTTTTTCTGATCTCAGTGAGTTATTTATTGCTTAACATTTTTCAATGGTTTTCCATTACCTTAAACTAAAGGTCAAGATCTTCAGCACACCATTTAATATCATCCACGGTCTGGCTCTCCTCCAGTCTGCTCTCTCGAAACATGACTCCTCTCTTATCTCGATCAACACCCTTTTATTCTCATTCTCTCTCTCTCAATGGTATGCAGTGATTCTCCTTGGAAAGACTCCAGCAGGCTGCCAGAGACACGTTGTCCACGGTGAGGAGAGACTTTCCTGCAAGTGTATGAGCCTGTGACCGCTGGGGCAGGAGTGAGGAATCCACGATCACTTGCTCAACAGCAAGATGAACCCTCAGGTATAGCTTCTTCAGTTCCCTGAAAGACGGTCTGGCCTAGGACTCTGCCTGAAAATACACTCTTGTTTGGCATCTTCCTTCCTCTTCCCTGCCCTGGGAAGGGTAGCACTTCCCTGTGGTCAGGATTCGCAGACACTCCTCTGCCCTTCCCACCCCAGGGCCTGGACCTGCATGATGAAGTGGCAGACGCACCAGCACTGGACCCCACATCACAAAACACTGCCTTGAGTTCAGGGACAACTTAGAGCCAAGAAGTGTGACGTCCGGCGTAGGCCCGCGGGCTCTCCTGGCCCTGATAGATCCAGAAGCTTCCGTGGAGCATTGTAACCGCATCTTGAAGATGGAGCTAAGATGAGAGATTGGAGATGACCCCTGGTGACGTTGGGGCACTGTCCTTTGGAATACAGTGTCTGTCCTAAGCCAACAGCCATTCTGCAGCACTGTGTCCCCAACAGTAGGCTACATGGATACAGAAACTACAGTCTGGAAGTGGGAGTGGCCTTGGTCACTCCTGTCACTCTCAGTGATGCACAGGGACACATGGGCTCTCATTCCCACAGCTTCAGTCTGTGCACAAAAAGACTCCAGTTACCAGACGGGGACATTTCCCTGAGGAGCCACAGTCAGTAAGACCCGTGAACCCTAAGGCTACAGCAGCTGCCTGTTCCCTCCCTGAGCAGATCAGTAGGCAAAGCCATCATCACCCTGGCAGGATTGACCGACCTTGTTCATCACGAGGAAGTGGACTTTCCACATAATGGATCATTGACTCATTCGCCTACTCACCGATTCATTAATCTGCTTAGATATTCATTGTTAACCGTTACTGAACATCTACTACACTCTAGGCACTGGCACAGGTTCAGGGCGGGATGAAGAAAAACTTGCATTAGGTGGAGTTCCCCAGGTATAGAATTTGAGATGTCAATTTAGATGCAAGTGATTTATTCAATCCTGCAAAAGCAAACAAGAAAGATGTGCGGGAAGAAAGGCTACCAAAGGAAGAAACAATCCAGTGGATCTTAATGGAACCTGGAGCATAAATTGTAGCTCGAATCTGACTCCACCTTGAGGCAAGACAGCAAGCCTTCTACACTCCTGCACTTGTCACCATTTGACTAAGATGCCTCTAGAGGGATGACAATTCCTAGGCATCTTGGTTCTCTGTGCTCCTAGGAAATGTAATCTTAAGGAGTTCAGGGACAATCCACTAGAGAAAGTTCTGGGTGCTAATTAGAAGAGAACGTGATCTGGGCAAACAGGAACAGTGCAGTGGGATCCGTGGGATCGGGCAGAGCAACCACAGGGTCCACTACAGGCCACCCATCGTCAGCTTAGATCCACTCACTTCTCACAGGGTTCACTTCACGCTACTGTGTCTTCTTCAAGATTGTGGTCAATTTTTCACTCAGTGGCGAGTCAGTGGGGGCAAAACAGAGCCCCCACTGCTGCAGTCAGCCCCAAGGTAGAATCTCCACCATCTGTTTCCTTCAGTTCCCTTCACCCCTGGCAAGCACCCTCTGCTGCCCCAGCTAGGGGACCTGAGCCACCCCAGGAGTCTGCTCCAAACCTTCCCAGGAACCCAGGAAAGAAAGTGTGAAGCAGCTGCAGACCAGACACACTGGTGGGGGCGTGTCCCCGGTTCAAACCTCCCCCAGCACCCCTCCCACAGACGAGGAACTGGCTGGAAGCTGTTCATGCAGGCACTGGGCTCAGGGCTTGTTTCATCTGATTGACAGGTGTGGGGGATGGGCAAATCAGCCAAGGTTTTGGAGCCAGGGAGGGAAGACAGTTTGATTTCTTCAGCAGGGCTGGCCTCAGCCAGGAAGCATCCAATTTTAGCACTACCTTTGATGACAAAATCCTCTCGGGGTTTATTCCCTAATGAGGATTTACATTGGGACTAGCAGTGAGGGCTTTCAGGGACAGGAGGAGATATTTATAGGTTGGAGAAGCCGTGCAGAACCTCTAACACACTTCCAGATTTGAGTTTGGCTGCCTTTTAAGGCTCCTTTGTGATTCTCTTCTTTGTGACTGATTCACGCTCTGGGCGCCCTGCTAGGAAGAGTCTAATGCTTCCAACACCTGGGGCAAGGAACTGTTGACTTGCGCACAGCACACTGTTTCAAAAGAAAGCAAAAAAAAAAAAAAAAAAAAAAAAAGGCACTTCACTTGGAGTTAATATGAGCTCATCTTTGGACCAAAAATAATTTTAAAAGAAAGGAGGGGGGGCTTCCCTAAAACCCGCCCATTTTACAGGTAGAGAACATTCTGGGAGCTTGCGCATGCTCTGTGCCCCGGGGCTACCGTTTGGTTTGGGTGTGGCTTGTCCTCCAAGGGTTCATATGTGGCATTCTTTCCTCAGGTGGCAGTGCTGAGGGGTCAGGGTCTTTAAGAGGTGGGAGGGGGCAGGGAGTGAGCAGAAATCATCCAGGGCTCTGTCCTGGAAGGAATTAAAGTACTTTGTTAAGGCCAAGTTATAGGAGAGGGTGAGTGAGTCAGTCTCTCCCTCTCCCTCTCCCTCTCCCTCGCCCTCGCCCTCGCCCTCTCCCACCGGCTTCCTATTGGAGGCAGGATCCCTCACTCCCACACACACTGCCACCATCACTGTCAGCTATGATGTGATGTGGCCAAGAGCTGAGCCAAGGCACCACCATGGCCTTGAACCTCCAAACCTGCAATAAATAAACCTCTTCAACAGTAGCCTTCTCCATGGGGCCCATTATACTAATGCCAAACGGACTAATAAAGGGTCTTTTTCCCAGGCAGCTACTCTTGCAACTTCATGGAGCAACTCAGCTTACTGGTCTCTCCTTACTCAGCTCAGAGACTTGCGCCGGCCTCCCCAGGTGCACCAACCCTGCAGGAAACTTAACACGCGGTGGGTAAGAACACAGGATCAGATATCAATTTCTTCACCTATAAAGCAAAAGAGGCACTAATAACTCCTTTTAGGGATATTGTGAGCATGAAATGAATTAAAGAATCTAAAGTGCTTAGGTCATGCTTGGTACGTAATACAATCTCAATAAATGTTAATGGTTATGTTTGGCTATTCTTTTATATCCACTTCAGTCCATGGATGCTAAGTAACACCTGTGGATGGAAACTGTCCCAACACCCCCACTTAATCATCCCCATCGCTGCTTCAACATTTGGGCTGACAAGGGTCATTCTGTTACACTTGTAACAAAGGCAAACAGAGGCAAACCATCCCCCAGGGTCTGGGCTTGAGTGAAAGCCCAAGGACCCTCCTCCAACTGCAACATTTACATATTTAACCATGCAGTCCCTTTCCCATCTTAAAGCGTGTCTTCCACGCATTTGAGGCAGTTTGGTTCATAAAGTTAACTACATTGACATATATTTAAGGAACACAAGGAGGAAGATGAAGAAGAGGAGGGGGAGGGGGAGGGGGAGGGGGAGGAAAGCAACTAATTAAAGCCGCTTCTTAAAGGGTTTTACTAAAAGATGTGTAAGGGACAGCACTCACAGCCTGAACTTCAAAGAAAAAAACCTGTTATCACCCTAGAAGAAACATGTTCAAAATTTTAAATAGTCATTAATGCCATGTTGCTACATGCTCTCATTTACTTTTTATTTAATAGGCTTACTAAAGGCAAGTTCTGTGTCTGAAATGTTGCCTTTTGGTAATAACCAAATCAGATTGAGTCACACCCGGGTAGCATGGCCCAGCTGGCCCAGCGCCAGGCGAAAGGTAACAGAGTCCATGCACGTGGCCGTGTTCCGAGCCATCTCTGCAGACCACTGCTTGTCTGGGTTTTTCAGACATGGGATTTCCTCCTGTACTTCCTGTCCTGGTCGCCTGTCTGGGTACCACTCTTAGTTCTACAGGAAGGGACAGGGTAGTAGGATTCACACCTAGCTCAGGACAGGGTGGCCTGGGCTGCCCTCCTACCCTGGCCGCTGCCTCTGTCCCAGTGAAGCCATCTCTTACGGCCTTTGGGTGTCTGGGTTTACAGCCACTGCTGAAGTCTGTGGTCCTGGCTACAGCCTCTGTGTCCCACAAGATGGCCTCTGGGTCCTCACTGTGCAGGATGATGATGGCTGTCCGGGGCCTCTCCAGATCATTGCTTCCCTAAGTGCTGGTCATCTGCTCCCTCGGGGCCATGTGCCCTGGCCCCAGCCTTGGAAGCTTGCAGTGCTCCCAGACCACCCTGAGGGGTTCTTCCAACCTTTCTGCTTAACTCTTGCCCCCTGAGACTTTGCGCTAGGAGAGAAGCAGAAGGGGGGGGGGGGGCTCTTCTCAGTCAACTCCCAGCAGCTCCGTTCTGGCCTCGCTGTCCCCGAGCACCCTGCTTACTGAATTCCTATTTCGCTTCGCAAGGGATTGCAAAGCGTATTCCGTACCCTCCCCGGCTCTGTCTTCAGCCTTGGGAGCCTTCTTGCTGGAACCCACAGATCTCTCGTCTCTCAACAAAGGCTAGCCCCTGCCAATCAAAAAGCCCTGTGGTTTGTAGACGGTTAACTTTGCAGCATATTTCAAGAGCCTGCTTTAGAACTCAAAAGTCAGGAACTCGCCCTTTGTTCTAGACAGTATCGTCCTTTCTTTGACAGCTGGGGGACCAAAGACACCCTGAACACGGGTGAAGAGTGGGGAGCCAGAGGGAGACAGATAAGGTCTTCGGCCATGTATGGCCACCAACAGCAGCTATGGGTTTCCCGGAAGATATGCTGAGGTCCTGATGCCAGTACGTCTGTGTACTTTGACCTTACTTGGAAAGAGGTTCTTTGCCAATGCAATTATATTCAGATGAGGTCACACTTGATTAGGTGGACCCTAATTCAATGAAGACTGGTGTCTTTATAAGAGAGGAGACACCGGGGTCAGTGCTGTGGCATAGTGGGTAAAGCCACTGCCTGTAGTGCCAGCATCCCATATGAGCACCAGTTCAAATCCCGGCTGCTCCACTTCCGATCCAGTTCTCTGCTAGGGTCTGGGAAAGCAGTAGAAGATGGCCAAGATCACCCAGCAGCTCCTGCACCTGTGTGGGAGACCTGGAGGAAGCTCCTGGCTCCTGGCTTTGGATCAGCCCAGCTCCAGCTGTTGCAACCATTTGGGGAATGAACCAGCAGATGGAAGATCTCTTTCTCTCTCTCTCTCTCTCTCTCTCTCTCTCTCTCTCTCTCTGCCTCTCTGTAACTCTGCCTTTCAAATAAATAAATAAATATTTAAAAAAAAGAGGAGACCCCAACGTAGACACACAGGGGAGACAGCAATGTGCTGAGGGAGACAGAGACTGCAGAGGCGCATCTACAAGCCAAGGACTGCCAAGGACCGCGGGCAACAGCGGGAGCTGGAAGAAGCAAAGCGCGGACTCCCCTCTGGGGCTTCAGAGGGAAGGCGATGTTATTCAGACTGTTCTCTAGAACTAAGGGAGTCAGTTTCTGTTTTTAGCCATGCTTAAAACTGCAGCCCTAGGGAACCAATAAAATGACACAGAGAGGGACTGCGACCACCATGAGAGGAGGGTCCACCCTACCTCTCCTCTGCTACCAGACTTCAGGTCAGAGAGTGTGCTAGCAGTCTTTTGGAAGCAAGTGGGTAAACGTGCACCCCACTGGTTTAAGCAAGAGGACACCTGTTGTTTTCATCAAAGGCTTGGGATCAGACCTTTTCAGATTCAGGATCAGCTGGATCCAGGGGCTGTAACGTAGCTGCAGTCACGCAGCAGCCCCCCCCCCCCCAGGCCTGGCCCTTCATCCACCACGGTCAGCTCCACGGACCTGGCTTCATCTCTCCTTTTTTTTTTTTTTTTTTTTTTTTTTTTTTTGCCACCAATGTCCCTCCTCTCTCTGCCCAGCCAATCAGCAGTCATGCACTTTATCCTAAACCTCACTCAGCAGGAGGCCATGTTGCACAATGGTTGAGAGCACAGATTATCAGGCCAAGCTCTGGCCAACTTCTAGCTCCATTTCTTAGAAGAGTTACTGCGACCTCTGTGCCTCAGCTGCCACATCTGTAAAATGGAGCTAATAAAAGCAGTGGCTTCATGGCATTCCCCTGAGAATGGAGTGAGTTAACAGATACTAACTGCATGCAATTCAGCGAGTGTGTGTGTGTGTATATATATATATATACACACATACATATATATATTACATATTATATATTACGTATTAAATGAGGGGAACACGTGTTTCCTTTTCACAGAAGCAGATACATAATTATGCAAAGCCTTTTTAAATTAATAGTATCACATTTCTTTTTTTTTTAGATTTATTTATTTATTTGAAAGGCAGAGTTACAGAGAAGCAGAGGCAGAGAGAGAGAGAGAGAGAGAGAGAGAGAGAGAGAGGTCTTCCATATGAGGGTTCACTCCCCAGATGACTGCAACAGCCAGAGACGGGCAGATCCAAAGCCAGGAGCCAGGATCTTCTTCTAGGTCTCCCACATGGGTGCAGGGGCCCAAGGACTTGGGCCATCTTCCACTGCTTTCCCAGGCCACAAGCATTGGAAGTGGAGCAGCCAGGACTCGAGCCAGCACCCATATGGATTGCCAGTGCGGCAGGTGCTGGCCCCTCGCATCTCAAAACAAGCCTTTCACATAGACTTGCCACCTGTGTAGGTTACTCACAAGCCAGAGTGAAGCTCAGGATGTGGTCGGTGAGGGTGCACAGGGAGTCTCTCCCAGGGTCACCAAGACAGCAAGCAGTGTAGCCAAGACTTCAAAGGAGGCTCCCCCTCGCCAAGCACTGAGCTCTGTCTCTGCACTTCCTGCCTCCACCCTGTCTCTCCTCTGCCAACCGAAGCACTCAGGTCTCCCTCATCCTGAAAACACCCCCCCCCCTCCGCTTTGCTGGGCCTGAACGCCCCCAGTGGGCCCTAAGGTGTCCATCGTCCATCTCCCCCTTTGCTGACTGGGAGTTCAGAAAAGCGAGCGGCCGGGGTCACGGTCCCCCTGAGCTCCCACCCTCTCCAGTCTTGCCTCCTTTCTTGCATCCTCACACAATCCAGTAAGTCCTACTTTGAGTCCTCCCGCACCCCGGCTCCTGTGGGGTCCTCTGCATCTCTCCCCTGCTCCTCCTGGGGTCCTGAAGGGCTGTGTGATGTGTGGGGCTGCCCACCCCCTCGGCCCCCAGACCTTCTCCCGCTGGAATCCGAGGCTGGCCACTGCTCCAGTTTCAAAACGGAATCATCAGGTCAGCTCAAAGAAAAGAGAGAAGCCACGTTCTTAATAACTGGGTTCTTTCTTTTCTCTTCTTCTTTTAAGCTATTGCCCAAGGCAAAGATGAAAATATCTTTAATGTACCTGATTCTCTTAAAGAAAAACCCTGTGCTTAAGGCCGGAAGAGACAGCAGAAATGGAAAGGGAGGCGCGTGAGAGGTCTCCCAGGAGGTAACATGAACCTACAACCTGCCGCAGGATGGGAACAAGAAAACCTTTGATTTGTTCCCTAACACAGGACTATCAAGGCAAGTGGGAACCGGCGGGCGCCCCGTGAGGCCGGGGCCGTGAGGAAGGCCCACAAAGGGGCCTGCCCCCATAGAGTGAGAGGAGCCATGCACCTGCAAGCATCCGGCGGGCCAGCCGGGACCAAGAAGCACCAACGTGACGATGCACAGCCCAGAGGCGGCCACCGCCTATGGCCGCCATGTTGGTCTCTGGAGTGCATGTGCCCCTCTCGGAAGCAAAGGGGAAGGAGAGGAGAGCGTGCTCAGTGAGCATGTACTGTGAACCAGGGAGATGCAGTGTCTGCTCCCTGCAGAATCGGGGCCTCCAGGCAGGCAGGGAAGTCACTTGCTAGCATCGAGGTGAGAGGCTGAGAAGCTGCACCTGTTGCGTGAACAGGCTCTCTCCTCACCCCTGTAGTTCAGACTACAGAACTACACTGTAGTTCAGTGTAGACAGACTGCTGTCTCCCAGCCCGGCTACAGCAGTGCTGTCCTTGTGCGCTAATGTATGCATGAGGAATCTCCAGGTGAAATTCACTGGAGGGGATCATTTGGCCCAGCGGTGAGGACCCCGGGTAGAACACCCATGTCCCACACTGCAGTGCCCAGATTCAATAACTGGCTCAGGATCCTGATCCCAGCTTTCTGGGACCCAGCACTGATGCAAAGATGGGACACATGGATGGAGTTCCCGGCTGCCAGCTCCAGCCTGACCTGGCCTCAGCCATCGCAGGCATCTGAGACGTGAATCAGCTGATGGGAGCACTCCCTCTCTCCCTTTCCCATCACAATAAAACCAGTAATGTCGAAGCATTCATTGAAATGCATATTATGAAAAATACTGCATGGTTTTCTTTTTTAAAATTTATTAGACAGGTAGAATTATAGACAGTGAGAAAGAGAGAGAGAAAGGTCTTCCTTCCATTAGTTCACTCCCCAAATGGCCGCTACGGCCGGCGCTGCACCGATCCGAAACCAGGAGCCAGGTGCTTCCTCCTGGTCTCTCATGCGGGTGCAGGGGCCCAAGCACTTGGGCCATTCTCCACTGCCTTCCCGGGCCACAGCAGAGAGCTGGACTGGAAGAGGAGCAACCAGGATTCGAACCCACTGCCCATATGGATGCTGGCACCGCAAGCAGAGGATTAACCAAGTGAGCCACAGTGCTGGCCCCTACATGGTTTTCAAAAATTTTTCCACTAAAATAAACTTACCTTTAAGTCCTAAGAACTTTCAGACATCCCCTCGTGTGTGTGTGAGAGAGACAGACAGACAGACAGAGACAAGGATTTGACCCTGCACAACCATAGGAACTGGGCTAGCCATCTCTGTAAGGCTGGCATCTTTGTATCTAATGTTGTACTTAAAATTGCAAGGGAGACAGTAGGGAGAGGAGGCTGGATTTGAACTAAGGACAGTGAGAACAAGTAGAAGCCCAAGGCAGGAAAGCAGACTTGGAACGCGTACAGGTGTCCATTTGGGGCACTTCTGTCACCCCGTTGGTGAGGGAGGGACCCCCGCCTCAGGGTGACTGGGAAGGTCAAGCACACGGCAGCCGCACTGCCGGGAAGAGATCAACAACCACGCGGACCACACACAGGCTGCATTCAGGAACAGGTGCACGAGCCAGGGCTGTGAAGACAGACTGTGTAGCGACAGGAAGGCAGCACGCCCTGGACTGCACTGGAGGGAGTGACCAGCAGGTTGAAACCATCCTGTGACCGGCAGGGAGCAGAGCCTGCTACCAGTGTGCAGCAGCCGCTGTGCCTGGTCCTGTTACTAAGCTCGGTGGTTTCACTGAGGACCTGTTCTCCAGGAGCACAAAGGGACGGACCCCACAGTCAAGCACGCGAGGCCCTGCTGAGTGCCAGAGGCCTGAGTTGCGCCCCAGGAGCCCAGAGACCTCTCCCTGCACTGTGCCCCAAGCTGATGGTGCAAGGCTTCACACAGCCAGCCTAGAGCCTGGCCAGAGGCAGGCTGTGCCCTGAGACCCAGCGCAAAGCCAGGGTGAATTGTCTTCAAGAAGCAGCCTGGTAGGGTCCTTTGAAGATGGCAGGGTGCTGTTTAGTGAGGGAGCATTTCCAGGATGTGAGCTATAGGAATTAGCCAGCGGGGTCAGGTCCAGCTGCAAACTCACGGGGGTCTCTCTGTCTTAACAAGACTCAAAGGGGGTGCGTGTCTGGCCTGGTGGTTAAGCTGCAGGCTGAAATGCCCACATCCCATATCAGAGTGCCGGATTCTAGTGCCAGCTCTGTTGTCCATTCCAGCGCCCGCTAGTGCAGACCCAGGGAGGTACAGTGACGGCTCGAGTGGCTGAGTCCCTGACACCCATGCGGGAGACATGCACAGAGCGCCCGGACTCCAGCTTCCGCTTGGCCCAGCTCTGCTGCTGCAGGCATCTGGGGAGTGAACCAGTAGATGGGAGGTTTCCTCTCTCTCTCTCTCTCTCTCTCTCTCTCTCTCTCTCTCTCTCTCTCTCTTCCTCTCTCTGCCTTTCCATAAAGAAATTCTTAAAAAGAGAATCAGTAGCGTAATGCACGAGGAATAATGCCCCATATTTCACAGAGGGCCCAGGGTGGACAGGAAATCCACACACATTTTCCTAGGGAGGGAAAACGTGCTGCACACAGTCGTCACGGATGCAGAGCCTGATGCGCTGGGAAATGTCGCCTCCTCGCTGTGGGGCGTCCACGGCTTCTGAGGACACGCTGTCCTTACCAAGAGGCTGTTCCCAGCCACGAGCCCCACTGGGGAGAGAAATCATTTTCTTTGTTCAGTTATTTTCCTGAAGGTTTTTAAGGTGCCTCATTAGAGTGCAAGCAAACTCGATGCTGTAAATATTTAGAGCTGCTCCGTCCCACGCCCACTGCGAGGGAAGTCCCTCACGCTGGTGAGCAGTGGGGACTTCGAAGGCCAGTCTCGCCACTGTCGCCTCATAACTCTCGAGGAACTGTTCGAGTTGATATTTTCAGCCAAAAAATGCTCTTGGGTTTAGGCCCAAATGAGCAATCCAGGAAGAATTCAGACTTGCTTTCCCAAACGTTTCAGTTTAATGAGGATTTTTAAGAATGTTTTTTGCTCCCCCCTCCCCCTCGGGCCTTATACTGATTGAGCTCTCTTAAAAGCTGCTGTTCCGGGCCGGCGCCACAGCTCACTAGGCTAATCCTCCGCCTAGCGGCGCCGGCACACCGGGTTCTAGTCCCGGTTGTGGGCGCCGGATTCTGTCCCGGTTGCCCCTCTTCCAGGCCAGCTTTCTGCTGTGGCCAGGGAGTGCAGTGGAGGATGGCCCAGGTGCTTGCGCCCTGCACCCCATGGGAGACCAGGAGAAGCACCTGGCTCCTGGCTCCTGCCATTGGATCAGCGCGGTGCGCCGGCCGCAGCGCGCTGGCCGCGGCGGCCATTGGAGGATGAACCAACGGCAAAGGAAGACCTTTCTCTCTGTCTCTCTCTCACTGTCCACTCTGCCTGTTAAAAAATTAAAAAAAAAAAAAAAGCTACTGTTCCGTCTGCTTTTTCTCCTGGGAGTGCCCCTGCCCTCTGCCTACACCAGAGTCACTGGGGACAGGACTCAGGGCTTCCTGGGTGCAGTGAGGACTCGGACTGAACAGGGGGTGGTAACTTCGTAGATGCCGGCAAGAATGGCTGCAGAGGAATCTCGCAAAATCCTCTCAGACATTTTCAACTACTGGTGGAGGTAAAAACACAGTGCGTCCATTGCACCAACGTGTGGATGCCTGCATCGCACAGAACCACACAGTTGTCAGGTCCTTGCATCTGTGTAAGCCAACCTCGGTGGACACAAATTCACCAAACAGCGGCGGCAGCTTTGTCCCCACCCCCACTCTGGGTCAGCTGCAGGATGGAGACCATGGATAACCTAGTGTCCATCTCCCCGTCTCTGGATGGGCAAGTCCCAGGGACAGACATCATGGTGTAGACACCATGAGATCAGGTGAGCTGACCACAGTCACACACGGCTGACAGGCAGGCAAGCAGAAGCTGGAGCCCCTGTCTGACAGCTGGCGACTGCGGCCTTTGTCTGCTCAAACACCACGGTGAACCCTGCTCTCTGGGGAGGAGTGGCCAGGGGTGGCCACCAGTCACGCAGGACGCACACTGGAGGAAAATGTCCCCTCTTGGCACTTCCGGGAGGACCGCAGCCCCGGGGTGGTGGGCGCATAGCTCATGAATCCTCTGCATTTTGAAGTCAGTAGTTCGGCTGATAATTCCCCGAGGGATGAAGCCTACCTGGCCAAGCTTACACGGCCTAGTGAAGGGCCAGAAACAGGAGTCAGAGAAGACAGAGAGGATGAGGAGAAAGAACAGGGCAAGCAGGAGCAGAGACAGCAACTCTCAGGTTCCCCCAACTCGTAGGAAACAGGCCATCTGTGCTCCAGACCAAGAGCAAGGATTTGGGGTTCTTATGCACACGCAAGTATGGCAGCTAAGGCTTCCTCCCACATCAAATGTGCACGGATTTTCAGTGGAGCTTGGATCATTCTCAGTCACTGCAAGGCTCTGCTGGGATTCCCCTTCCAGGGGTCCTAGGGAGGGGACCAAACAGGAGAGGCCAGCGTCTGCACGCAACGTTCAGAAGTGGGCACGGAGCTTTCTCCACTGGTGTGGGTGAGCAGAGCCCACCCTTGCTGGGGTCTACCCGAGGCCACACGTGTGTCCACCAGGTGACATCAGGGAAATGGAGAGTGTCCACCCATCATGGATGTCTTTAAGTGCACCCTAGTTGCCCAATGCCAAAGGATTAAAGGAAATAATGGAGTGATCCAAACTTCTACAACGAGTGTGGGCTGCCCTTCCCAGCTATAAAGAAGTATTTTTAAGCATCTACCAATTGCACAGCGTTCTCTACTCAATTAAGAGGAGAGTGTAAGCCCTGGGAAATGCGGTTTCTCTTTAAAAATTGCATCACATGCTTAAAGAAACGATGCGAAGCAAGTTTACCCATGTAACAAGACAGATCAGATCACACTCAGTGCGAGAGACCAGTACCATCACCGGTGACCTCAAGGTGGTCATTTTCTCAATCCTAAAGAGAGGTCGGATCCGGACAGATGGAGGAAGGCCGGGAAGTGTTCCGGGCCAGGGTGTGTGAGGGGAAACATCCATCGAGGGGCACAGCACGCTCTGTGGCCGGTGCCTTATCTTTAAGGGAGCACAACACCAGCCCGACCTTCAAAGATTTCTCTGAGCCAAAAATTTGGCTGGACAGGGGGTTCCAATTCAAGATAGCTTGTTGTAACCCCAACTAATTTTATCCTTTCACAGGCAGAGATGGACACTGGTGATGACGATGGGAACCGCGCGGGGGACCACAGTCCTCATGCGGGGGACTCCCAAAGTTCACCTGGAAGTCACCGGAAGCAGCTGGCGGCCCCGTGCAGCTGACGCTGCCAACTGCTCCCCCATGAGCTGCCGTGGACAGAGCCTCTGTGTCACTTGTCCTCAGCCTCCCCATGGCCACAGCCCTCCTCTGTGACAACCCAGGAGGGACTGTCAAGACTGGCACGTGGAGCAGCCGGAAGAGCCCTCATGTGACGGGCAGGAATCCAGGAGTTCTCTGTGAACTGAGGGAGCACCTGAAGGCAGCTCTGACTTGTGCAGACCCGAGTGGGACAAGTAGCAGGAAGCTGAGGCCAGAGCCACCTGCAGTGGGGCCTGAGAGACAGACGTCTCTGTAGGGTCTGCAGAGAACTAGAGGGGCGTCCACCCCGTGGGCCCCCAGGATTTGCAGTCCTAGTTTACGAAGTGTCTCAAGGATGTGTCTCCTTCAGCCACAGAATCAGCAACAGCCAGCAGGGCGGGTGGTGATCCCACCTAGTCGGTCAGAAACACCACTCTCTGGTCAGCCTCCCAGCCTCCTCCCCAGAGGAACCAAAGTGCAGAAGAGAGGATCAGGAGAAGGCAGGGTAGGAGGAAGGGAGAAGGAGAAAGAGAAGGAGGAGGGAGGAAGAAAGAGGAGCACCAGGTGGAGGAGGAGGAGGAAGATATAAGGAGGAGGAGGAAGAGGATGAGGGTGGCTGAGGGGTGACCTGCTTGGGGAGGTGGGGCAGAGAAGAGAGATTTGGACTGCACTTGGCAATGATATTTGCAGAGGACAGCACTAATCTTGAGTGTCAAACCGAGACTGTTATAAGAATTAAAGGATGGCCGGCGCTGCAGCTCACTAGGCTAATCCTCCGCCTTGAGGCGCCGGCACACCGGGTTCTAGTCCCGGTTGGGGCACCGGATTCTGTCCCGGTTGCCCCTCTTCCAGGCCAGCTCTCTGCTGTGGCCAGGGAGTGCAGTGGAGGATGGCCCAAGTGCTTGGGCCCTGCACCCCATGGGAGACCAGGATAAGTACCTGGCTCCTGGCTTCAGATCAGCGCAGTGCACCGGCCGCAGCGCGCTGGCCGCAGCGGCCATTGGAGGAGGGTGAACCATCGGCAAAAGGAAGACCTTTCTCTCTGTCTCTCTCTCTCTCTCACTGTCCACTCTGCCTGTCAAAAAAAAAAAAAAAGGAAAAAAAAAAGAATTAAAGGAGCTGGGGCCTGCGCTGTGGCATAAGGGTGAAGCCGCCACCTGCAGTGCCGGCATCCTATATGCGCCAGTTCAAGTCCTGGCTGCTCCACTTTGGATCCAGCTTTCTGCTATGGCCTGGAAAGCAGTAGACCTGCACCTGCATGGGAGACCTGGAAAAAGCTCCTGGCT
This sequence comes from Oryctolagus cuniculus, assembly GCF_964237555.1. Lineage (NCBI taxonomy): Eukaryota > Metazoa > Chordata > Mammalia > Lagomorpha > Leporidae > Oryctolagus > Oryctolagus cuniculus. Next base: position 5,078,739 of record NC_091435.1, read on the forward strand.
CCTGGCTCCTGGCTCCTGGCTTCAGATCAGCACAGTTCCAGCCATTGCGGCCAACTGGAGAGTGAACCAGCGGATGGAAGACCTCTCTCTCTCTCTCTCTCTCTCTGCCTCTCTTTTTCTCTCGGTGTAACTCTGACTTTCAATTAAATCCATAAATCTTTAAAAGAAAGAATTCAAGGAGCTGAGCGGCAGGTGATTGGCACAGCGGTGGAGACCCAGCTCGGGACACTGGCATCCCCGGGTGGAGTCCTGGCTCTGCGAGATCTGCAGACCTCCACTCCAGGGTCCTGCTGAGGCAGCAGGTGATGGCTCAAACACACAGGTCCCTGTCACCCACGCAGGACATCTAGGTTGGGTTCTGAGTTCCTGGCTTTGTCCTGACCCAGCTCCAGCTGCTGCAGGCATTCAGGGAGAGAACCAGTGGAGGGAAGATCTACGTCTCTCTTCCAAATAAATAGCATTTTAAAAAAGAACTAAGGAAGCCAAGACAGAAGTGCAGCTTCTGCCTGAGATCACTCCAGGTGCTCCTGCCTGGAGGTCCAGAGGCACCGGAACTGGGAAAGATGGACGACAGCGTTTGCTGTTCTTCATGCCGGGGAAGTGCCATTTCACAAGAAGCCAACCTCACTGGCATGAGTTCAGATTTCCAAGTTAACATTGAGGCTTGCACAGGAACCCCGTGGCTCAACCTCAGGGACTCCCTTCGCAGGGGCTTCCTCACAGGAAGAAGGTGAGCGGCCGGTCACCAGCCTGGGAGTAAGAGGACGTGGGCTCCTGATGTTCATCTCCCTCCCCAGCTGTGGTCCTTCCTACACCTTCCCTCAGCCACAGCAACCCCTCTCTCAGCTGAGAAAATTCCTAAACAATGGCTGTTTCGGTAAGTTCTTCCCTCTACTAAATTATATTACATGTCTATGCATGTATATTACATGTCTATGCATGTATATTACATGTCTATATTACATGTCTATGCAAACAGCTATGTTTGCATCAAGTGACATCCTCTAGGTTAAACTACTTGCTGCCTTCAGGATCTAACATTTCAGTTACTTTTTGGGAAAATTACTGGACTAGGGGAATCATTAAACCTCAAGTACTCAAAAAGTCGCAATTACTTACTTTATTTAAAAAAAGGTGCATGTAAGGTTTTTATTATCTTTATAATTATTTTTCAGTGACATTTTATTTTTCATGCTGAAAGTTGCAACTTAGTACTGAGACCGTCACTGAGCATGTGCAAGGGCTCCTCGTCAGGCCCCCGCAGCCATTCACACGAGTCCCAGCCAATTTCTGGAAGGGCTCTGCTGGTTTGTATTTGGTGCAAAGCAAAAGGGACCTCCGCTAGCCTGAGCTTCTTCTCATGAGCTCCACTTTACAACAAGAGAACCAAAGCTGCAGGAGTCGAGTGACTGCCCAGGTCACACAGCAGGGGCATCAAAAGACGCAGCGGGCATCCTCTTGGTTTCCTGCCAGCCCAATGTCCACACTGATGGCTTCTGAACACAGTAGGGACCACAGCCACCATCCTTCCTTCCCCCAAGGCCAAGAGCTTGGAGAAGCTGTGCAGAGTCCTCGAGTGGTCTCTCCCGCCGAGGCTGTGTCTCTGGACCACAGGAGGTCCCTTCCTGAGAGTCCGTGGCCCAGGCTACTTGGCTTGCTTTCTGTCTACACTTGCAACTCTTAATGAAAGCTCAAGAACCTTGTTACAAAACACCAGTGCTTTCGCTGTTTATTCTCAGGGTTGAAGCTACCTAGAGGTGCACAGGGAGCATCACCCCGATACACTGATTCTGGCTGCAGCTTCCAGGACAGGGCGAGAACAGTCTGTTGTTCTGTGCCACATGGCTTAGGGGACTTTGTCACAGCAGTGCTGGGAACTAACGCAGGGCTGCAGGGATTCTCGGCGTTACCTGTGTGTTAATTTCTCTCATTTATTTGCGCAGGTTTAGAGGTGTAAAACTGCACTAACATTTTCACCAAGCTGTGCCCCTTTCACCCCTCTCTGTAGCCCTCATCTTTTCCTCTTGAGCTCAAGGCTGCAGAGATGGAATGATGAAGGGCCACTGGACACCCACGAAGCCCACAGACACCTGGCCCAGGGCATCCCTGCCATGCCACGGTGTCCACGGTCTGAAACCCAGTGTGGCTTTCAGGCCAGCAGCTCGTCGAACAGAATCACGTGGAGCGTTTGCAGAAGACGGGCGTCAGGGCACGCCCACTGACACTGCAGGTCAGCCTAGACAGAGTATGGTTAGAAGTCAGAACACGACGCCAAGAGCCAGAGACGCTGGCCCTGTTTGCTTCAGTCTCCCTGTGGGGCTGTGACGCATCTGTCGATAAACTGTCTTAGTCTGTCTGGACCCCAGTAGCCCAGCGTCACAGTATCTAACGCCCCATGACTTTAAACTGGCAAATTATCATGAGGGCCCTCTGAGAGTCAAGGAGACACACTGCAATCAACAACAAGGTGATCCGAGCGGCTCAGACACGTGGGCATATTCTGAATATCTAGTTCCTTTAAAATCCCATGCTTGTATTTCAAGGGAGCAGATGCTGGGGGCAGGTGGCTGCGACTACAATAATGCTGGCTTTGAGCAGCTAACTGACATGGTTGTTACTATCAGGTTCCGTCCCCAACCCCTGCAACACCCTACACTCAGCCAGGTTGCAGCCTGCTGTGTGCAGCGGAGCAGCTCCAAGCTGTTCCAGAAAGCCAAGCATGGCCTGGTTATACAACAGAAAAATAAATCTATTAAACCAGCACCACTCTGACATGACCTCAAACGTGGAGACAGCTCTCCTGTACAACTCTGTGCATAGGCTGCTGCTACCCAGGAGTCTCAACCAGAGGAGACCAGAGGTGACGAGAGGGCACAGGCACAAGCAGACGGAGACAGAAGAGATGGGAGAGAGAAGAGCTCTCCTGGGGCAGCGCCTGGTGATCGCAGAAACCAGGAGAATGATCAAATGTTCTTATGGGCTGAATGGTGGACCCCTAAAAAATGCATGCTGGGACTCTGACCACCGCACAGAACGGGTATTTGAGAGAAAAGGCCTTGACACGGTCACTGAGTCTAAACAAGGTCTCCAGGGTGGGCCATAATCCAGTGTATCCCATACTCCTTTTAAAGGGGGAAATTTGGCCTCGGGCACACATGGAGGGGAGATGATTGTCTTAGTCCATTTTGTGCTAACACAGAACACAGAGATTGGGTAACTTAAACAGAAGTATTCTCACAGTCCTGGAGGCTAAGAAACCCAAGACCAAGGCTGCGTGCGGCAGGTTCCTCGTCTGCTCAGGGTCTGGTCTTCCAAGATGGCCGCAGATCTCTGAGTGCTCTAGCGTCCTCACATGGCGGAAGGCAGAGACAAGACGGATGGATTCCCCCAGCCAAGCCCCTTTACAGTCAACATTCACCCGTCTGTGAGGGCCAAGCCCCCTCACTTCAAGGCCTTCCAAAAGGCCCTGCCTCCAGCACTGCGGCACTGGGGATTAAGTTTCCAATGCACCTTCGAATGCAGCAATGGTGTGAAGAGACAGGGAGCAGTGACTGTCTACATGCCATACAGAAAGGCTGGGACACTCTGGGCAGGAAGACTGGACCAGCTCTCCCCTCTCCCCTGCAGCCTCAGATGGAGCCAGCCCTACTGACACTGCGGCCTGTGGACGTCAAACCCCACGGGACTGGACCAACGCCACCCACTTCAGCCACCCCTCTGTGGTGCCTCACTGCAGGAGCCCAGCAGACAACGCTTCTTCTACCAAGGACGGCCCTTGCTGACGGACAGGTGCAGGAACGTGGGTGCCAGGAAGAGCCAGATGCCTTTATTTGGAAAATGTGAGAGGCACTGAGGAAGCCTTCTGGGGAGGGAGATAGGTGAGGAGCAAGAGGAGGAAGAGGAGGAAGAGGAAGAGAGGGACCTGGGGGCAAAGACAAGAGGGGCTGGACGAGGACCTCAAGGAAGGACTGCCCTGTGCTGTGCTAACTTCCTTCATCTGTCCAGAGACCACCAGTGCAAGGTGGTGTGAGCTGTGAGAGGGCATGCGTGTGCACGTGTGTGAACATTCCCGTGTGTGAGCCCAGTCCTCGCACAACTACCTGCCAAGAACACAGTTACAGGAGCTGGCGCTATGGCATAGCGGATAAAGCCACTGCCTGAAGTGCCAGCATCCCACATGGGTGCCAGTTTGAGTCCCAGCTGCTCCACTTCTGATCCGGCTCTCTGATGTGGCCTGGGAAAGCAGTAGAAGATGGCCCAAGTGCTCGGGGCCCTGCACCCACGTGGGAGACGTGGATGGAGCTCCTGGCTCCTGGCTTCAGACTGGTGCAGCTCCAGCTGTTGTGGTCATTTGGGGAATGAACCAGCAGATGGAAGACCTCTCTCTCTCTCTCCCCTCTCCCTCTTCCTCCCCCTCTCTCTGCCTTTCCTTCTGTGTGTAACTCTTTCAAATAAACAGATAAATCTTAAAAAAAAAAAAAAGAACACAGCTACAGAGTGGCTCCATTATCAATCTCTCAAGCTGTTACAGCTTCCTGATGGCTTGGCCTTTGGATGCAAGTTACTGGCCAAGGGAATGGAGAGATTTAAAAATGTTCAAGGGACAAAATAGGAGGAACTGGCTGTTGGATCACGCGGGAGATGAAGGAGAGCGAAAAGTGTACTACGACCTCAGGTTACTGAAAGAGCAATGGCTCCACAAAGCCACGAACTGGTAGAGGAAGAAGAGGCTGGGAGCAGAAGCTCCTGTGTCTGGACATCTTCGGTTTGTTTTAAGATTCATTTTATTTGTTTTAAAAACAGAGTGACAGGGAGGAAGGAGAACAGTGAGAAAAAGAGAGAGAAAGTGAGCTCTTCCACCTGCTGGTTCACTCCCCAGATGGCCACAACAGGCTGCAGGTGGGCCAGGCCAAAGCCAGGAGCCAGGAGCTCCATCTACGTCTCCCACGTGGGGGCAGGGGCCCAAGCACTTGGACCATCTTCTGCTGCTTCCCCAGGTGCATTAGCAGGGAGCTGGACAGGAAACAGAGCAGGCAGGACTCAAATAGCCCTCTGGTATAATCCCTGGTATAATAATCCCTGGTATGGGATTATGGCATTGCAGGCAGCAGCTGAACCCGCTGCACCACAGTGCTGGCCTCTGGACACTTCCGAGAGGACAGCCGTGCATCCGAGGTAAGAAATAAGGAGAGAAGCCTGGCCTGGGGGTGAAGTGCGAGTGTCGATAAAGACAACCAGAACTTGAAGCTGCAGCCGAGGAGGGACTGGTCCTGGAGGAGTAAAACAGAGCAAAAAGAAAAGAAATAACGCGTAACAGAGGACAGGAAGGGAAAAATCCAGGGTAGAGAGAGAGAGAGAGAGGAGGAGGGACAGACAGAGAGCGAGCAGGAGAGGGAGGATGAGGAGGAGAATAAGGAGGGGGTGGGAAGAGGAGGAGGAGGAAAAAGAGAAATAGAAGGACAGGAGGAGAGAGAGGAGAGGGAGGGAGGGGCAGGAAAGAGGTGGTGAGTAAGACGATACAGGGATCCGGAGGGTCCAACGTGTCCACAGCCAGGAAAGAGCGTTTCCAAAGAAAGGAGCCAGAGGGAGTGAAAACCAACACGGGGCCCAGGGAAGGAGAGGAGGGGAAACACCCGCGGGTGCAGCCACGCGGGGACACTGGGAAACCACTCTCCGTCAAGTGCAGCTTCCGCAGCCAGATGGCAGTGGGCTGAGACACAGTGTTGTGTGGCTACAGCACCCAAATGGCCCAAACATTGTGGGAGTGCTCAGCTCTCATTTCTGGTCTAAATGGACATTATTTCATTTTCTAAAATGAGCAGGTCAAAGTAGATGCTGACTCACATTTCACAATCTCCGCAGATGGTCTGAGGAGCCTCATGGTGCTACCAAGCCCCCAGCCATGACTACTCTGGTTTGTGTGTTCATTTTTTGGGGGGAAGGGGTAACCCCGCCCCACCCTCCACAGTGGTTCTCAGAGTTAGGAGGACAATCAGTGTCCCAGTGGAGGACGTTGGGAAACGCAGGGCACTATGGACGGAGCTCTGATGAGAAGGGGAGGCTAGAAACCGGGCACCAAGGAAGGGCTCTTCCTAAGATGCAAGTCTTTTTATTATTATTTGACAGGTAGAGTCAAAGTGAGAGAGACAGAGAAAGGTCTTCCTTCCGTTGGTTCACCCCCCAAATGGCTGCTACAGCCGAGGCTGCACCGACCCGAAGCCAGGAGCCAGGTGCTTCCTCCTGGTCTCCCATGCGGGTGCAAGGGCCCAAGCACTTGGGCCATCCTCCACTGCCTTCCTGGGCCACAGCAGAGAGCTGGCCTGGAAGAGGAGCAACCGGGACTAGAATCTGGTGCCCATACGGGATGCCAGCGCCACAGGCGGAGAATTAACCAAGTGAGCCATGGCGCCGGCCCCAAGATGCAAGTCTTGATCTTGCCAACAGACCCCGGGAAGCCAGGAGGAAGATTCAGGGTGGACTGAGAGGAAAGACAACCCATGATGTTTGTGGAACACAACACAGGTGGGGCTATCAGTCTTCTGCCTGATGGCTGCTGGGGAGACCAGAGTGGACTCTGCCCTCTCCGGGGGGATTCACAAGTCTCTGAGTGCAGGTGACACTGGGAGACACCAAAGCTATGGCTCAAGACGTGCGACAGGACCTGGACAGGGACGACACCCCTGACGGGGCCAGCCCTCCGCCCAGGACTGCCAGCACAGCGGACAAAGGCCCCACCTGTAGTCTTAACTGGGAAGACAGGGAGGCACTCCAGCTCCAGGGCCCTGCTCAGGGCTGGACGCGGCCTCTCTCAGTGCCACATCCCCTCTGCCCACACCGGCCCCCTTCCCTCCCCTACAGGTGCCATGACCAGGAGCATACTTGCACAGCCTGCTGGGATCTCCCCTCAGACCTCCGGTAAACTGAACATGTCCCCGAGAATCCCCATGTTGAAGCCCAGTCCCCACGGTGCTGCTGCTGGGAGGTGGAGCCTTTGGGGGGTGGTTAGGTCATGAGGATGGAACCCACGTGAATGGGCTCGTCCCCCTGCATCGGAGACTCCGCACAACTCCCGCTTCCATCCGCCAGGCGAGGTCACAAGGAAGAGGCCTAGAGGCGGGCGTCTTGTGCGAGGGTTAAAGCTTCACTTGGGACGCCTGCATCCGTATCTGAGCGCCGGGGTCCAAGCCGTACCCACTCCGGAGTCCAGCTTCCTGCTAAGGTGCACCCTGGGAGCCGCCAGCGATGGTTCAAGTCCCTGACCACCACACGGGAGACCAGGACTGAGCGTCCAGGCTCCTGCCTTCAACCTGGTCAGCCAGGTCATTGCAGGCACTTGTGGAGTGAGCCAGCGCATGAAAGATCTCCCTCTGGGGCCGGCGCCGTGGCGCAGTAGGTTAATCCTCCGCCTGCAGTGCCTGCATCCAATATGGGTGCTGGTTCTAGCCCCGGCTGCTCCACTTCCCATCCAGCTCTCTGCTGTGGCCTGGGAAGGCAGTGGAGGATGGCCCAAGTCCTTGGGCCCCTGCACCCACATGGGAGACCTGGAGGAAGCTCCTGGCTCCTGGCTTCAGATCAGCCCAGCTCTGGCCATTGCGGCCATCTGGGGAGTGAACCAGCAGATGGAAGACCCCTCTCTCTCTGCCTCTCCTCTCTCGGTATGTAACTCTACCTCTCAAATAAATAATAAAATCTTTTAAAAAATAGTTCTCTATCTCTCTTCCGAATAAAATGAACATAAATAATGTTTTAAAAAGAATCCTAAAAGGAGCCCTCACCAGGTCTGCCGGGGCCATGGCCTTGACCTTGCAGAACTGGGAGAACCCTCTGTGATCAGAAGTCACCCACTTTCCGGCCGTTTTTACAGCAGTTCCGAGAGACTGAGACAGGCCTGGTCCCGGGGGCGTCTTCAGACCCCCAGAGACGGGGAAGGGGCGAGCCTGCTTCAGTCTTTCCTTTCAGTGTAAGTCCCGTTTCCTGGGTGTAAGCAGGAGCTGAGAAGACCGCGGAGCCCGGAGGGAGCAGGGCACAGGGAGCGCGGGGCGAGCAGGTGGAGCACGAGCTATGGCCGGCCGGCCGGGGAAGCAGCGAGTCCCTGCCACAGGCCAGCCGCACTCGGGGTTATGGAGGCGGAGGCGGTGCAGGGACCCGGGAGGCGGGGCAGGGGCCCGGGAGGCGGGGCAGGGGTCGGGTGGGGCCCGGCCGCTGGGTTCCCAGGCCGTTGGGGAGAGAGCTGGGGTGGGAGCGTCACAGAACCACCAGCGGGTCCTCCTGCCTGTAGTCGGCTGTCTGACCTCACGCTTCCGCTTCCGGGAAGGGCGCTGAAGAACGCGCTCTGGCGCAGTGGGGGCACCGGAAGAGGCGGGGCCCAACCGGAAGTAGACAGGAGCACCGGAAGAGGCGGGGCCCAACCGGAAGTAGCTGGGACCACCCGGAACAGGCAGAATCGGCCGAGAATTTTCCGAGCATCGTCCTGTCGCAGGAGGAGGAACGCTGTGCACCAGGAAGCAGGTGAGGCGCTCCGCCTCAGCCGGGCCTCTGAGGCCCATAGCCCGCCGCAAGCCTGCCGAGTCTTCTGACCTGCCTGGGCCTTCGCATGTGAGGCGTTTGGAATTAGCCACTCGATCCTGGCTACACTGATCCTACAAGATTCTTATTTGGGGTTTGAAGGGTTTGAGCACAGAGGTGCCCGGATGTCCCGATGGCCCACCAAGGATGCCCGTCCGTCCACCGGGCGCCCCGCTGCTGGGTCTGAGTGAGCCCCTGAGAGCCCCCTTGATCCAGGGGTGGATGGCACAGAGGGGTGCAGAGTCATGGCCGCCTTGCCTGCAGGGTCACCTCCCGCAGTGCCCAGCCCCGGGCTCGCCGCAGCCCCGCCTCCTCCGCCCCAGTCATTCCCACGCGTGCCCACCTCTGCCCCAGAGCCCGGATTCATTCCCCGAGCACGCCAGAAAGACCGCAGGCTCGCAGGGAGACAGATCGAGGGCTCCGGGTGGGAGCCGGGGCCGCTGACGGGTGGGGAGCACAGGTGACAAGCGAGAGGCGGAGTGGGGAGGGCTCGGCCAGGTGCGTGAGCCCCTCCTGGGGCGGTGGCGCTGCTGCCCGCGGCCAGTGGTGAGCGGGAGCAGGCGGTGCGAGGGGACGTTGTCCTGTCTGGGACGCGCGGGACCCTTACTTCTCAGCGTGCCCTGTGCAGGGCAGGCAGCCCAGGCTCCTTGGCTGGAGTTCAGGGACTAGGCTGTGCCCTTCGCCGCCTGGAATCGAGGAAGGAAACGGGGCCGCCACACCCCAAGTGGTGGGGCTCTCTCGTGGATACAGCGGTGAGCGAGGCTGCCTTCCGCATGGTGGGAGGTGAGCGTGGAGTTCGCCCAGTGGGCTTCTAGGTGCCTTGCTCCAACGCCTGCCTGCTCCTTCCTCTCTGCCTGGTAACTGTTTCCTCCCAGAGCAGGTGTGGGGTCCACCGACTCCATCCCACAGCCTGGGAACCCTGAGGGACTTGGGAGGTTCTGGCTCTCTGGTGGAGTGCCCACACCTTCATCCGGCCTGACCACCCTGAGGACCTCCCTCCCATCCCGCTGACTACGCGGCCAGGACACGAGTCTCGGCTGACTGGAGACTGCCATCCCTACCGAGGCTGCTGCAGAAGGGCCCGTGCCAGGCGCCTGCCGCAGAGTCGGGGAGGAACACTTGCAACGGCCAGGGCCCACCCAGAGGAGAGGCCGGGTGGGGATCTGGGAGCAGAGTGATCGTCCTGACCTGCCTGCACAGCACTGGAGGGGTGGCTCTCTCCACGTCAGAGTTGAGCAGAGGTGCCCAGTGGCCTTCCTTCATCGGTAGTCAAATCGCACCTTGTCAGTCAAGCTCAGGATCAATAGAAGTGCGCAGAATGCCTGCTGTGTTGGTCAGTGTTCCAGCACTACAAGCAAATACCTGAGACAAGTCACTTAGGGAAGAAGGAGGTGTGTCCAGGCTCATGGTTCTGGAGGCCCACAGGCCAAGAGCAGGCAGGCCTCTGTTGAGGGCAAGTGCAGAGGAGGGACCACACGGTGAGCCTGGAAGCAGAGAGAGGTGGGCTCCGTTGGGTTTTTATAGCCAACACCCTTGTGAGACCTCCCTTCTGAGGGCACATCCCCAATAACCTAAGGACCCTCTGCTGTGCCAACCTCCTGAACAGTGCGGTTGGATTACGCTTAAACCCCATTGGTACCATGAATTATGACTTTGGTCTTTAATTTCCTACATGAGTCTGGGAGCCAAATGCTATCCAAACAATAGCAACCTGCCCCTGGCTTCCCAGTACTCAACTTTCCTCATCTACACCTTGCAGTCATTCCATCCCTCATAGCTCCAGAGTCTTAACTCCACCCAGCACTCATTCAAGACTCCAGTGTCTCATCTGAGGCTCAGGCCCTTGGCAGTGAGCCCTGGCAAAAGCAAAACCAAGTTGCTTGTTTCCAAGACAGAACAGCAAGGCAGGCACAGGGTGGTACATTTCCATTCCAAAGCAGGAGACAGAAAAATAGAAAGGACCCATCAGATCCAAGCCAGACTGACACACAGCAGGGCGAACATTGATTCCTACAGGTCCATCTCTGGCATCCTGGACACTGCGATAGGTGAGCCCCCCAAGGCCTGGGTGGTACCCCAACAGCTGTACCAGTTATCATGGGTTGGTCCCGTCTCTTCGGCTCCCCTGTGCCTTGTGCTGGTGGAGATTCTCTGCAGAGCACCAGTCCCACATTTCACCTTGGGACATTGCCCTCGTGGCACTCCCTGGAGTGGTCCTGCCCCGTGCCTGTCTCTGCCTGGAGCACCGCATTAACCAAGGCCATCTGAAATCTAGATGGAGGCCTCCCTAGCTGTGCTGGTCTGTGTACTACGTGGCTGCTCTCTGAGGCTGCACCCACGGGTATCTGACTCGCCCTGGTGGGTGCACCACGCTGGTTGCTTTAGCTTCCTGGAGTCTCCAGTCAGCTTTGTTCCCACAGCTTGTCTACACATCACCCCATCGAGGGCTCCAACCCTGCAGCACAGCTCCGCCCGGCCTCCCACTCTTTCCTTTGAAACTGCAGTGCGATCTGCCAGGACCCCCATGACTCCTGCATCTGAGTGCGCTGCAAAGCCAGCACCATGGGATACTACCAAGGTGTGCCACCAGCATGTACTGAGCCCAGGCCTGCTTAAACCAGGGCTACTGATGCCTCAGAACATATCAGTGGCAAGCCAGAATCCAGAGCTGGCCCTGGGCATACAGGGCACCCCGGGGTTCTTTTCTGGAAGGATTCTGCCTTGGAAAATCTTTAAACAAACGTGCACTTCTCAGAGCTGGAGTTGTGGCACAGAAAGCTAAGCTGCCGCCTGCAATACTGGCATCCCATACCGGAGCCGGGTCAAGTCTCAGCTGTTCCACGTTCCAGTCCAGCTCCCTGCTAATGCACCTGGGAAAGCAGCGGAAGAAGCCTTGAATACGTGGGTCCCTGCCATTCACATGGGAGACCTGACTGGAACTCTGGGCTCCTGGCTTCGACCTGGACAGCCACAGCTGTTGCAGCCATTTGAGGATAGAACCAGTGGATGGAAGAAGGTCTCTCTCTCTCTTTCTCTCTCTCTCTCTCCTCTCTTTCTCTTTCTCTCCACCCCTCTGGTCCCCTTCAAATAAATACATCTTTTATTAAAATTTTTTTCACTTCTAAGCCTCTGATGTGAGAGGTGTGCTATGTACAGTGTGGGGTGTGTGTAGTGCATTGGTGTGTGAGGTATTTGTGGGGTGTAGGGTGTGTGTGGTGTGAGGTGTGTGTAGTATGTGTTGTGTGTGGGGTGTGCTGTACACAGTGTATAATGTGTGTGAGAAGTGCATTTGGGGTGTTTGGGTGTGTGTGTGGTAGAGTGAGCAGTGCACAGTGTGAGGGGGGTGTGTGGCAGCACCTCATATCTGGGGTATGGGTCGTATGTGGCATTGTGCGGTGTGTGTAGTCCATGGGGGTCGTCTGTGAGGTGTGTGTGTGAGTGTGAGTGGTCTGTGTAGCTTGCTTTTCTGTCAGTGGCCTGTGGAAAGGTGAGTGTGGCCCCGATCATGGGGTAGCACTGCATCTTGCTAAAAGGCTGCCTGTGTGTGGTGGCCCCCGAGGGGTGTGGGCCAAGGACTGTGGTGCTGTAGGTGCTGCAGAGGTGCTGTGGGCCATGGACAGGCGTGTTGCAGCAGCAAGGCCCGGGAGGCCCGCAGGCTAATTAGGAGGAAGGATGGGGGAGCCTGGCTGGTACTCTGTCACGTCGGTCCAGATTCAGCTGAGATGCGTGCGAGCCAGAGCCCTGAGAAACCAAACCTATGTCTGGGCATACCTGGGTGGAGGAGGGCCCTGAAGGCTACAGTGGCACAGGCCCAGCGGAGAGCAGGGGAAGGGGCCAGGGTTCTTAACGTGGGATAGAGATGGGAGTGCCATAGGGAGAAGGGCAGGGCAGAGTCCTCCTGGGCTGAAATCCTACCTGGCTCTCAGCATCTGAGACTAGACTCAAACCTCCCCTCCAACACGTAGCAGCTGCCACCCTGGCATGATCCAGTCTCACAACGCATCCGGTTCTTGCTGTTCCCAAGACGGGAAGAGCCAACAGGTCACCCTTTGCAAGATGAGGACAACGATGAAACAGAATAACACAGAGCCTGCACAACTAAACCTTACCTACGATGAGGGGAGCGGGCCCCCAGGACCACTTTGAAAATCTGATGAGCATCTGTTGTGGCACAGAGGGTTAAACCCCAACTTGTGACACCTGCTTCCCATGGAGATGCCAGTTCGAGTCCTGGATGCTCTGCTTCCAATCCAGCTCCCTGCTGATACACCTGGGAAAGCAGCAGAAGATGCCCGAGTGCCTGGGTGCCTGCCACTGGCATGGGGGACCCAGCTGGAGCTCTAGGCTTCTGACTTCACCCTGGTCGTTGTGGCCATTTGGGGAGTGAATCAGCAGATGGAAGATTCTCTCTCTCTCTCTCTCTGCCTTTCAAATAAATAAATCTTCTTTAGATAAAGAAAATTTGAGGCTGGTGCCGTGACTCACTAGGCTAATCCTCTGCCTTGCGGCGCCAGCACACCGGGTTCTAGTCCCGGTCGGGGCGCCGGATTCTGTCCCGGTTGCCCCTCTTCCAGGCCAGCTCTCTGCTGTGGCCCGGGAGTGCAGTGGAGGATGGCCCAGGTGCTTGGGCCCTGCACCCCATGGGAGACCAGGAGAAGCACCTGGCTCCTGCCATCGGATCAGTGCAGTACGCTGGCCGCGGCGGCCATTGGAGGGTGAACCAACGGCAAAGGAAGACCTTTCTCTCTGTCTCTCTCTCCCACTGTCCACTCTGCCTGTCAAAAAAAAAAAAAAGAAAGAAAATTTGATACAAATGTACATACTCTCCCCAGGAAACTGCACAAAGCATGTGCATGTCATACAGGCATCACGTGTGCACACACACACACACACACACACACTCTTGCACCAAACTTCCTTGAGACTCTGGACCTCCTGTGTCCATCCCTGGATTCCACTAAGTGCCCGTGGATCCAGGTACAGAGGCCCAGCCTGCCTGTAGGTGGCCTCCAGGCCTTTGGATGGGTTTTCTGAGAACACCGGAAGTGACCCAGGGAGTCCCCAGCATACTTTTGTCCAAGCTCTGAACATGGACCACCTCCCTGGGGGTGGAGGGGCGGAGAGGAAGAGCAGTGGCCTGGGGAGGGGACATGGAGGTCACATGCAGGCCGCAGGCCAGTGGCATGGGCCCACAAAGCAGAGAGGAAGCCCCGACCCAGGGAGCTGCATGCAGTCTGGGGCCACTCACAATTTAATCCCAGCTGGGCAGCATCTCAGGAGCGCAAAACCCACAGACCAAACTCACGTGCCATTGTTTCGAATTTCACTGAGTGACCTTTCCCCATTAAATCCTTCTTCGCTATTTAGAGACTCAATGTTTTTCTAGCTTGTTTTTCCAGCTGTTCAATTCAAATCTGTCCCTTTGTGTCCTCTCCAAAAACTATTTCCCAAACCAAAATCACGGCATATATTTAGAAATAAGAGTATTTTTATGACTTATGAATATATGTATGAGAAGTTTTACAGGCACGCAAAAATAGCAGCTGCGTACATTTAACAAATTGACTTTATTGAAAAGAACAAAATTAGATGAATTCTGGAAAATCCCATGCATGTGACACTCAGGTTTGGGGAGAGCCCACTGGACACCACTGGTGGGCAGAGTGGTGCCTCGATATGTGTGAGTTTCTTTTCCTGCCCTTGGGCCTTAGTTTCAGAGTGCAAAGGGGAAGGAGGGAGGGAGGGAGGGAGAGAGGGAAGGTAGGAGGGAGGGAGAGAGGGAAGGTCGAGGGAGGGGGGAAGAGAAGGGGTGGGGGAGGAAGTGAGAGGAGGGGAGGGACTCGAGGCAGAAAGGGGTGGGACTTCTGAATCCCTTCTGAACCATTTATGCTAGGAGTTGTGAGTTCCCTCTCATCCAGCCCCAAGGTGTTTGCTGTGTGTGGGTTTTGATGTTGTGATCCTAGCTGCCCTATGTATTTTTCTTAGGAATTTAGGTTGTTCCCAAAGCCATACTATCGCCTCTTCTTTCTCTTGGGCGTCTCAACCAGCCAGCTTATTAAAGACCATTGCGTGGCAACAACATGGCCCCATGTCAACGAGACGGCCGACCATGATCCATCTTGTAAGCAATGCATGGAAACTTGCAGGAAACACTGGAGACTTGCTGATCACTCTTGGAAGCCCTCCTGTCTCACCACCAGCAGAGAGGGGGACATGGTGCTGAAAATCACATACTTAGAGGACTAAGCACACGATGAACCTGAACCTGAGGTTTGAGACAGACTCCTCCCACCACAGGCTCGTGTCTGCATCATGACATCTTCAACAAGGGTGGGAATGACTGGCCTCCCCGCCACAGGAATGGGAACTCTGTCTCGGTCATGCAGAAAACGGAGTCTCTGGCAGCTAGACACATTGAAAACTGCGTAGTAAGAGAATGAATGCTGCTCTGAGTCTCATCAGTGGGATCTCACGACTTGCTTTTCTTTGTTGCACAAAACCCAGGCTGCCACTATGCCTAGGAAACTGGAAAGAAGCTGGAGAACTCAGCTCTATGCTGGAAGGGAGTTGTCTTTGGGAGCTGAACGCCCACAGCCATTATGAGCATTGGTGGCAACACAGGGGTCCTCCAAATGCCCTCTGGTTGAGGGAGGGGCTGGATGGAGGGGCCAGGCGTTTGCCCTGGCTGTGAGGCTCCCGGTTAGGACAGAGTACATGGGTTCAGTTCCCAACTCTGACTCCTGACTCCGGCTTCCTCTGAGTGCAGAACCTGGGAGGCAGCAGCAATGGCTGTAGTGATGAGGTTCCTCTCACCTCCGTGGGAGACTTGGATTGTGCTCCTGACTCCTGGCTTCGGCCCCCAATGGTTCTGCGTGTTTGGCAAGTGCACCAGAGGATGGAAGGTGTGTGTGTGTGTGTGTGTGTGTGTGTGTATGTCTTTCGAACTCTTCCGTTCAAATAAATGTGAAAAAAAAAAATCAAGCTCTCTCCTTCTCCAGCATTGTCAGATCAGGACATTACTGTTTAATGCTTTATCTTGAATAGCAAATGACCTACATAAAGATCATAGTCATTTATTTACTTCATAAATAAACATTTATCGGCTGGCACCGCGGCTCACTAGGCTAATCCTCCGCCTGCGGTGCCGGCACACCGGGTCCTAGTCCCGGTCGGGGCACAGGATTCCGTCCCGGTTGCCCCTCTTCCAGGCCAGCTCTCTGCTGTGGCCAGGGAGTGCAGTGGAGGATGGCCCAAGTGCTTGGGTCCTGCACCCCATGGGAGACCAGGATAAGTACCTGGCTCCTGCCATCAGATCAGCGCAGTGTGCTGGCCGCAGCGCGCCAGCCATGGCGGCCGTTGGAGGGTGAACCAACGGCAAAAAGAAGACCTTTCTCTCTGTCTCTCTCTCTCGCTGTCCACTCTGCCTGTCAAAAAATAAAAATAAATAAATAAGCATTTATCACCTACTATGTGCAGGCAGTGAAAATGTCACAGTGAGCAGTGATCATACACACAACATAAATGTTATAGCCAGGGAAGCTATATTCATGACATAGAACTGAAACGGAGGGCCAGCACTGTGGCACAGTGGGTTAAAGCCCTGGCCTGAAGCACCGGCATCCCATATGGGCACCGGTTCCAGTCCTGGCTGCTCCTCTTCCAATCCAGCTCTCTGCTGGGCCTGGGAAAGCAGTAGAAGAAGATGGCCCAAGTCCTTGGGCCCCTGCACCCATGTGGAAGACCTGGAAGAAGCTCCTGGCTCCTGGCTTTGGATCAGCCCAGGTCCAGCCATTGCTGCCATCTGGGGAGTGAACCATCGTATGGAAGACCTCTCTCTCTCTCTCTCTCTCTCTCTCTCTACCTCTCTCTGTAACTCTTTCAAATAAATAAAATAAATCTTAAAAGACAAGAACCGAACTGGAACTGTGTCCCTGATGATTATCTATCCCATAGGAAGGGGGTTTCCTACAGATGATATGGAGCTTTTGGGGGAAATTTTCCATCAATGATGCTAAAGTTGTACATGTACAGGCAAGCTGAACTTTGATAGGGAAATCCACTGAGAGCGAGTCACTTCGCTGGAGTAGACAAACCGATTTCTCCCTCTTGGGCTTTCCAGTTTCCATTAAACTCCTAGAACATTACTTTTCCCTTTCTGTCTCGGGTAGGCTATTTCAAGTGTCTTTGCAAGCTGAGTATTGTATGAATTGTCACTAGCGGAGGTCCCATTGTCTTAAGGGACACAGACCCTGAAAACTGTGTGTCTCAGTGTCCAGCCATTCAGATAGGAGGGCCCAGATTTTCAGAAGGGCTCCCTGAGCAGAGACTATTGGCTGAGGGAAAGCTGGCCTTGTCAAACCACATTTCTTACTGTCCTGTTCAAGGATTGGGCAAGAAGTGGGCCATCTCTTTTTTTTTTCTTGAGAATCTGTCACTGTGACGTACTCCAAATATAAGGGGGACGAAAAGTGCTAACACCATCACCCAATTATTTCTGTGCGTTTTGAAACCGACGTATTTAATTAACCCCAAGGCCGCTTGCTCTGCTCGCCACGATAATGACCTACAAGACACACTGTGCTGTCTGGGAAACTTCACTCTTGTCTGGAGGACCTAGTTCAAAGGCTCTGAGAGTTGCACTCCTCATGCTTGGCCCAAGCATTCCTTTATTGTGAACCAAGTAGCAGGAAATGGAAAAGAGACCACTCAATAGTTGGAAGAAGACTAGGAATCACATTTGGATGACACCCAGGCACTCTGCCTGGCTTAGGTGCAGGGAGACAGACAGCTTTCTTTTATTTCCTAAGTGGATGTGGCGGTTTGCTTCTCGTAGTCAAGAATCAATGTAAATTAGTTGCCTATAACAACAGCCGGCCGTTGGAATTAATTCTTGGTTACTCCATAAGTATTTCCCAATTGGAGAATACCTATTAGCATGAATATTCAAATGGCACTTGGGCCATTAAAATTCCATTTGTTCAAGAGGCAGAACCTGGAAGACTGGGGAACCAGCTTCTTTCAGGTAAGTAGCATCAACAATAGAAACTTCTAGATCTTCAAAGTTGGTCTTCTGAGTTTAAAAGAAGAAACAGACAGGGTTGCATCCTTTTCCTGGAAGGGTTGGCTGTCAGGATGGAAATGTAATCTCATTTCTTCTGGATCCTCCAGGGCCATTAGACTTCTGAACTGTATAAAAAAAATTCAGCTTCATGAGAGCAGGCGTTGGCCCACACTGTCTGGCTGCCGAGATTTAATGGAGCGGTCACACGGAGCCGGGCAGGGACCACCAGGGTGCTCCTCCAGCTCTGCCAAGATTCTCACAGCTGCAGAAAGATTGCTCCGTCAAGAAAACTCTGGCTGCCGCAGCCTCAAAGGAAAGTCACAGCCTGGCAGTGAGTTCGGGAGAGGATCCGTGGAGAAGAAGCTGGTAAACCCCAGAGAAAGGGCACAGATTTCCCAAGACAACAAACCGCCATTTCCTCCCCTTTCCTCGCTGCAGCGAAGGGTCTGCCTTCTTCCTAGAGGGCACCTGCCCGGGAAGGTGGGGGAAAGAAAGGAGAGGGATAGTGAGCCGGGCTCAATCACCAGACGCTTGCCCTGGGAGCCAGCAGGAAGCACCTGCCTGTCCTTCGCCGGCCCTCACCCTCAGGCAGCCCTGCAGGGCCCCACGGCTTCAAAGCAGCACGCCATGACCGTTCAGAATACGGCCTTGTCCCCCGCTTCCCCAACCCGGCAGCCTTGCACCTCCTGAAACGCCTGCAACTAAACCACTGGGATACTTCCTCAAGAAGAGCCCTGTCAGTCTTGGGGAAACAGGAGCAGAGATTCATTAAGAAGCAAAGAGCTCATCTAGGCTTGTTCAGAGGGGCAGCCCCGAAGACACACCCTGAGCCGTCTTGGGTGTGCGCTCCCCGGCCCTGCAGGTGTCACACAGGTTCACCTGGGAGAGATGATGACGCCAGTCGTCTGCTGAGAATCCAGGCAGGTGGCACAGTGTCTCACAAGTGAGGAACTGGATATCAGAGGAACACAGGTAGAACAGAGAGCCGGAAGGAGGGGAAGGAAGACGTCCCTGAGGGAGGCAGGGGCTGAGGCCGACTGTGGGATGGAAGTTCTGCCTTAGTGAGAGCCACGGCTCTCACCAGCAGTCCGGGGCGGGGCAGGTCCTCAGCATACCCTGGGGGAGGACCCTGCACCTGCACCAGGGCCCAGAGCTCTCTGGTGTCTCCATGACTGGAGTCCGGTCCCCACGTCCCCAGGCCTAAGGCTGCAAGGCTGCCTCGGTCTGCTTTGTCTCGTGGTTTTTAGTAACCCTGCAGTCACACAGGTGTTGGTTCTAAGACCCTTCAAAGGCACTGGCCTGTGATCCCCCGATGATCATCTCTGCCAGGGGGCTGCATCACCCGGCTTTGTGCTGGAGGCCCTGCCTGCCGTATCCTTGCCCCGGTTCATGCCATAGATGTGACCCTGCTTACTTAGCAGAGGACAAACCAAGGCAAACAGAAGGGGGAAATGACCTATTGGGGTGGGCATTTGTCACAGTATCTTGGGTCACCACTAAGGACAGCTACATCCCATACAGGAGTGCTTGGCTCAAGTCCTGGATCTCACACTTCCAATCCATGTTTCTGCTAGTGCATACCTTGGAAGGCAGCAGCTGATGCCTCAAGTATTTGGGTCCTTGTCACCCTTGTGGGAGATTTTGATGGAGTTCCAGGCTCTTGGCTTTGGTATGTCCCAGTCTTGGCAAGTGCAGGCATTTGAGGAATGAACCAGCAAATAGAAGTCCTCTCTCTCTCTCTCTCTCTCTCTCTCTCTCTCTCTCTCTCTCTGCCTTTCAAGTAAAATAGAAATAAATATTTTACACAAAATGATCTTTACACAAAATGAACTTTACTTTGTCTCTTTGTCTTACTCTGAGCACAAGTGTTTCTTTTCTTGGCAAATATATTCAATTGTCCTGAAAGAGAGAGAGAGAGAGAGAGATTAATGAAATCATTGTATCCGGTTGCTTGTTTCTCACTAGGGAAGATGGCACCCAGGTGAACCAGCATTTACTGCACGAACTCCGTGGCTAACGTGAGCCGAAATGATCTGTTGGGAGATCTCCACCTGCCTGCTGCCTTCTCCTTCTCCATGAGCACCTCCCACTGTGCGACAGGCAGCACACGGGCTGCCCCACAGCCCACCACGCCCAGCCCTGAGGCCTCCTGCCCCACCCACATCTCCATGTTCTTAGATCCCCTGGAGTCCCCTACACCGCCACTTCAGGGTGTTCCTAGAGGTTGACTGTAGCGTCTGAAGTTAGGGAATTTACGGACTTGCAAAGGGGAACAACCTCCAAGGTCAGTATAAATATTTGCAAACGTCACTCACCAATAGCATCTGCAGGTCCTGAGTCAGCGGGGGTGTTCACACCAGATGAATCCCCGCGTATTCTCCCTTGTGTGCTCAGGAACTCTTATGCCCTCCATCATGCCCAGGCGCCAGGAGTCGCCAAGACCCCATTCTGCTTGTCTGTGACTCCCTCCAGGGGACTTACTCCTGCACCTGATGCTCCAGCCACGTGTTCTTTCTGATTGCAGGTGTCAGTTGCATGAAATAGCAAAGAGGTCTTGCTCACACATGTGAGGGCAGCCCGTGGCTGGGAGGGGAGCCCCGTGGTCACAAACCCTCCTCAGCCTGTCCTCGGCAACCCACCCCGGCCTCTGCCGCCCTTGCTGGCATGGTCACACCGTCCCTCTCTCCCTCCCTCTGTCCTGCTGGTGTCAGTGCATCCTCTGCAGGGCAGCCCCGACACTCCTGGACCCCAGATCCTACGCTTTCCTCTTGAGTTCTTATAAGAAGGCAGTTATACAAGGCGCAAACCTCGGGACCAGAGCTGTGGTGCAGTGGATTAAAGCCATGGCCTGCAGCACTGGCATCCCATATGGGCAGCAGTTCAAGCCCTGGCTCCTCCACTTCCGATCAGCTCCCTGCTAATGTACCTGGGAAAGCGGTGGAAGATGGCCAAGTACTTGGGCCCTTGCATTCATGTGAGAGACCCAGAGGAAGCTCCTGGCTCCTGGCCGGCCTGGCTCAGCCCGGTTGCTGAGGCTGTTTGGGGACTGAACCAGTGGAGGGAGGACCTCTCTCTCTGTCTCTGTTTCTCTATCTCATGAACTCTGTCTTTCAAATAAATACATAAATCTTTAAAAATTTTTTTCAAAAAAGAAGGAGCAAGTGTGGCCCCTCCCGTGCTCACTCTGCTCTGGATTTGAGATGTGGCCGCTTGCTCCGACAGTCCCCCGCATCAGCAACCCACCGTGATGTGACAGAGCTGAGAGGCAGGGCCCCTGTCTGAGCTGAGCCCGTGCCAGTGCCGTGCCCTGAGCCTCCAAAACAGCAAGACAACAAACCTTTTCTCCATCATGTACCTGCAACAGGCAGCTCGTTAGAGTGACGCAAAGCTGACTCATCCTCCGACGCCCCCTTGGTCGGGCCCCTTCCCTGCGCTCAGCCAGGTGGCAGCTCTGCACGTCGCCTTCCGCTCCTGCAAACCTCGTCCTGCCCGGCAGCAGCTGACGTCCTAGTCCTGCCCCTGTCTCCTGACCCGTTCACCGCAGGCTCCCGGCTCTCGCTGCAGCAGGGGCTCCGTCAGCCTCTCCATGACGGACCCTTCTGCCCAGTCAGCATCCATAGCCAGCTGCGAGTCTGTAGCAGGAGGCCCATGCGCTGTGGCCCAAGGAGCATGAAGTAGTCATTCCAGACCACACGGATCTGCCCCAGCCAGTTTTTTGTTTGTTTGTTTGTTTTGTTTTGTTTTTTTGTGTTTTTTTTGTTTTTTTTTTTTGTTTTTTTGTTTTTTTGTTTTTTTGTTTTTTTTTTTGACAGGCAGAGTTAGACAGTGAGAGAGACAGTGAGAAAGGTCTTCCTTTTCCATTAGTTCACCCCCCAAATGGCTGCTACGGCTGGCGCACTGTGCCGATCCGAAGCCAGGAGCCAGGTGCTCCTTCCTGGTCTCCCATGGGGTACAGGGCCCAAGCACTTGGGCCATCCTCCACTGCCCTCCCGGGCCACAGCAGAGAGCTGGACTGGAAGAGGGGCAACCGGGACAGAATCCGGTGCCCCGACCGGGACTAGAACCCGGTGTGCCGGCGCCGCAGGCAGAGGATTAACCAAGTGAGGCGAGGCGCTGGCCCCTGCCAATTCTTTAGAAACCCCAAATGGTATTATCTGAGCTACTTCACTTGGGTGTTTACTCACATTGTGCCTTATTTTAAGTGAGAGATTATACGGAGAGGTACTATGGTTTCACTGTGTCTACCAGAAGCGTGTGTTGGAAACGCTATCCCCCCAGGGTAGAGCACTGGGAGGTGGGGTGTAACAGGCAGACGTAGGTCCTGCTGGCTCCACCCTCAGGAGTGGAGACATGCCAGGTGGTAGCTCACAGAGGCAGGCACGTGTCCTTCCTGCAGCCTGAGACATTGTACTTCTCACAGCCATTTTTTTTTTTTTTTTTGAGAAAAGAAATGCATGGGGCCTGCATTATGGCATAGCATATTAAGCCGCCACCTGTGTCACCTGCATCCCATATGGGCACAGTTTGCTCCGCTTCCGATCCAGCTCCCTGCTAATGCGCCTGTAAGAGCAGCAGCAGATGGCCCAAGCATTTGGGCTTCTGCCACCCCTGTGGGAGACCTGAATGAAGCTCCCAGTTCCTGGCTTCAGCCTGATGCAGCCCTGGTGGCTCTAGCCATCTGGAGAGTGAACCAGCAGGTGAACGATGTCTGTGTCCCTGTCGTCCCCTCGCTTTCTCTGTCTGTGACTGCCTTTCAAATAAATACAGAAATCTCAAAAAGAGAGCAACGGGTACTTTTGCAGCGCTCTGGTCTGCAACAGCAGCCCTGGGAAGCCGGTATGTGGAGCCAGGACCAGATACCACCATCTCCCCCCGTCTCTATCAGAAACCTTTGCTCAACACAAATCCTTGTGGATCTTGAACATTCTTCATGTTCTCAGAAGCTGGATATTAAAATATGGTTTCTTACGCGCTTACAAAGCTCAGAGCCACATAACAAGAACCTACAGGAATGGGATCTCCCTTAGGTGCTGGTAGGGGAGACCCAGAGCCCAGCGTGGAGGCCCAAGGCACCTGTGGAACACTTTGGCGTCGCACACGCTCAGACACAATAAGGCAAATTAGTCTAAATTACAAACCGTAGCTTCTGTGTTCCCCAGGAGCTGAGCGAATGTGCCTGTCTGTCCCATGGTTTCTCATGAGTCACGCAGACCATGAATCTGTAATGTGCAATTGCGGCCTGAGCGCAGCTGCGAGCTCCCAGGGAGCCACTCAGGAGGCTGCTGTTAGAGTCTCCTGATCAGAAGCTCCAGAACATGGATCCCCTCCTTAGGTGCCGCTTTTGTGGGAAGCCACCCCAGAAACTGCCCGCCAGGCACTTCTGTTCCTGCACAGGCCGTCAGCAGACACAGCTGAAATGATGGAAAGAGGCAGTTACGTGCTTCTAGCAAAATGTAAAAAATAAAAAATTTACAAGTTGGCATTGCATGGCTCTGAGCAAGCAGGAGCCGAAAACATACCGGGCGGCAGTGACTTCTGCAGTCTGAGGCTGACTGTGTGTGCTCTGCAGGAGCGCCAGGAGCCCAGGACCTGGGGCGCCTTCCGGGCCGGCTGAAGTTTGGGTGGAGGGACGGGGCACTGGGAACAGTTGTTGTCCCCTGCCTCCGTGGGACGCCCTGAGGGGTTACCAGGAAGCTGACTCTCTCCTGCGGCAGAGAGTGCGTGGTTCTGGGTTGGCTCCAACCTCAGGTAGCCCTGAGCAGTGACTATTCCAAACTCCTGCATTTGGCCAGACAGGGGAGTCCCGGGCAAACATCTGGCCATGTGTACTCATGTACTCCTAGGAGGTTCCAGATAAACCAGGCCTTCCAGGAAGTAGGGGAGAGGAGGGAACAGACCTATTAGAAAAATGGAACATTCTAGAACCCCTACACAGCCAAATATTCTATTGGATAAAAATACACACACAAAGCAAAAAAACAAATCTGAACATTTGCATAGGCGTCCATGACCCAAAGGGATAGAAAATTCCCCCTCAAAACAGATACGTGGAAAGCAGCTCACACTGGGCTGCAGGGGAGCGGCGGTGACCAGGACCCAGATAATTAACTTCTCCGTCTAAGTGCCCGAGATGCTGGGGATGGCGGGGAACTTAAAAGAGGGGGCAGCTACTTCCCCGAAAGAGGGAAAGCCCCTCTGCTGTTTTGAGAAGGCAAGCACAGCGTCCAACTCTACAAGGAGATTTGCTTGACAAATTAACTTTGAACTGGACTTCTCAGAAGAGCTTGGTGCACTATCAATTAAAAGGTCACAGGCTCTGGCTATGCCAGTCTGAGGCAAATGTCTCCACTTATAAGACTTTCTCTGTGTTTAGAATATTTGTTTGCCACTGATAAAAGCTGCTTTACAACACAAAGGTCACAGTTTCTGCAATTTATCTTTTAAAAGGAGGCGTGCTGGCTGCCTTTTAAATGAAGCCCTTCAGAATAGCCTATGAAGAAAAGACCTTAAGGGGCCAGTGCTGTGGCTATTGCTTAAAGCTGCCACCTGCAGTGCCGGCATCCCTTGTGGGCACCAGTCCTGGCTGCTCCACTCCTGATCCAGCTCTCTGCTGTGGCCTGGGAAAGCAGTAGAAGATGGCTCCAGTGCTTGGGCCCCTGCACCCATGTGGGAGACCCAGAGGAAACTCCTGGCTCCTAGCTTCAGTTCCACTCAGCTCTGGCTGTTGCAGCTATTTGGGGGAGTGAACCAGCAAATGGAAGATCTCTCTCTCTCTCTCTCTCTCTCTCTCTACTTCTCTGTAACTCTGCCTTTCAAATAAATAAATAAATAAATAAATCTTTAAAAAAAGACCTCAAAACGGCAATTGATGGAGGACTTAAAGAGGACCCTCCCCCTAAATTACTCGGGAAGAGTCATCTTTGATCATGACCACGAATGTCTGTTTCCGTTTTGAACTTGCGTTAGTGAAACAGCAGCTGCTCACAGTGGACCTACTGTGTGCTCTGCACTCTGCCCTGCATCCTCCCAGTCTTCACAGCCATCTCAGGAAGTCGATACTGATTTCCCCCATTCTGCGGAGAAAGCCGTGAGGCTGAGGGACATGGCTTCCTTAGCGCAGGTGCAAGACGACATCAGACTCTTCCACTCCTAGACTCCAGGCACATGAGCACAGGACTGCTCACCGAAGCCTCTGGGATTGTCCCTCTGAGCTGACGTTGGCACCAGTGCTAGCAGCTTAGCCACCAGGCACTGGGTACCAGCAAATAACATTTTTTTTTTTGGACAGGCAGAGTGGACAGTGAGAGAGAAAGAGAGAGAGAGAGAGAGAGAGAGAGAGAGAGAGAGAGAGAGAGGTCTTCCTTTTTGCCGTTGGTTCACCCTCCAATGGCTGCCGCAGCCGGCGGGTTACAGCCGCCGGCGCATCATGCTGATCCGAAGCCAGGAGCCAGGTGCTTCTCCTGGTCTCCCATGCGGGTGCAGGGCCCAAGCACTTGGGCCATTCTCCACTGCTATCCCAGGCCACAGCAGAGAGCTGGACTGGAAGAGGGGCAACCAGGACAAAATCCAGCACCCCGACCGGGACTAGAACCCCGGGTGCTGGCGCTGCAGGTGGAGGATTAGCCTAGTGAGACGCGGCATCGGCCAGCAAATAACATTTTTTAAAAGAGTAGAAATGAGTCTTTGGCCTCAAGGAGCTGAAAACACTTTGGAAGATTAAGGATCCCCACTGCTCCCCGAGTCAGTTTCTTTATCAATTGAGTGGATGGCGGTATTGGGAGCCAGAGCTGGGAGTATTAGCAAGTGGGTTGAAGACACTAGAGTTGGTTCATAGCTCCTGGTCTGAGCTGTGCAGTCCATCAGAGCTGGACTCCAGCCTTAATTCCAAGCCTCAGTTTTCCCACCTGGAAATCAGGGTGGTATTGCTATGGGAATATGTATCTCAATTTTTATCCCAGGTTTTCCAGAGAGATGCGAATTCCCCGCAGAAGCATAAATCCAGTGCACACGTGTGAGCAGGATCTATGTAGCAGTGAGCATACCTTCACACACATGTGCGAGCATCCCCTCCGGGAGAAACACCCACTGTGACTGGGCCACAGAGCTGCCTGTGAGGAGAGAGCACAGGAGGAAGCCAGAGAAGGGTTTGAAAGCAAGGCCCGGAAGCCAAAAAGCAAACGGGCACTTCCAAGAGTAACAGTCACATTACGGGGTGGGTTATTCCAACGGTGTGAAGTCTGGGCGGAGTTTAGTGTGCAAGAGGCCTTCTAGGAGTTCCCGAAGCCTCCCCGGGAAGCTAACTTCCATGTGAACATAATGGCGTCTATTCCTTCTTGGTCCTGGTTGAGACACAGGTGCATGATGGGAAAGTGGACGTGTTGGATTGTTAAGTAAGGGGTGGAGTTACAATGCAGGACCATGCAGAAATTATGAAAATACATCTCCCAAATTGCCTGTAGCCACCTCATCATCCACCTATTTCCCCCATCAATAATAATAATAGCAACTTGCTCCAACAATTGTGAGAATTAAATGTGTTAATGCCTAGGAGATGGGAAATTGAAAGCATTAAGCTTTTATTTAATTGTAATAAATACCAGTTGCTGCTATTGGCTGTGTCACTGGTAAAGATTCATCCATGTGGCCCTGTGAATTGAAGATCTTTGGAGTTCATGATGTAAATAAAAACATCCATGCAAAATGGGCATTGGACTCACTCTCAGTCATAACTACTTCAGCAAACATTGGCTGACCACCAGCAAAAAACAAGCCCCTCTGGCCCTGTGAGACAGGTGCTGGCAACCCCAGAACAGAAAGTGGGAGAGGGTTGGCAACACAGGGCAGTGGGTGCTGAGGCCCAGTTCCCTGCCTCACACTTTTACCAAGGGTGCCCGAGGGAATCATCATCTAGCATTTTAAATGTTCCACATTTATTGATTTTATTTGAAAAGCAGAGATAGAGATGTCCCATTCACTGGTTCACTCCCCAAATGCCCACAATAACTGGGGCAGAGCCAGGCCCAAACCAGGAGCTGAGAACTGAAGCTGGGTCTCCCACGTGGTTGGCAGGGACCCAGGGACCCAGACCATCATGCATTCCCTTGCCAGGTGCATTAACAGGAAGCTGGCCCCAAAGTGGAGCAGCAGGACTCCAACCAGTGCCCTGATATGGGTGCCATCATGGCAGGCAGAGGCTTACCTGGCTGCACCACAACGCTGGCCCACCCCACACTGTATTGTTTTGTCTGGATGGCAGGGACCCAAGTACTTCAACTATCACTGCTGACCCCCAGGAAGTGCGTTGGCAGGAAGCTTGGAGCAAAGAACAGTGTAGAGACGCCAACAGGCACTTCAATGCAGGATGCAAAGATCACTGCCAGACGCTCGCCAGCGAGAGTCCAGCGTAGTAAAGACACAATCGCTGCTTACTCGGTTCTCATGGAACTTTATTCATCCAGATGCAAGGCAAAAGAAAAGAAGCCAAGCCCTCCTCCCCCCTACACAATCCTAACCCCATTATATACCCAAGGTTCCCCTAGCAGGACGCTCCCAGCCAATGGCAAGTCTGTTCACATGCAGTCCATGCAGGCACAGTCCAATCAAGTCGAAGGGCACATAGTGCCTCAGGTCGACAGTTCATCTTGCTCCGTCGGCGTTGTTTGTGTCTTCAGGACATCCTGTGGTTAGCACTTCCTTGACTTGTTTCACTCAGTAGCCAGCACTTCCTTAACTTGTTTTGCATAAGCTGTTACAACAGGCCATGCAAACAGCAAAGTGAGGAAGTTCCCACAGGTGGCCAGCCTGCGGTTCCCCACAGATCACCAGCCACAGCTTATCTACAGCAACTACTACTCACCTGACCTGTGGAATCTGGCCCATTCCACATCATTAATAGTGAGGAGACTAAGACAACATTAACGATCTTAATATCCAGTGTTTGTTATGAATCCAGCTGAGCTCCTTGTGAAAATGATGTTGCTTGCCTTGGAGTCATGCTGATTTCTTCCCAAACTACACTAGCCTGTGACTCAGTTGCAGCACATCTGTGAAATTAGGTCATGCAGTTACTTGGCAGGATTCTGAACAGCACAGTTCCCACTCTAGGGGCGTCTTGGTGGAAGTCCAGGCAGCAAGGCCACCCTGAGACCATGTAGGCCTGTGACCCCAAGCTGCGACCCCTGGCTTCACAGTCAGGAGGCCAACCAAGGAGGTCAAGATGACCCCATGGCTGCCACTTATAGATACGTCATCACTGGCATTGGACCTCCTGGGCATGGCTATAGCGCCATCAAAGATGTCCAGACTGGCCAGCCCTTAGCTGGATTCCCACTCTATTCCTGCCTTGCAACAGCCAGCATTCACACAATGACAGGTTCTTCCTGTCCCTCCTGTTCTGAGCCAGGTTCTCCAGGCTTCTCTTTAGTTCTGGAGAGTTCTAGAATATTCCTCAGTGCTTCGGTCGACAGAGGGGGCTTCTGCATTCACACTGAGCTTCTGACGGTGGCCTCACCTACAAGAAACCCCCACGCCCCAAGATCAAGAACCAAATGGACATGGTCGTGACCCTGACGGGCTTGTGCCCCCGTGAACAAGGGCCCCCCACTGTGGCTCAGGGACCACTTCACATTGTATATGAGCGTCTATGTGACCAATACGTATGCCTCATTCCACAAATGACAGTGAGCGCCTCCTCTATGCTGGTCATCCATCACACTATGGCTTTGGACAAAGGAACAGAGCATGGAATTCACACAGGGCTTAACCGGCAGTTACAAGCTACGCCGTTTTTCACAGAGCCAGCTTTTCTTGAGACAAGTTGGAAGCTCACGCAAGGACACGGAGGGCTCACTGTAGTTACGAGGCAGCTAGATCCTCTCTCCATGTCTCCCTTCCAACGTCTCAGTTCTCAAAGCACAATTATAATAATTGATCTAAGTGACAAATAGGTGGGGTTAGGCTTTAAAACCAAATTGCAAGAAAACCTCCGAACACAGAGGCCCAAATTTATGAAGCCTTTGATCTTAGCGGTGGTTAAAAAAAAGTTCAACTACCATAAACAACAGTGCCAGCCGGAGATTGCTCAGAAATTTATGTTGTTCTTTGAAGAAATTAATGCTCCTAATATATCCTACCCTGGCCTAGGCATTCATCAGATTTCCGGACCCACTGGAAATTTCCTTCAGTTGCATGAAACTTGTTTTTATAGAGAGTGAACAGCACAACCAACGCTGTTCCACTGGCTGCAGCGGACTCAGCATCCTGCTCCCCTCCCCCAAGCTTCCCGGTCTGAGTCCTCACCCCGAAGGAACAGTATTTGAAGGGAGAGCTTTGGGAGGTGACCAGGTCACGGAGGTAGAGCCTTCATGGAGGGAATCCATGCCCCAGGAGTCAGGCTCAGATCCTTGCCCCCACCTCCACCACTGCCGTGTAAGGACACAGAGGGAAGGTACCGTCCCTGAGGTAGGAAACAGCCCCTCAGCACCCACCAAATCTGCCCTCTGACCCCTTCTCCAGATGTGAAAAATGCCTGCTGTTGGGGCCAGTGCTGTGGCTCAGTGGGTTAACGCCCTGGACTGAAGCGCCGGCATCCCATATGGGCACCAGTTCAAGACCCAGCTGCTTCACTTCCTATCCAGCTCTCTGCTGTGGCCTGGGAAAGCAGTGGAGGATGGCCCAAGTGCTTGGGCCCCTGCAGCCACGTGGGAGACCTGGAAGAAGCTCCTGGCTCCTGGCTTTGGCTCAGCACAGCTCCAGCTGTTGTGGCCAACTGGGGAGTGAACCAGTGGATGGAAGACCTCTCTCTCTCTCTCTCTCTCTCTTTCTCTCTTTCTCTCTCCCCTCTCTCTCTTTCTGCCTCTCCTCTCTTTGAGTAGCTCTGACTTTCAAATAAATAAATAAATCTTTAAAAAATGCCTACTGTTTATAAGCCCCTCTGTGTGATAGTTTGCTGTAACAGCCACGCTGACGGAGACTCAGGTGAAAACAAGAGGAATGAGAGGCAGACGGTGGGGGCCGGCGGAGTCTCTGGCCCTGTGCCGGTAGCTCCTGTGCAGTCTCGTCACCGCATGGCATCGTGGATAATAACCTTGGGGCTTCATCCCCAGTGACCCTTCCCGGGCCCAGCCGTGCTCGTCCCGTGTCCAGCGGCAGCTGTGACATCACAGGATCCCTCTCCTGAAGAAGGAGTGACATGGAGACCCAGGGCATCCGTGCACAGCTTTTGAGTTCACAAATAACTTTTGAGTCTCACCGAAGAAGCCATGGTTCTAAAGTGCCAGAGGAAATGCATTTTATGCCCAGATAGTAGATCTGGGCCAAAGTGAGACTCAGGTTTGCAGTCCCCTGGAAAACTTAGATATCCCCATCTGGGTGATGGAGAACAATAAAGGGAGCCCACCAGTCAGGACCAGTGTCAGGACACTGCCCGGGCTGGTCCCAGGGCCCTGCAGGGAGAGGTGTGCTGGGTAATCTTGTGTGTTGGCTTGCTGGGCCGAGGTACCCAGAGGCATGAGCAAACACCAGCTTAGCTGTCACTGTGATGGTGTTTGGTAGATGTGATGAACATTAAAACAGCAAACTTGGAGTAGACCAGACGGCCCTCCGAAGGCATTGGGTCTCACAGAATCAGTTGAATGGATTCTCAAGGTCAGGACATAGAAATCCTGCTGGAATTCCCAGCCTGCTGCCCCACAGGACACAAACCCAGACCATCACATCAATGCTCACCTGAATTTTTGGCCTACCATCTGCCCTGTGAATTTTAAACTTGCTAGCCTGCACAATACCACAAGCCAATTCCTTAACACAAATTCCTCTTAAACTTCAGTTATCTACGTATTCAGACGTAGACACAAAGAGGTGGAGACCAGATCCGCAGACACACATGCACACATAGACGTGGATACAGAGGCATCGTGTTTCCCGTTGGTGCCGTGTCTTGGAAGTACACTGATAGAAGACAGAAATGGCAGGTGCCGCCCACCCCCGGAGGTGGTTGGTGTTCCAAGAGCAGGGGTGACTTGTGTCTGCCTTCCAGACAGGACCAACCCTGCAGCTTTGTGTCCACCCTGAGAAGCAGGACGCAGAGAGTGGAGGGGCACGCTGGGCCAGCCCACACGGGTCCCTAGAGAATGCCCCTTCCTCGTTTAGTCTCCAGCGGATGCAGAAGGAAAGGACAGGAGATCCAAGAGCTCCAGTTCAGGTCAAAGCAGATGTGGACAGCTCTGGGTAAACCGTGGAGCCTGACTAACCAGAACACGGATGTCCAGGAAGCTGGCAAGAATGGGACCCTGACACCTGCCCGGTTTCGAATGTGTCCCCAGAAATTCCACGTGGTGGAAACTTGATCTGCAAGTTCACGCGGTGGAGCCTCTGGGAGGTGATGAGGATTAGACGAGGCCGTGAGGGCAGAGTCCATGGTGCGTGCAGTCAGTGATTCTACAAGAGGAGAGCAGGCAAGAATGTGGCACAGGGGGCGTGGCTCACTAGGCTAATCCTCCGCCTTGCGGCGCCGGCGCACCGGGTTCTAGTCCTGGTCGGGGTGCCGGATTCTGTCCCGGTTGCCCCTCTTCCAGGCCAGCTCTCTGCTGTGGCCAGGGAGTGCAGTGGAGGATGGCCCAAGTGCTTGGGCCCTGCACCCCATGGGAGACCAGGAGAAGCACCTGGCTCCTGGCTTCGGATCAGCACGGTGCGCCGGCCGCAGCGGCCATTGGAGGGTGAACCAACAGCGAAAGGAAGACCTTTCTCTCTGTCTCTGTCTCTCTCTCACTGTCCACTCTGCCTGTCAAAATAAAATAAAATAAAATAAAATAAAATAAAATAAAATAAAATAAAAGAATGTGGCACAGGGGGCGTGGCTGCTGCTTGCACAGTGCAAAGCTGGCACCCACACAGGAGCACCTTTTCCAGTCTCGGCCGCTCCACTTCCGGTCCAGCCTTCCCACTAACGCACCCGGGAAGGCAGGAGAAGATGGAATAAGTGCTTGGAGCCCTGCCACCCCGGGGGACACCCAGATGGAGTTCTAGGCTCTTGGCTTCGACTTGGCCTAGTCCTGGCTGTGGCAGCCATTTGGGGAGTGAACCGGCAGCTGAAGATCTCATTCATCTCTGCCTCTTTCTCTCCCTGTCACTCTTGTTAGTAAATGTTAGTCTTATCTATGGTGCGATCTACACCCTGACACCATCCTAGGCTCTAGCCCCCGCCGCCATTGCTGGAAGCCAGGTGACCCCATGGCCCAACCACAGGTGTCAGCTCCACCCCCATCCTAATGGGATTCACTGCTCCTACTTCCTGCCTGCCCCTGGCAAAGGTTTCAGAGGACCTGTTCCTGACACGTGGCTCTCTTTCTCTCCGTCTCCTGATCTCTCTCTCTCTCTCTCCCTCTCTCTGTCTCTTTGTCTCTCTGTCTCTCTCTCTTGATCTCTCTTACGCTCTCCATCATCTCCCTCTTTTCGTTCTTCACCCCTTCCCTCCAGTCTGTCGGGTTCCCCCAATAAACCCTTTCCCTTACTCCAGTGTTTGGTGTGTTTTGTGGCGGCTTTACAACTCTGCCTTTGAAAAACAGAAATAATCTTTTATTAAATGTAAAGAGGAAGAGAGACTCCAGCTAGCACAATTCCTGTGTCACTACGGGACACCTTCTGCCATGCAACGAGGAGGCCAGGGGGCCCTGCCCAGACGCCGGCCATACCTGAACGTTTGTGGGACTACCAGGAGGCTGGGAGGAGACCGTGGACTCCCAGAGGAGACCCAGCACTGGCGGTGCTTGTGCCTAATCACCGAGGGCTGTTTCGCCCACAGACGGGGGCTCAGGTACGGACATGAAAATGAGTTCCCTTGGTGGATGTTTGAGAGTCCTCTTCCTCTCCAGCACTGAGAGGGCAGAGTGCACATCTTCACCCAGGAAAGACATAACTTTTTCGTTTTTGTGCCTTTGGAATCTGGGGTTCATAAGTCCGCAGGGATCTCTCCAAGGATGCATCATGGCTTGAAAGTTTTCTATTCTGAGTTTTGGCAGTGATGTCAACATTAAAAGCATATAGAATCAGCCAAGGTGCCCACGGTTCACTGAATAAAGAAAACGGTAAATATATATAATGGAATGTTGTTCAGCTGTTGGAAAAATGAAATCCTGGCATCTGTAGCAACATGGACGGAACAGGAGTCATCAGGGCAAGTGAAATAAGCCAGACACAGAAAGACAAATGTCCCGCATTCTCCCTCATCTGTGAGAGCCGAAAAAGGACACAGATAACCCTCCATCTGAACACAGAATGCTGATTGCCAGAGGCTGAGGGTGGGAGGGGTAGAAGGGGTTTGGATAAAGACAGCAGGGGAAGCTGGGTGTGGCTCCCTGATTGTAACAAATGTGCCCCTAACAGGGGGAGCTGCCTGAGGGGCTACAGGAGTTCTTTGTACTCTTCACAATCTTTGTTTTATAAATTTCAAACTATCCTGAAATAATTTTTTTACCCATAAGCATACTCCGAATGCCGTTTGTCTCTGGATTTCTGACGTGCTTAGACCAGGTGATCACCAAAAATGACATTTAACCGAGAGAAATTAAATCTGCTGGAAAATTTTTCCTGGCGAGTCTCTAGAAACATTTGTGTTGTAAGCGAAAAAACAAAAATAGAAACCAAACCAAACCAAATTCTTGCAGTGAGGAGGGTGAAAGACTTGGGTCAAAGACCAAAGACGTGGCCTCATTCCGGCTCACCCTTTACTTAGCGCCTGGGATGTTACCAGAAGCACCCTGTGTGTGCTGCAATCCTGAAGCCATGCCAGACACTGCCGTGCCGCCCAGCACCGCTGCTCTGCCCTGAATACGATGTGGCCCCCAGACTTAGGCAGGAGTCTTGCGGCACTGAGGGTGGACCTTAACCCAGTCATGGTGCTTGGGGGAGGGCCTTGGGGCAGGGCTTGGATTGGATTGGGCCATTAGGGTACAACATGTGGGACTGCATCCTGGTGGCTGTACAAGCAAACAGAGAGACCACACAGACACAGACAGACACGCGTATGCCTGTGGTGCTCTGTGCTGCCTCGGGCCCCTGCCTGCAGGCAAAGCATCACCACACAGAACCTGAAGCCCTGGCAGCCTCACAGTAAGCCGCTCCTCTTCATGAAGTAGCCTGCTCGGGTGTCTCATTATGGTAGAGAGACGCTGACCAAGAGCTGTAGAATAGAAGGTTCTGGAAGTCATGAGGTCTGCAGTGTGTGTGTGTGGGGGGGTGTTGAAAAGGAAAATGAAATGAGATGTCTGGCATTCGGACTGTACCCAGGGCAGGCCAATCTTTCCCGTTTAAAGACAAAGGTCACCTGTTTTCCCTGCGGAGGACAACACATCAGTGATAGCTGGGATTGATATTTTGGAAAAGACAATTCATTAACTTTGGAGTCCAGAGGAGACTGAGCTCAGGACAGCTGGTGAGGGTGGAGGGCGTGGAGGGAATGTGTTATCTCTCTCTTCTCCATAAAGAGATTGATAACTTTCTTACAAGGGATGTTGATTCTGGCTCGTGGCCCGGGGCACTGAGCATGCCGTAGCCACTGGGGAGCGAGATGATTATTCTATCAAACAGAGCGCAAAGCCAATCAACAATATGTCATCAAAATAAAAATGCCGCTACTAGATATAATTTAGCTCCCCAACGATATGCTTGTGCGGCAAACACAGAAAACCTCATCTAAAATGTGTGCAAGGTTCCTAGCCTGAGGCAGGAAAGAGACCTGTCATTTAGGGCAAAACAAGTCTTTAAGAGGTCATTCAGGAAAGGTGTTGAGTGTGTTCTCCCCACACCCACATTCTAGAACATTCTAGCTTTTGCTAATAGAGTGGCAGCCACTGCCTTCCTACAAGGTGTTTAAACACACTTTCAAAACACGGTGTGAATAAGGATAATGAGGCTAAGACAGGATTACAGCACCAAGTGAGCCTGGTCCCCCAAACAGCTCACCTGGCGTCCCCAGGAGCCGTTTCAGTGACGCTGCGATAGATAGAGCTGTTTGGGCATGAACTTGTCTGTGAACGATCCAAGAACGGCAGCTTCATGGCACTAACTGGCAGAGAAGACCCAGGCTGACCCCTGACCCCACTGCTCACTACTCTGAAGGGCGCGGGACCATTTCGGGAGCTCCAACCCTCCTGCAACAAGCGAGGAGACACCAGCAGGGAGAAGACGCGCCTGCCTTTGAGGGAGCGCCTGGTTGGTGATCCTGTGCCGCGAGCCCGGCTCATGGCACGTGTGAAGCCAGCGCTCACTCTTCTGAACGTGCTGCTCCAGGCTGGGGGTGTGCTTGCGACCATGGGTGACTATTTTGAAATGTGCTGACTTACTTGCATTATACTTTTTGCTTGCTGTCTGAGCCCAGTTTTGCTGAAATGATTCAGTACCTGAGACTGGCTAACTGTGAAGAATGGACGCTTACGTCCAGAGTCCTGGAGCCTCAGAGGTCTGAGACCGCAGCGCCAGCATCCCGCCTTCTTCCTGCCTCATTACACGGCTAAAGGCACCTCAATCAGAGTGGGCAAAGAGAGGAGGAGAGGGAAAAAAAGAGGTGACCTCAAACTCGCATAACAAGCCTCCTTCCTCGGTGACAACCCCGCTCTCATCAGGATAAACCACCTCACAGTCCCAACCCCTTCTCGTGAGAATAGGTTTGATCAACCCATTCCTGAAGGCAGAACCCTCCTGGATTCAGCACCATTTAAAGGCCCCACCTCTTAACAACACTGTGGCAAAGGTTCAAAAGGAGTAGACTTCCAAGCCTTGGAAAAACATACTGGCAGTTATATATTACAATTACAAATTTCCGCCATTATGAAAAGGTATGCATTCATTCTGGTTGTGCAAGATGCCTCTGAAAGTCACTGGTTGGAGTTTTCTTAGCAAATGCTATAGGATATTATCAGCCTCCCAGAAACTCCCAGCTGGGTAAAAGAATAGAGGTGACGGAAATAAGAATTCCAAACCAAAATGTTGCACTCAGAGTAATACAAGCCATTCATGTCCAGACATCTGATGAGCGCTAGAATCCTGGTTGGTTGCCTAAAGGAGGGTAAGAGACTAAATTTGAGGGTTCCCAAGCAGAAGTAGATGTTGCAACAGGGATTCACGTCCAATAACAGAGCAAGTAGAGAAAGATGTGCCAGACAAGGCTACATCAAAGGAAGTGCCACAGACCAGAGGGAGAGCTTCTAGCAGTAACACAGCTGGACATCTGGACAGAGGAGCACTGGGCAGAAGACCCTGGGTTTTGTCAGCCAGCAGTCACGTAGGGACCCAAGAGAAAGCTTTCAGAAGCCAAGGTGAGAAGGTGCACGGGTGGGCGACCAGGAGACAGAGACAACCCACGCCTTGGAGGGGGTGGGGGAAGATCTTAAGGACGTGTCAGGATTTTTGTTTAAATTACTCGAAGAGGCCGGTGCTGCAGCTCACTTGGCTAATCCTCCACGGGCGGCACCGGCACTCTGGGTTCTAGTCCTGTTTGGGGTGCCGGTTCTGTCCTGGTTGCTCCTCTTCCAGTCCAGCTCTCTGCTGTGGCCCGGGAGTGCAGTGGAGGATGGCCCAAGTGCTTGGGCCCTGCACCCACATGGGAGACCAGGAGAAGCACCTGGCTCCTGGCTTCGGATCAGTGCAGCGCGCCAGCTGTAGCGGCCATTTAGGGGGTGAACCAACGGAAGGAAGACCTTTCTCTCTGTTTCTCTCTCTCACTGTCTAACTCTGCCCATCAAAAATAAACAAATAAATAAATAAGTAAATTACTCGAAGAAACAAAAACAGGAATGTTTGCCGGCTAACGGGAAAGAATGGGGAGAAAGAGTCAAAGGAAACAGCAAGTGCTTTACGGGCTGGATCGCAAAGGACTCAGACACAGACAAAGCACAGAGATGGTCCCTCAAAAGGCGAGAGGGGTGGACTTCCGCTCCAGGGCGGGATGCGGGGGCCGAGTGTGGCAACTGCAGCCACGCGGGGGAATGACAGCCTTCCGCGTCTGGTGACATGACAGCGATGGGGGAAGCTCGCTGAATGAAGCAACAGGGCGTCTGTTCCCCCAGGGGATGGTTCTCTTCTGGGTGGGAAGCAGAAGCCAAGGCAGGCAGACAGGTTCTGTGGGAGAATGGACAGAGCCTCCGGGAGCAGACGCGG
The DNA here is from genome assembly GCF_964237555.1 of Oryctolagus cuniculus. Taxonomy (NCBI): domain Eukaryota; kingdom Metazoa; phylum Chordata; class Mammalia; order Lagomorpha; family Leporidae; genus Oryctolagus; species Oryctolagus cuniculus. Next base: position 5,115,517 of record NC_091435.1, read on the forward strand.
CTGCTGTGGCAAACTGAAGTCAGACGGCTTCTCCTGCCTCGCAGGCAGAGTCCCTCGGGTGGTGCTAAGGTCCAGAGAAGAGCCAGGAGTGGCTGTCTGCAAGGAGCTGGAAGTGGAGACTGTTCTTCGAGGGAAAGAGGGAGTTCTCGTCTGCTGGTTTGCTCCCCGAATGCCACTTCAGCCAGAGCTGAGCCAGGGCCAAAGGCAGGAAGGAGCCAGGAACCCAACCCAGATCGCCAACGTGGGTGGCAGGGGATCCATTGCTACAGCCTCACTGCTGCCTTCCCGAATCTGCACACCAGCAAGCTGGGGTCAGGAGCCAGGCTTGGGTACTGAAGCCAAGTACTCCAGGACGGATACAGGCACCTTAATTCGTGTGTTAACCACCCAACGCCCAAGCCAGAAATGAGGGTGTCTGGTGCCACAAAAATGTCCAAAACCTCTAAAACCAGCAGCTTCTCTCTCCCCTGGACCTGAGGCAGAACCCACACCCCCGGTCTGTCAACTGTGCTCCATCTCCTGTCCGAATTGCTGCCTCAAGTTGAAGCGTGAAGTGCTGGTGGGGTTTCAGTTGAATTCTAGTCTATAAGAGAAGTTCATTCGCGAAGCTCCCTTGCCCACATGAAACAGCCTTTGCGAACATCTATTCAAACTGTTGACAATAAAAATATAGCAGTAACATTTTTAAAAAGTCATTCCATTATGAATGCCTGCCTGCTCTGTTTCTGAGCCCGCGCTAAAGATAACAAACATACTCACAGAATCGGAGCTTCCGAAAGCCTCCACCTGGCTTTTGAAATTCAATGCGGAAAACATCAGGTCAGCACATTTCAAAAACAGAAGCAAGAAAGAACACCCAACTTCCCTTAACTGCTCAGCTTATCCATAAAACATCAACAGTGTCGGAAGCACATGTTAGACACCTCAGAGAAAACCTGAGTGGGAAAATGCAACAAGGGCATCTCTGTGAGGCCAGAGAGCCCATTGCCTCTCCTCCTCACGTGGCTTAACAGTTGAAAATGCTGTGCACGAGGGGGTCTTCCAAAAAAATGACCATGGAAAATATGAGGTATGAAAGAAGGACTTCAACAGTGTCTGGCATCAAAATAAACACATATTTTAATTCCATTTGTCCACAAACTTTTTGAAGCACCCTTGTATTTGCCTGATGGTGAGCTACACCTTGTGGGCTGAATTACCTGATAGGTGTGTGGTTGTGCGTCTCTTGCAGTGTGAGTTAACAGAAAGTACTTCACACACCCCTCAGAACTGAGCTACAGGGGCAGGCACTGTGATGTAGCAGTTAAATGACCACCTTCAGGGCCAGCATCCCATATGGACACCAGTTCGAGTCCCAGGAGCTCCACTTCCTATCCAGCTCTATGCTGTGGCCTGGGAAAGCAGCAGAAGATGGCCAAGTCCTTGGACCCCTGTACCCATGTAGGAGACCCAGAAGAAGCTCCAGGCTCCTGGCTTTGGATCAGGCCAGCTCTAGCCATTGCAGCCATTTGGGGAGTGAACAGCGGGTGGAAGACTGCTCCCCCCGACCTCTGTCTCTATGTAACTCTGCCTTTCAAATAAATAAATAAATCTTTAAATAAAAACTGGGCTCCGTAATTTAACCAAACATAGATTGGAAATGCCTTCATCTCTAATAAACTTAACTGATAATCTCAGAAGTGCCACTTATTTTCATAAAATTTAGTTTCTTTCCTTTAAGGGCAGAATCTGCACTTAAAATCAAGAGTTGGCAGCTTGCATGCATTTTAAAAATGCTATTTATTTTGTTTTTATTCTTCCATAACTTTCCAAGGTCAGAATTGTCAAAAAATGATTTTGCAGTTTTTATTTAGAGTATTAAAACTAAACAGAAACTAAGTTTTCATAAGTTTGATTTCATTTACGTGACATTGGCTGGAGCTTCCAAATTTTAAAGATATAAACTTCCAGAAATATTTCATTAGAGAAATAACAAAGATTTATATCAGAAAGTTTACATCAGCAAGAAGTCTGACCACCCTTAGGTATACTGTTCTGGTGAAAGGTTTTTTGGTGGAGTTGAAATGGGGGAGATTTTACAAAATCTACTTGGAATTAATAAATCCAATTGGAACATGCAACAAAACAACATCAATTTTCCCTAATTGTGCACCAAAATAGTTGAAGTTAACATTTTTGGCATTTGAAGTCATAATTTCCCATTGATGTTTTTTGTAGTCTTCCCTTTTAGCTCTTCTTTTTTTTCTAGTTTAGAACCTTTGCATAGCGATACTTCAACAGCATTCAGAAGCCGTCATTCTCTCTTCTCCATCCTGCAGACTCCTGGTCAAACTAGTAAGTAAATTCCAAAGAGACCACGCCCTGAGTGATGGCCAGCAAAGCACTTTCTGCATTGGCCCTGCTAGCTGAGAGCATCAACCCGCCACAGCACGTCAGCTTCCTAACCATCCCCTTGCCGTGGGACAAGCTCTCCGAGCCTGTCATGACATGCCGTTGCTTCTTGACAGCTTGCTTCTACTTTTAGCTGTAAGCACCTTAACTTTTCCATAAGATCCTCCTCCATCCACCCTCCTCTAAGTGTTGGATCTTTGTCTTGACATTTTAGAAACTGGGTTAAACTCCCCCTCTTCAAATCCACAAATTTAACACAATTCCTCTTGATCGTTCTCTCAGCCAGTCATGTTCAAGAGCCATTCACGAGAGCCCAGAAGTCCAGGAGTGAGAAGTAAAGAAACAGAACAAAGACGGCGGGCGCGTCTTCCGTGGTGAGAAGTTCGCAACACAGGTACTAGAGCGTGGGATGCACCATTCACGTGACATTTTTATGCTACAACATCAGGTTCAAAACATTTTCGAGAGCTTTAACCTCACCACATTGTGGGCTGGGCATGACACTTAACCCAAGCTGAACTCCTCTGTGGCCACAGAATCCAATTACGATGGTCCCTGCCAAAGCTGAGTTTCAAGGTGGGTTCTCTGTGACATGCAAGCAGCCCCTCAATACTATTTCTCCTACAGAGCACTGGGTTCTGCCACCTCCCCTGGGCTGCGATCCTGCAGCAGCCACTGGGTATCTGAAGGACCCCAGGTGCTGCCTTTGCCCTGACTCCACCCCTCTCCCAGGTGTGGGGCTCCCAGGTGCTGGGTTTGCCCTGACTCCACCCCCCTCCCAGGTGTGGGGCTCCCAGGTGCTGCCTTTGCCCTGACTCCACCCCCCTCCCAGGTGTGGGGCTCCCAGGTGCTGCCTTTGCCCTGACTCCACCCCCCTCCCCCAGGTGTGGGGCTCGAATCCTCTCTCTTCACATCCTAAAGCACTCAGCCAGATATTTAAAAATTTTTTATTAATTGTCCATTTTTTTTGGCTACACTGTGACGTTTCAGTACACGTATATGATGCATTCTGATCAAAACAGGGTCACCCACATTTCTCCTTCTTGGACATTCCTTTATGGGGAGAGGGTTGGAGTTTGTCTCTTCTGTTTGTTCACACACTATCGACTAGGTCGTTGGGAACTATAGTTACCCTTCTAGGCTGCGTAACACTAGAAAATCATTCCTTGGTCTCACTCCGATTTGGTATACATTAACCAAACACCCGCCACTCCCCAACCCCTTGTAGCCTCTAGGAATCCTCATTCTGTGTTCAGACTGAAGGTTTTTTGGTTTGGTTTGGTTTTCGAAGGGGAAGATGCAGTATTTGTCTCTGCACCTGGCTTATTTCACTTAGCACGATGTCCTCCAGTTCTATCCATCTTGCCACAAATGACAGGATTTCATTCTGGTTATGGCAGAATAGTATTGCACTCTCTGTATATGCCGTGTTTTCTTTATCCATTCATCTGAGATCCTCCAGGGGCTTCGTTCAATCCAAAATTAAACCAGAAGTTCTGCATTCAGATCTGGTAGTAAGTGTTCAGAAACAGTGGGGAACTGCGACCAAGTCTTGCCAGGTAAGAACCTGACATCCGGGTGTTTTGAAAGTAAGGAGAAGGGAGGTGGCTTGGCTTGGCTTTCCCTTGTAGGAGCTCCTGCCCTTGCAGCAACAGGGATGAACCTGGAAGACACTAAGCCAAGTGACATAAGCTCCACAGAGAAGGGGCAGTGCTAATGGTGCCGTCTCTGAAGAATCCACAAAAGGAGATATGAAAACACAGAAACAGACAGTAGCACAGTGATTCCCGGTGGCGGGGTCCACCAGGCTCCCAGAGCACAGAGGTGAAGGTAATTGGGACAGATACAGACGACCTGGTGCCTTGTTCACCAGAAGACAGCTCAGAGAGTAGACATGCAACACTCTCACTGCCAACAAAGAAGCCATGAACAGCAGCTATGAGCTGAGGCCAAGGGTAGCTTCCACAACTGTAACCGTGACGTCACAGTGTACTTGTGCATCGAAGTGCTGTGTTGTAAGTATATACCATAGAAATGAGAAAAGTACAGGAACATGCACGTATCTGATAGCTGATGGACAACTTGTAACACAAGAAGAGAAAGTAAGCTCTGTCATAGGATGTGCTGGGCAACCTGAACAAGACAATCCACACAGTGGAACACTCAGAGAACTGTCCGGAAGTTAAACGTCAAGAGAAAACCATGACCCAAACCCCAGCGAGAGTGTGGGAGCTGGAAGCCCCTCTGACGGAGCCAACGGGGGCCGAGTACACCCATCCCTGGTTTCCAGGATGGAGCTGGCCCAAGGTGGTTCCGACATCTGCTGTCGTTGGAGCTTTCCACAGGTACCTTGCCCGTCCTCAACCATTTCAGCCACAGGTTCTGGGGGTGACGTGGAGATGGCAGGATGGGTCTAGGTGTGGCCCAGCCTCTCCCTCGGGGACCTGCCTCTGTGGTTCTAACTTGTGCAGGGGCCAGCACCTTCTCAGAGCACGGAGAGCCAACAACACCTGACTGTAGGATTGTGGGACTGTCCCGGGGTGCAGGAGGCGTGGCTAACCCTCCCCGGGTATCTCCCCCTGGTCCATGGTGTCTCCAGGGCTCTCCAACAGGCTGCTGGTTCCTCCATAAAGGTGGCGCATGCACTGTAAGAGATTCTCTAGTCACATCATTGGCTGCCTGATGACCTGCCCCGGGTAATCTCCGGTGCTTTTCCTACAGCCGATTCGCTGTGCTCTGCTGGGCTCGCGCCTGCTCTTTCTGGGGAGTCTTCTTTTTTTTATTTTTTTATTTTTTTGACAGGCAGAGTGGACAGTGAGAGAGAGAGAGAGAGAGAGAGAGAGAGAGAGAAAGGTCTTCCTTTTGCCGTTGGTTCACCCTCCAATGGCCGCCGCGGCCGCCACGCGGCGGCCAGCGCACCGCGCTGATCTGATGGCAGGAGCCAGGAGCCAGGTGCTTTTCCTGGTCTCCCATGGGGTGCAGGGCCCAAGCACCTGGGCCATCCTCCACTGCACTCCCTGGCCACAGCAGAGAGCTGGCCTGGAAGAGGGGCAACCGGGACAGAATCCAGCGCCCCGACCGGGACTAGAACCCGGTGTACCGGCGCCGCTAGGCAGAGGATTAGCCTAGTGAGCCGCGGCGCCGGCCTCTGGGGAGCCTTCTAATAGACTCGTCCGAGGACTGGTGAGTCTGTGTGGAGGCACACAGTGTCTCTTTGCAATGTATCACTTTTGATAGGCTCGGGAGGCGGGGATTACCTCTGTGTACCTCTGGGATGGTGGTGGTTAGGGCACTGGGTCAGTCCCCGCTGTAGCCGTTGCGTTTGTCTTTCTTGGTGCTGAACAAAGCTGAGTCTTCTCTCTTGGCTCTGGTGAGGAAGTCCCGCGTGGAGGCTGCAGGGGAGAACCCGCTCCTTGGCCCCCAGCTTCTGGCTGTAGCCTGCACACCTTTGTCTGTGAGCGCCCGCCTCTGTGGGCACCCGGCTCCCCTCTTCTGTCTGTACAATCTGCCTCTGCCTCCTTCGTCCTTTTGTGTTTCGAAAATGGGTAATGTGCCAATAGGCACTGGAGATTTCTCCACACAACCTTCTAAAAGTTTGTCTCAGTAAATAATCATAAACAGGCATTTACATTCAGACACCAGAATGGTCAGGTCAGTATTCATTCTCACGCTCAAAACGTCTGATTATCTGAATATTTATGGAGAGTAAGAGAAACGAAACTCCAGCTCACTGACCGAATCTGATCTACACCTGTTTCCAGCCAGCCTGCAAGTTAAGAATAGTTTCTACATTTTCAATTTATTTTTAGATCTTTGGGTTTTTTAGGTTTTAGCAGATTCAATGTAGTTTATAGATACAATTCTGAGAAGATAATGCATTCCCATCCTCCTTCCCACCTTTTCGTTCTTTCCTTCGTTTATGAGATCATCTGTTTGTAACTTACTTTATAGTCAAGGATTAATGCTGCTCCAAATAAAACACGTTTATCAAGGGGCTGGTGCCGTGGTGCAGTAGGTTAATCCCCAGTCTACAGTGCCGGCCTCCCATGTGGGCGCCAGTTCTAGTCCTGGCTGCTTCTCTTCCAGTCCAGCTCTCTGCTGTGGCCTGGGGAAGCAGTGGAGGATGGCCCAAATGCCTGGGCCCCTGCATGCGCGTGGGAGACCAGGAGGAAGCACCTGGCTCCTGGCTTTGGATCGGCACAGCGTGCCGGCCGTAGCGGCCATTTGGGGAGTGAACCAGAGGAAGGAAGGCCTTTCTCTCCCTCTCTCCCTCTCTCTGTCTGGAATTCTACCTCTCAAATAAATAAATAAAATCTTAAAAAAAAGTTTATCAAATGAAAAGCAGAAGACACTACTTTAGCAGGAATGCAGACAAAGGTTACAAACAATAATCAAATGCAAAGGTGACCATTTCATCCATATACAGTAAATGTTAAAGTAATCACAGGGGCTGGTGCTGTGGCGTAGCAGGTAAAGCCACCGCCTGCAGTGCCAGCATCCCATATGGGTGCCAGTTCGAGTCCCGGCTGCTCCACTTCCCATCCAGCTCTCTGTTGTGGCCTGGGAAAGCAGTGAATGATGACCCAAGTCCTTGGGCCCTGCTACCCAATGGGAGACCCAGATGGACTTCCAGGTTTCTGGCTTCGGCCTGGACTAGCCCCCTCCTTTGAGGCGATTTAGGGAATGAACTGGTGGATGGGAAAACTCTCTTTCCCTGCTTTTCAAATAAATAAATAAATCTTTATAAAAAAAGAAATCAGTGTCTTAACAAGCTCTCCGGTGGTTCTAACGTGCACTACAATTTGAGAACTATTGGAACAGGATTTGAGTCTTGGCCAACAAAGGAATGAAAGAACCAAGACAGAAAGAGAAACTCTGGAACCGTGGCTCCCGGCTCTGACAGCACATTGGCACCACATGGAAAGCTCTGTGAGACCCCTGATGCCCGAGCCCCGTAATTGCTCTGGGCGGAGCACACACAATGGTGCCTTTGGAAGCCCCCCAGCCAAACAGCATGTGAGCCAGCACCCAAGACTCCATCTGGGGGCAGCGTAATGAGTAGGTGCGAAATGCATCCCGCAGGAGAGGCTGACCTGTCCCTTTGTGCTCCAAGTCACAAAATAAACACGGGACTTTGATTTGGAAGCAAAAAAAAAAAAAGAAAAAGAAAGGCCATTTTTCTTTGGTCCACAGCAACAGATGTAATTTCAGGTAATTTGGGAAACTGAACTATGTGAATAGCTTAGCGATAATAGAAGACCCCAAACTAAGATAACATAAAGCAAGGATTTCACATGGAAAGGGGTGGAGCCACTATATTGTTCCTGAGGTCAGAGGTCACTTTCTGCACTTGGCAATGGGAGCCCACCCAGAAACCACAGCGGAGCTGACGGGCCCCAGGCCTCACCTGTGTGTGTACAGCAGGGCCCCTTGTTTCCACGTGCATCTTTGTTTCGCCCACTGCCTCTGCTGTGTGGGGATTTAATTTGCAGAAGTGACCATGTCACGATTCAGAGAGGCCAGGGCTATTAAAAAAGCTTTGTCATTCGCAGTTCCCAAGAGAAGACAGCAGATCTGGCCACGCAGGGCCACACAGGGAAGGTACTAGGGCCCCTTGGGGGGCATGGCCAGGAGGAAAGCGGGAGAAGCATGGCTGTGAGTCCACAGGCGGAGTGAGGGCCTAGGGCAGGCAACTTGGGGCCACCTTACAGTAGGATGGCCAGAATCACTTCAGCAGGCACTGAGCTATCATAACAGGGGTGTCTGGTTCTCTAGAACCTGCCCTGGGGTGATTTGGGGCAGCAGAAACCATGGGTGATGCATGAGGGTTGAATACAGGAAGCAGCTGGGGGTATCTGCCTGGGATTGGTTGCCTTCCTAGGAAAGGCGTGTTGTGGGCGGGTGTTTGTTCTGTCGAGAACACGATATCAGAGCACGAGAAAATAAGGAGACTTGAAGTGTGGTGAACACACTGCCCCGTGTGAAATCAGAAGCTCTCTCCCTCCCTCAGGGGTGCCTGGTGCAGAGCCTGACTGAACCCAGAAAGCTCACTGTGCAGCTCTGGGCCCAAAAGAGTAGAAGTGCTGGGAATAAAGAAGAGGATCCGGCAGAGGGGAAAGAGAGTGAGGGCAGAGCCGGAAGTGAGCTCCCATTTGTCAGCCAGTGGGAGGAAGGGGAGGGGCCAGTGCAGGAGAAAGAAGCCGGCAGGGAGAAGCAGCAGGGACAAGAGGGTGAAGGAGAGACTGCTTCCTTTGGGTGCGTGGAGGTGAGGGCGGGTCCACAGACACTGTGCATCAGTGCCCGCAAGACGCAGCCATGACCTTCAAAGGGAAGTGGCTGTGGCCTGAAGAAGAGCACCTGACACTAAGGAGGGTTCTGTCTCTGAAGACAGGAGCATTCATAATTTATGCGTATGTAATTGTAAATTATAAATAAATTATACACAATACATGACTATCTAATAGAAATAAAATATAGCATATAAATAAATAACAAATTCATATTGTTTACAGGGGCAAGGAGGCTACGATGAGAAGAAACTGAGTTCTCTCGGAGAGAGGGATGATGTTGGAGTATCTTTGAGGAGGGAACAGGGATGTGGTCCAGCTCCCAGGACAACCACGCACCTCATAAGGGAACAGGCATTCCACAGACAGGAACAAGGAGAGAGATGGAGCTAAGAAGCATTATCCACAAAAGGGGTGGAGTCAGGGGGTTTCACTGATTGGTGTTGGGCCTCTCAGTAAGATGGGAGGGGTGATCACCTGCCAAGACTCCCCGGAGGGAGCAGCCAGTGTCAGTGTTTAAGGAGAAGTTCAGATGTGAGACAGTCAGTGGTAGAAACCAGCAGAGGCAATTCTCAAAGAAAGAATGAGTTATGGCACCACTTGGAATGCCTGCATCCCATATTGAAATGCCTGGGTTAAGACCCAACTCCACTACCAATGCCACCTCCTGCTAAAGCGGACCGTGCCAGGGAGCAGGTGATGGCTCAAGTACCTGGGTCCCCGTCACCCGCGTGGAAGGCCTGGAGTGAGCTCTCTGCTCCATCCTGGATCAGCATTGGCATCTGGGGAGTGAACCAGCAGATGGAGGCTCTCTCTGTCTGCCTCTCAAATAGATGGATTATTTTTAATAAATAAGGAAGAAAGGAGCCACAGGGAGACTGAGTTATACTTCCTGTACAGGAGACATGGGCAGGAGCAGAATCACCAAACACAAGGGCACTGGTAGAGAGTACATATAGGGTGGTTATGTCCTAAGGTATCCACCTCCACCTGGCAGAGGGTGGAGTCTATTAACTCTTCTGCAGCACAGCTGAGATCAGGGGAATTAAATGCCAGTTCACCCCCTTTCTCCCTGGCTGGAGCACAAGGCTGTCAGACACGCGTTGTGCTCTTATACTAGGAGGGTTTGAAGATTTCTCTGGAGCCACCATCTACAAATAGCAATGGAAAGGCCCAGCCAGCTCCCCTACCTTGAAGCCACCGAGCATAAGCCTTGCCCACAGATCTGTTTAAATGCACTGAACTGACAGCTGAGCTCAGTGGATGTTTGACAGAAGCATCCAGCAGCACAGGATTCCTCAGCCTCACACTGCTGGCATCGTGGCTGGTAACTGTGGTGGGGGCTATTCTGTGCATTGCCAAGTGCACAGCCACATCCCTAGCCCCCAGCCCTGGGTGCCACTGGACCCAATTCCTACTGTGACAACCAACACTATCCCCAGATACTGCCCAAGGTCCCTTGGGGATAAAATGGCAGCACACACTCCCAGCCCAGCTGAGAATTTGATATTAGCATGAAAGAAAAATGAATTCTGAAGCAAACACATAGGAAAAAGAGGATTGTGGGGGGAGAATAATAGGTCTTGGAGGGAAAAACTACAGTCTGTACCCTGATAGGTATAGGCAGACACCATTTTAATAAAACAAAAATAAAGTGTGATTGTTTTCATAAAATAAGAATAGAGTATGTTTTTTTTTTATTTTTTTGACAGGCAGAGTGGACAGTGAGAGAGAGAGACAGAGAGAAAGGTCTTCCTTTGCCGTTGGTTCACCCTCCAATGGCCACCACGGCCGGCGCGCTGCGGCCAGCGCACCGCGCTGATCTGATGGTTTAAAACAATTACATTCAGGCAACAAAAGATAAGATAGACCTGGAAAAAATACAATGTCAAATGGAAAATGCAATAGAACTGATGAATAGCAAAATTTAAAAATAAAAATTTTGTCATCTGGTAAGACAAAGTGACAGAGAAATGAATAATGGGAGAAAGAAATAAATGAGAGATCATTCTGGGAAACCATTATCCAAGTAAAAGATATTCTGTGTGTTCACAGAAAAAAAAGGGCTATATTACCCAATAAATAATTTAAGAGAATTTCCAGGAACTGAAGGATGTGACTCCAATTGGAAAGCTCCCTTTAAACATCCAGTAAAAGTGGATAAGAGATGCTTGCTTCAATGCAATCAATGTAAATTTTCAGAAAACTGGGACTAAGAAGAAGAACCTTATGAGCTACAAAGTAAAAATAAGTGCCCAAAGGGTTGAAATCACAGTGGTGTTGGACTTCTCTTCAGCAATGATGGAGGCTATAACATAATGAACTACACCTTCTGGAATTACATGAAATAATACCATGTATTGACAAAAGTGCAGAACAACTGGAACCTTCATGTACTTCTGATGCAAATGCAAAATGGTACAGTCACTTTGGTAAAAGGTTGGCCATTTCTCAGAAAATGTAGATGTAAACTTACTGTATGCCCCAGAAATCCCACTTAAAGATGAAAGGAATGAAATGAAACTTGGGTGTACAGACTTTTGTGCAAATAGTTATTGCATATTGATTAGTATCCATCTCAAGATGGATACAAATCAATTGTCCATAAGTTGGTGAATGGACAAATTAGAATAAATCCATAATAGGAGATTCCACATAGTATAATAAGGAAGAGAATAATAATACACACAACATGGATGAATCTCAAAACCATTATGATAGGTGGAAATATGAGCATGAAAGTCCAGTCTATGATTCCATTCATCTGAACTTCTGGAAAAGGCACAACTGTAGTACATAAAACAAAGCAGTGGTTGTCTGAGGTTCAACAACAGAGGAATCTAGAAAACATCTTAGGGTAACAGAACCGCTCTGCATCTTGATTGCAGTGGTGGTTAGACAACCATATACAGTAGCCAAAATATCAATATCTATACCTTTTAATGAACAAACATTATCTGTAAATTATGCATCAACAAAACTGGTTAAAATACTTACAAAATCAAAAAATAATTGTTCACTAGCTAGGGTTTTATACCTAGCCAAACTATCATGCAATTATGAGAGTTAAGAAGAATACAACTTCAAAAGGTCAAAAATGCCGTATCTCCCAGGCACTCTTTCTTAGTGGGAGCTGAAGATATATTCCATCAATGTGAGAAAATTAACCAAGAAAGAACAAGATTGAGAATGAGAAGCCAGGATGTACAATACAGGGGGAAGTTTGGGCAATTGCCTGAGCCCTCCAGGATGAGAGATGTGCTGCTCCCCAACTGGATCTAAAAGGGGGAGGGGGAAATGAAACTACAGATTATTTAATTGAACATAGAAAGGAAATATACACCTTCAGTGGCAAGTCTGGCATCAAAATAGTCTAAGTCCCTAAAAGCTAAGCAAAAGGAACATTAAACAATTATTCACTCCAGGAGAGAAAATGCATCAGCAGTTTTACATTCAATGACTCAGCTATGGATTATGTTAGCACAGGCAAAATAATGAAAACACCAAATGGGAGAAGGTAAATTCTCATGTTTCATTCAGGAAGTCATGCTACATATCTGAGATGAACGCGGAAAAGTAATAACCATGTTCTAGAAACACACAGGTAAGTGCTCAAAGAAATGGTTGAAAGATGTTTCTTGGGGAAATCGTTTTTGTTATGAACCTTGTAGAATCATGTACCATTTTTAAAACAAAATTTAACAACCAGAAAAGCAGGCACTGTATTATTAAGACAGAAGGGGAATGTGCTTTCTGATAAAATTGGGCTGCATTAGAGGCAGAGACTAAAGCAGAATGAGGGGGAAGTGGCACCGATGGGAAGGCTTGCCAGAGTTGGAGTCATCAGTCACACTGTAGGCAGAGAATGAGCTCAATAAATGGTGATGGCTGTGGAGATGCGGAGGGAATTAATGCAGTGGGATGCAGGTGGAGATGGAATCCAGCCCTCAGGTCAGAACACTGTGTGTTAAGAACCATCTTCATCAATTTTCTGTTCTTCTGTAGGTCAGGTTTTTAACCAGCTAATTTTATTCCCCAAACAAGATGTTCCTTTGTTCTACTCTAAATAATTTTATCAATGGAGAAAGAGTCGTGACAATGGAAGAGGACAGGGAGGGAGCAGGGCTCATGCTGCCCCGGTTCCCAGAAGACACGCGACACCTTGTGCCCTACGTGCTGTGCCCTCCGTTAGGAAGTCTGCCTCTGCCAGGCAATGTATGCGTCTTCACATGTCTGACCTACTGCTTGAGAGGAACTGAATTCTGTAAGACCCATGGTGCACATGCTGCTAAAAACAAAGCCTACACCGTTACATGAATTCTGTGCTTTGAGAAATCCAGAGAACTTCAGAATCATAGAGAGGCGAAAATCCCTGAATCCAGAATTCAACCAATGGCTTTAATATGTATCTTCAAAACATTGCCCACTCCACAGCGTCAGTGTCTGGGTGAAGTGAGACAAAACATGAGAGGGGGGTGGCACTATGGCGCAGTGGGTTAAAGCCCAGGTCTGCAGCACCGGTACCCCAATATGGGCGTCGGTTTGAGTCCCACAGCTCCACTTCCGATCCAGCAGTGGAGGATGGCCCAAGCCTTGGGCCCCTGCACCTGTATGGGAGACCCAGAAGAAGCTCTTGGCTCCTGGTTTTGGTCATTGCAGCCATCTGGGGAGTGAACCAGTGGATGAAAGACCTCTCTCTCGCTCGCTCGCTCTCTCTCTCTCTGCCTCTGCCTCTGTCTCTCTGTAACTCTGCCTTTCAAATAAATAAATCCTTTAAAAAAAAGTGAGAGGGCTTAGAAGGACACTTGGCACAGCATAGGTGTCAGTCCATGGTCATGGTCATGACAGCAGGAGTGGCAGGGATGGGGCTGGTGATGGTTGCCATGGAAGCAAGTGGTGGGATCACCTTCTACCTGCACAGGGTGTGTGCTCTCTCACCTGGCAGGTTTCTGCCCTGTGTTGCAACGTACTTAGAGTGCTCCACACTTTCCTTCCTTATTAAGCTAAAATGTCTTAAAGACCAAGAGTTCTCCCTCATTTGTCTTTGCTCCTGCAATCTGGTGCAGTAGAACAACTTGTACACCACACTTACTGTGACGTAATGAGCATGATCCCCTTCCCAGTGGGTCCATTCTAAAGGGTGATGGGGAATTTGAGACCCTTCCCTGGGTCTTGGGCTGACACCAAGGCCCACCTCAAAAACCCTCCCTAAGGAGGAAGTCAGACTATCCCTATCTGCAGATGACAGCATTCTATATACAGGGGATCCAAAAAAGTCCACTAAGAGACTGTTGGCACTCATAGAAGAGTTTGATAAAGTAGCAGAATATAGAGTCACTACACAAAAATCAACAGCCTTTGTATACACAGACAATGCCACGGCTGAGAAAGAACTTCTAAGATCAATCCTACTCACAATAGCTACAAAAAAAAAAATCAAGTACTTTGTAATAAATTTAAACAAGGATGTCAAAGAATTCTAAGATGAGAATCACAAAACAATAAAGAAATAGAAGAAGTTACCAAAAAATGGAAAAATCTTCCATGTTCATGGATTGGAAGAATCAATATCATCAAAATGTCCATTCTCCCAAAAGCAATTTACAGATTCAATGTGATACCAATCAAAATACCAAAGACATTCTCAGATCTAGAAAAAATGATACTGAAATTCATATGGAGACACAGGAGACCTCGAATAGCTAAAGCAACCTTATACAACAAAAACAGAGTCAGAGGCATCACAATACCAGATTTCAAGACATACTACAGGGCAGTTGTAATCAAAACAGCCTAGCATTGGTACAAAAACAGGTAGTTAGACCAATGGAACAGAATAGAAACACCATAAATCAATTCAAACATCTGCAACCAACTTTTATCAAGGAGATAAAACCAATTCCTGGAGTAAGGACAGTCTATTCAACAAATGGTGCTGGGAAAACCAGATTCCCATAGGCGGAAGCATGAAGCAAGACCCCTACCTTACACCTTACACAAAAATCTACTCAATATGGATGGAAGATCTAAATCTATGACCCGACACCATCAAATTATTAGAGATCATTGGAGAAACCCCGTAAGACATTGGCACAGGCAAAGACTTCTTGGAAAAGACCCCAGAGGCACAGGCAGCCAAAGCCAAAATTAACAAATGGGATTACATCAAATTGAGAAGTTTCTGTTTAGCAGAAGAAACAGGAAAGTGAAGAGGCAACCGACAGAATGGGAGAAATTATTTGCAAACTATGCAACTGATAAGGGATTAATAACCAGAATCTACAAAGAGATCAAGAAACTCCATAACAGCAAAACATACAACCCAGTTAAGAGGTGGGCCAAGGACCTAAACAGACATTTTTTAAAAAAGGAAATCCAAACGGCCAACAGACACATGAAAAAATGCTCAGGATCACTAGCCATTAGGGGGAAAGGTACCCTAATCTACTGTTTGTGGGAATGCAAACTGGTAAAGCCACTATGGAAGACAGTTTGGAGATACCTCAGAAGTCTGAATTTAGTCCTACCATATGACCCAGCATCCCACTCCTCAGAATTTACCCAAGGGAAATGAAACCGGCAAATAAAGGAGCTATCTGCACCTCCATGTTTATTGCAGCTCAACTCACAATAGTTAAGACATGGAATCAACCTAAAGATTGGATTAAGAAATTATGGGATATGTACTCTATGGAATTCTACACAGTGGTTAAAAAAATGAAATCTGGTCATTTGTAACAAAATGGATGAATCTGGAAAACATCATACTTAGTGAAATAAGCCAGTACCAAAGGGACAAGTATCATATGTTCTCCCTGATCTGTGACAACTAACAGAGCACCTAAAAGGAAATCCGTAGAAGTGAAATTGACACTATAAAAAGCAATGACTTGATAAGCCCTTGTCTTGACTGTTGAGGAACAGTTTATTATTTTTTTTACTATTTTCTATTTCTAATTAATACCATTGGTTTAACTCTTTATTTAACACAGAATTATTCATAGGTGTTTAAATCCAATTGAAAAATAAAAGTGGGGATAAGAGAGGGAAGGAGATGTGCAGTTTGGCACACATTCCCACGGACTTGCCCCTAAGGGCAAAGCTAAAAACTTGCCATGGGACTCCAAATCCCATTAAGCTGGGTGATGCTAATGACATCTTTTTTTTTTTTTTTTTTTTGACAGGCAGAGTGGACAGTGAGAGAGAAAGAGAGAGAGAGAGAGAAAGGTCTTCCTTTTGCTGTTGGTTCACCCTCCAATGGCCGCTGCGGCCAGCGCACCGCGCTGATCTGAAGCCAGGTGCCAGGTGCTTCTCCTGGTCTCCCATGGGGTGCAGGGCCCAAGCACTTGGGCCATCCTTCACTGCACTCCCTGGCCACAGCAGAGAGCTGGCCTGGAAGAGGGGCAACTGGGACAGAATCCGGTGCCCCGACCGGGACTAGAACCCGGTGTGCTGGCGCCGCATGGCGGAGGATTAGCCTATTGAGCCGCAGGCCGGCCTACTAGTGACATCTTACATATTGAAGTGATCATTTTAAGCGCATAACTGGTCATAAAGATAAGAACAAGTGTCAAAGGGATCACATAAATAAGTCCAAGTGTCGGGTAATAACCACAGCTAGAATTAAAAAGGAGAGAATGATCCAACATGGGAAGCAGTCCACACAGCAGGCTCATCTAATGACAAACACCCTAAACAGCACACTGGCCTCAGAATCAGCCTTTAAGGCATTCAGATCTGTCTGAAAAGCCCATGAGAGCATTTCAGG
Source organism: Oryctolagus cuniculus (assembly GCF_964237555.1). Taxonomy (NCBI): domain Eukaryota; kingdom Metazoa; phylum Chordata; class Mammalia; order Lagomorpha; family Leporidae; genus Oryctolagus; species Oryctolagus cuniculus. The sequence goes on from NC_091435.1 coordinate 5,131,963, forward strand.
CATGGAAAGCCAAGACACTGTGGCAAAAATGATCTACGTGAAGGATCTCTGTGATGAGATCCCAGTGGAAAGAAGGGGCCATCAAAGAAGGAGGTACCTTTCTCTGAAGGGAGGAGAGAACTTCCAATTTTCTTATGGCCTTGTCCAAATACTGACTGAGTTTGTGGACTCAAAAGGCTTCCATAGCCTTGGCAGCTCATGTCAAGAGCCTTGGGTGATCACTGACATCATACATAAGAGTGTTAATTGTTAAATCAACAACAGGAGTCACTGTGCACCTACTCTTCATGTAGCACCTCTGTCTTTAATGAGTTGTACTATGAGAAATAACAGTAAAACTTGTCTTCAAACAGTACTTTATACTTTGTGTGCCTGTGTGGGTGCAAACTGTTGAAATCTTTACCTCGTATAGAGTTGGTCTTCTGTATATAAAGATAATTAAAAATGAATCTTAATGAAGAATGGGATGGGAGAGGGAGTAGGAGGTGGGACGGGAGTGGGGGTGGGAAGGTGGGTATCAGGGGAAAAACCACTATACTCCTAAAGCTGTACCTATGAAATTTGTATTTATTAAATAAAAGCTTACTAAAAAAAAAGAAGAAGAAGAAGAAGAAATCCATCCTGGAGAATGGAGGATATCGACACCCTGCCCCCGCCCACTGCCTCTTGGTAAAATAGAACCTCTCCTCACTTATTCCTGTGTGACTTAGGGTGGTGTTAGCTTCCATAGCAGATAGAGCTTCAAACCTCAGGGTGTCACATAATAGAAGTCTATGGAGGGGCCAGCACTGTGGCCTAGCGGGTAAAGCTGCCACCTGCAGTGCGGGCATCCCATGTGGGCGCCGGTTCGAGTCCCAGCTGCCCTACTTCTAATCCAGCTCTCTGATATGGCCTGGGAAAGCAGTAGAAGATGACCCAAGTCCTTAGGCTCCTACACTCATGTGGGGGACTTGGAAAAAGATCCTGGCTCCTGGCTTCGGATCAGCGCAGCTCTGGTCATTGCAGCCATTTGAGGAGTGAACCAGTGATGGAAGACCTCTCTCTCTCTCTCTCTCTCTCTCCCTCTCCCTCTCTCTCTCTCTACTCTCTCAGTATAACTCTGATTTTCAAATAAATAAATAAATCTTTACAAAACAAAAGTAGTCTATTGATTGCTCATGTTAAATGCAGAAGGGGTGTGCTTGAGCATGGGGGCACCAGACCCTTCCTCCTTGTGCTGTGCCACCGTCTCACTCCACCAGTGCTCTTCTAAGAAACCTGTCGCACACTGCCCAGCTATCAAACAAGACGACATACTTCTCACAGTCCTGGGGCTGGGGAGTCCAGGACGAGGGGTCTGGCAGATCTGTATCTGGTGAGAGCCCGTGCCTGTTCACAGGTTGCTGTTCCTCTGCGTCTTCATGTGCAGAAGGGGCTGGGAGCTCTCCCAGTTCCTCATTAATGAGGACAAGCTCCATGATCTAATCCCTCCCAAAGCCCCCTCACCTCCAAGTGCCCCCCTGGGATGTCAGAACTCAACATAGAGGCCTGGGGAACACACTCAGAGACCGCCACGGACCCGCTCCAAAGTCAGCCCATTCTGGAAGAAACGGAAAATCACAGAGAGAATTTGCTTTCTTCAATGATCCTGACTTGGAAGGCAGTCAGTGGATTCTGCCTGTGGGTTTGCGGCTGGGACTCAGGCACATAGCCACATCTGCCTCAAGGACGGCTAGCAAGAGTTGACAGGCTGTCCCCAAGACAATAAGGAGGCAAGCCGGCGAGCCGCCGGTCAGCCCTGGCTCAGTTGTGGTCTGGAACCTGCCTCCATGCCTTGGATGTACTCCCCACATTGGAAGACTTGCTGCTCCCCAAAAAAGCACTTTTCTTTTTTTAAGATTTATTTATTTATTTGAAAGAGTTACACAGAGAGAGGAGAGGCAGAGAGAGAGAGAGATAGAAAAGAGAGAGAGAGAGAGAGAGAGAGAGAGAGAGAGAGAGAGAGAGTGTCTTTTGTCTGATGGTTCACTCCCCAGGTGCCCACAACAGTCAGAGCTGTGCCGATCCGAAGCCAGGAACCAGGAGCCCCTTCCGGGTCTCCCACGCAGGTGCAAGGGCCCAAGGTCTTGGGCCATCCTCTACTGCTTCCCCAGGCCACAGCAGAAAGCTGGATTGGAAGAGGAGCAGACGGGACTAGAACCGGTGCCCGTATGGGATGCTGGTGCTTCAGGCCAGGGCGTTAACCCGCTGCGCCACAGCGCCGGCCCCGAAGTGTTTTTCTTGTCTCTGTGGGTGCCCTTCATGGCCTGTACCTTCTCTCCCAGTGTCCAAACTGCAGGTGTTTTCCAAGGGCCGTATTTCCCCAGCAGAGACTCCCTTAGTCACAGCTGATGTCTCTCCCCACCACGCATCATGCAGCTGCCTCTTGAAAAGCTGGCCCCTTGTACTGCCCTGATGCACGTGTCTGCCGCCTGGGATCTACGGAGAGCTCTTCACACACAGACGGGCTTGCTGTAGCCGTGTGCCTAACGGCTAGCAGTCTGTGCCCCGTGGCCTCACCCACTCTGTGTGTCCATGAACTTGGCATAATGACTTGTCCACAGCCGCTGCAGGGTGAACGGGTGCCCAGTCTGTGCTCTCAGGGGACCCCAACCCACCACGGAGTGCCCACAGCTATTCCGAGCGGAGCTACCAGGACGATGAGCACACATGGGTGACCCCTAACTATGCAGGGTCAAGGGCTGGTGAGACATGCCTCATCTTACACCAAAACTACGCGGAAAGGACACGAGTGTCTCCCACCTGCTGACTTGGTCCTTTTCTCTCTTCCCGTCTCTCTCTGATTCTCTTCTTCCTTCCTCTTACCTGTTCTCAAACCTCACGTCGCCCCTGGTCCTTATTCCTTCAACAGCGTGTATTCTCTGCACTCTAGGTGGATGAGACGGAGCTGGATCGATAATCATCAATAAAGTACTCAGCCACACAGCCTTGTTCTCGCCTCCTTCTGCAAGCCAGCAGAAAATTTCCCAGAACACAAGGTGCAGCCAGGGGAGGCCAAGGAATCCTGGCCAGTCCGCCTCCTCCCTGCTGCACGAAGCCGAGGTCTTCTTGTTTACAAATACGCCGTGTGGCTCGGCTAGGACAAGGTGATTTGGATCTGCATCAGACAAGCGGCCGATCGATGTCTTGCAGCTCAAAGCAGATTATGCTGGAGCTGCCGAAATGCAGTTCTGGAAGCAGCCAAGATGGAGAAAGCCGCGCTGTCTCCTCTGACTCAAAGTCATAGCTGTGTCAGAGGTGCAGACCGGGGCCTCCACCCGGCCAGCCGCTCTTCATCGGCGGTAGATCTTGCCAAGATTTGCTTGCACCAGCTTGAGACATCTGCCCCGTCATTCTTTTCGATGGGCATCACCCAGTTTCTGAACTAGAAAGTGAGGATGCTGGCTGTGTCACTGACCTTTGATGTGCCCTTGAACAAGGCACCAGGGAGAAGACAGGGTGAAAGATGACGAATCGCAGAGGCGAGACAGCGCCCAGTGAGTGTCCAGTGCCCATGAGCATCTGGCCCCCAGGGAGGAGTACTGGGAATCTGAGGACTCTGAGTGCCCACTGAGACCCACGGGAACCATGGCCAAGAGTCGCTGCGGACAGAGGTGGTCTCCTGGGGTAACGAAAGGCGCAGGCTCCAAACACAGTGGTGCTGTCATTGACTAAGGAGCTTGGGGACTCTGTTGCAGTGTCACCGCCCTGAGTGTCCTTTGCCTTCATTCCAGGTCTTGTCCCCACAGAGATAAGAATTCAAAGCAGAGCAAAAACAAAACAAAACAAAACAAAAACCCACAGTGCACAAGTGAGAGCAGGGTTTATTTAAAGGAGAGACCGAGTGATAAAATAGTCACACGGGGCCGGCGCCGCAGCTCACTAGGCTAAGCCTCTGCCTGCGGCACCGGTACTCCAGGTTCTAGTCCTGGTTGGGGCGCTAGTTCTGTCCTGGTTGCTCCCCTTCCAGTCCAGCTCTCTGCTGTGGCCCGGGAGTGCAGTGGAGGATGGCCCAAGTGCTTGGGCCCTGCACCTGCATGGGAGACCAGGAGAAGCACCTGGCTCCTGGCTTCGGATCAGCGCAGTGCACCAGCCATAGCAGCCATTTGGGGGGTGAACCAATGGAAGGAAGACCTTTCTCTCTCTCTCTCTCTCTCTCACTGTCTAACTCTGCCTGTCAAAAAAAAAAAAAAATAGTCACACGGAAGCTTGGGCCAGCCCACGGATAGACACCTGTCACGAGTGGGGCAGACATATGTGTGTGAGGAGAGGAGGAGGCCAGAGAAGGACCCAGGGGCACAGTTCAGAAGCCAAAAGGGACAAAGGGGCTGCTTCCCAGTGTTTCCATCACTTTTATGAGGTGGGGGGCAGGGATGTACTAACTGAATAAACAAGCAGGGTGGGTGTGGGGCCTTCTGAGAGTCTCATGGGACCTCCATGTAGAGTTTAACTTCCACTTGGCCGTCATGGTGTCTGCTCCTTCCTGGTCCTGGATGAGACACAGTTGCATCATGGGAAAGTGCAGTAAGCAGGTAGAATTACAATGAAGGGCTGGCAGAAATTACGAACAAACTTCTTCCAGCTCCATTGACTCCTCACTGATCTTCCTGCCTCGTCCCCCAGTGTGGGACTGACTGACTCCGTGCCTCTGTTTGCTTGTGGCGTAGCGGGTAAAACCACCGCCTGTGGTGCCAGCATCCCACATGGGCGCCGGTTCGAGTCCTGGCTGCTCCACTTCCGATCCAGCTCTCTGCTGTAGCCTGGAACAGCAATAGAAGATGGCCCAAGTGCTTGGGCCCTGCACCCACATGGGAGACCCAGAAGACACTCCTGGCTCCTGGCTTTGGATCAGCGCAGCTCTGGCCATTGCAGCCATTTAGGGAGTGAACCAGGGGATGGAAGACCTCTCTCTCTCTCTCTCTCTCTGCCTCTCCTTCTAACTCTATGTGGCTCTGCCTTTCAATAAATAAACAAATTTTAAAAAAGGATAAAAGAAAAAGAAACAGGATCACTAAGAATGCCTACCTTGCTTGGTGAAGACTAGAACTGCTCATCACAGCCTGGGGCACCGAGGGCCGCTTGGGCATTGTCTGTTGTGACGTCACAGGCTGCCTGGGTGCGCCACCTCCATTTACTCCTGTGGTCAAACAGGAAGACGCTGTCCCCGGCTGCTTCCCCACCAGGGCTAGGCTGTGTGGCTCAATCTGGCCAACTGAATGTGGATGGACACTGGGGTGACTTCTGGTCCTGACAGTGGAGAAACTGATGTGCAGTGGGTTAGAGAGTGGCCCCCAAGAGCTGTACCCAAGCCGCTAGTCCTGCGCCCTGGGAAGAACACATTATCCGGAGGAAAGGGAGTCTGCGTTGTAAATAAGTCGGGCATAGGAAGAAGAGATCTGGGATCTAGGGTGGGTCCTAAATCCATGACACATGTCCTCGCAAGGTGACATAAAGAAAAAAGGGAGGGGCAGGAAAGACGATGCACACAGATACAGAACGGAAGGTGCAGACAGACTGGATTTGGTGTCTATGAGCCCAGCCGACCAAGGAATGCTGGCAGCCGCCAGACGCTAGGAGAGAGGCAAGGTTCTCTCAGCATCTCCAGAGTAACCGACCGTGCAAACCCTTCATCCCAGACTTCCGGCCTGGAGAACGGTGCAGCATCGTCTGCTGTTTGAGCTGCCCGGTGTGTGCACTGCGTTACGGCAGCTGCAGCGAATGATCCAGAACCACAAAGTCACCCAGGGGCAGGAGCCTCAATCCCTGAGTCACTCCCCGGATGGAGAGCGGCTGCCCGTGCCCTGCAGACTTGGGAGCACTGAGAAACCTACCTCTTGTGCATGAAGCCTCTGAGTGTGTAGCGAGGGAGGGGCACGGCAGCCAGCAGCGTTTCTCTGTAGCCCCACCCCCCATCTGCTGTTATGGAAGGGTCGACGGTAGGGGTCTGGGTGAGACGGCAAGAGCTGCTGAATTAGCAGGTGTCGGAGTCCAGCCCCTCCAGGCGGGAGGGCTGAGAGTGTGTCCTCCAGTAAAGTGTTGGCGCCAGGCGCTCCTGGGAGGCAACGGTCCTGAGGACACAGAGCCTTGAAGTGGCTAAGTCCGGACCAAATACACGGAGTTGCTCTCCGGGCTTAGCGACTACGTTGAAAATGGACTGTAGATGGGGCGGGGGTGGGAGGGAGGTGATGTGAGGACAGAGCTTCAGCAAAGAGCAAGTGAGGAAACGCCTGGGAGGCACCGAGGGCGCGGGGACAGAGCCACAGGGCCAGGCAGAGGTGGGCGTGTGCAATGTTTCACCTTGAGCAGAGGCAGAGCCGCGACATCCGCACACAGCAGAGAGCCGAGTGCCACGTGGGATCACACAGACACGTAAGTGAAGCAGTGTCCCCGGACGGACCTGAAATCCATTTCCACCAAGCCGAAAAGGTGTGGAATTAGAAGGGGGAGTTTCACGGCTGCCGGTCTCGTGGCCAAAGAGGCAACACAGGCTCAGTCACAGGAGATCTCGCTGTGAACCCTATAGCCCTCACTCGCTCACTCTCTTTTCCCTACTTTTCTGGTCTTCTTCTAGAAGCTTCCGGATTCCCAAAATTCCCAAGGAGACCTGTCCGTTTCTCAAGGACGCAAGCGCTTTTTCAGGAATGTGAACTCCACCGGGACACCTCACCTGGAATTTTTCTTGTTCACCGTTAGTGACACTCTCATACAGTCACAACTTGACTCCCACGTTGGCAGACAGCGCCCAGGGGCAGAAGAGACTGTACACCTCTCTCCATCCTGTCTCCAGGATTCTGATGACGCCACACACAGAGAAAATTAGCCACACCATCCCGTAGCCCCTGCCATCGCTCACCACCTCCTCTCACTGCCCCTGCGTGGAATCTTTCCTTTCAAGGAAGGGAAAGAACCCTTGATAGATTTTAAAAAAGCAAATTTTAAAGACATCTATTTATTTAAAAGTCACAGTTACAGAAAGAGAGAGAGGTCTTCCATCCGCTGGGTCACTCCCCATGTGGCCACAGCGGGGACTAGGCCCAGATAAAGCCAGGAGCCAGGAGCTTCACTGGGGTCCCCCACATGGGTGGGAGGGGCCCGAGCACTTGGGCCATCTTCTGCTGCTTTCCCAGCCTCATTAGCCAGGAGCTGCATCCGAAGTGGAGCAGCAGGGATGCCAGCATCACAGGCAGCGGCTTTACCCACAATGCCACGAACGCCAGCCTGATGAGTAAAAATTAAGTCAGGTTTTGACCACTTTTATCTTAAGAGACAGACTTCTTAATAAAACGTGGCTGTGAAAAATAATATGCAAGCAAAGCATATGGCCCAGAGTGTTGGAATCCAGAGCTCAGCTCAAAGTGCCCGCATCTCGCACCTGCCATATGGCTTGGACTGGTTCTCCCAGGAGCAAACTTAGAGAAAAGGAACTGCATGCAAGTGGTTTATTTGGAAGTTTATCCAGGAGAGTGTTGCAAGGGAGGGGGACCAAGATGGGGCCAGGGGCAAAGTGGATACAGTGCGCTTCATGGAATGGGGTTCTGTGGGGAGGGGCTCACCCCAACTCAGGTGCACTGGGAACATTCTCAGTGTGCTCTCAACTAAGCAGCAAGGGAGCTGTGCCCCATCAGGCATTGACTGGGGACTGTCCCCTCCAGCTGCCGTGCACACAGGCTGAGAGAAGACCAGCAGGAACCAGGAGAATTCACACCCGGGAGATGTGGGTAGGTGCAGGTGCCTTCTGTTGCCACATTTGTCACCCATCACCAGCCACACCACACCAAGAGGCGTGGATGGGTGTCAGCTTCCTAGGAACTCGGAACTCCAGGTCACTAAAGCTATTCTGCTCCTCTGTGGCCATCCTCACAGCTGCCTGTCCTGGCCCTTGCTGCCACAGCCCTGGGCCAATGAGAAAGTATAGGAGCCTAAGGATGGCCACGCCAGGTGGCCATGCTGCTCCTGAGACCAGAGAGCCACTCAGGTAGCCGGGGAGCCTCACCCAGAGGGTCACAGGCGAGACGCCACTGTGTTCAGGGTGTTGAATGAAGCTCAGAGCTTCAGTCCCGACTGTCCTCCGTGGCCCCCTCCCTTCCTTCCTTCTGGAATCCGTACTGGAGCAGCAATGGAGAGGCCACTCTGTTCATTCCTGGTTCTCACCCTTCCTTTCCCAGGGAAATTAAGCTGCTCATTCACTGGGGCCCTGAGGCCTGGCTGGGCTGAAGTTCAGCCTCTCGTCCCTGCGCACGGTAATGGTAACGTCAGCCTTGCTGGTGAGCTAGGTGGTAAGGCGGGCGGCCCCCGCTGCCCTGCGTGCAGGCCAGGGGCAGAGTCAGCACCCCCGGGAAGGGCAGCACTCCGTCAGGAAACGCACTGACCTGGAAGGCCGTGTGGACGTGGACAAGCCGCTCCATTTGCTTGATTTGACGATAAGACGCAGGAAAGGATAAAATCCCTAAGGTGGCTTGCAGCGCTAGCATTCTGATTTACGAAGGTGAAGACACTCAAGGGAGCCGGCTACCAGGGATGAGAGCAGCCAAGGAAGAGAGAGCCGGCTGCAGAGCCAGGTCCACGGGGCTGCATTTGCCTTTGTCCACTGGGACCCCACAATCGCAAAGGCCAGGACCAGTGACTCCATAAAGAGCGATGTACAGCTCCCTCCCACCACTTGGATGCTAGGAAGTTATCAAAGGGACACATTATCCTTCCTGCTCTCTCGCCCCACCACCCCTTCACCCCGGGCGGATGGGCATGGATGACTGGCCGCCCTCCTTTCCTGGGGCCATGGCCACAGTGGGAGGCAGAGAGCATCAGAGGTGTTCAGGCAGGGACACGAATGGTGCAGAGCCTGCACCGTCCCCAGGCTCCCAGCTCTGAAGTAGCAATGCCACTCACACGGCCGCCGTGTTTGCTGGCTTGGCTCCGTGCCCTGGGCGTTGCAGGGGCTGCTGGCTTGGTTACAAACAAAGTGCATGAAAGAGCCAGAGCTCTACCTGATGCAGAGAAAACCCACGGTGGTGACCAGTGCTGGCCACTGCCCTGTCCCCCAGGCCCATCCACACCGTCAGGTCATGACAGCTGTAGAGGCTGTGTTTCTGCAGGTTGGCGTTAGCCATCAGCACCTCCCTGTGTGAGGGGCCTTGCGGAGATGGTGCTGTGCTTATGTGACTGCAGCTGGATCCTCAGGGACAAGCTGGTGACCAGTGACCTGTGGTCATCTCAACCGCTTCACATGGAGCCATTTTGAAGCCGAAAAATACCTCCCCCCACCCCCAACCACCGCATGTCTGCACCGTTTATAGGAGATACACCGGGGTCTCCGTTCTCCAGGGATTCGCCCTTAGCTGGGGCGCAGGTGCCCCTGTGTTCACTGTAACAGGTTCCGTCAGCCTAGCGGCCACAAACAACACAATTCTGAGGGTCAGAAGTCTGAGACGAGCCTTATCAGGGCAAGTCACAGTGTCACCAGGGCAGCGCTGCTGTTGGGGGCTCCCAGGACCCTGTTTCCTGGCCTGCTGAGCTTCTAGAGCCACCTGCATTCCGTGACTCAGGGCCCCTTCTCCAGCCTACACGTCCAATCTCTGCCACCAACCCTCCTACCTTTCTAGTGTAAAAACCCTTGGGGTTATGCTGAGCCCACTCACACAGCCCAGGGCCATCTGCCCCTCTCAGAATCCTTAACTCAGTCACTTAACAAGGTCCCTGATAGAGAAGGTGACATGCTCACATGGGACAGGGACATCGTCGGTGGCCTTTATTCTATCTAGAGCCACCACTATTAGAATTGGGGAGACCGCACAAAGGGCCTGACTCACTGGGAGAGGAGGCATTGGGGCCATCATGGGAGACCCTAGAACCCAAGTTTCACCGCTGTGGACAGGATGTTCTGAATGCAAAGGTGTCTGTGCCTCATACCAGACAATAGAGGCATCAGCAACTTGAGGCTGTGAAGTCAGACCAAGCCAAGGGGTTCAAGGCCCCCCTCCAGCAGCCACAGGACCCTGAGGGGTTCTTTGCCCTCTCTGAGCCTTCCTTCCCTCATCTGTAAACTAGGAATAAAGTTCCTACTCCATAAAGCTCTAAGATTAAGCAAAATCATGCATGTGAGGCGTTTGGCGGCTTGTCACCACCTGATGCAGGCAGGTGGGACAAAATCCCGCTCTGGGGATTTTGTTACACTCCTTCTATAAAGGGGGAGAGAGAGCCCAGGACAACCCAAGTGCTGGTAGCCTGAGCTGGGGCCAAAGCCTGACCCAGCTGAACACAGATCCAGGGCAGGTGGCCCCCCAAAGTGAGGCTGGGCCGGCAGAATTGTCTCTGTGCTGTATGGAAAGAATGATCGTGAAAAAACCAGTGATGAGCAGGACCCTGGGTTGGCAATAGCCACGTGCCTGGAAACCTCAAGACTTCCAGACCTGAGGATTTGTTTGGTCGCTGCAGTTGTGGGGTGGGGGATGCCCCTATTATGGTGCCTGGGTGTCCCCATTCTACATCTCTTCCTTGTAAACTGGATGACATGAACATCCACAACACCGCTGGCTTTCTAAGACCCTCTGTAGAAAGAGAGACACAGAACGGAAGGCACAGGCTGCCGGGGAGTTCTGATCAGAGCGGGGTCCTCCCTGGGTCTTTGCTGAATCACACACAGGAGTTTCTCTGTGGGCCTCAGCCCTCCAATACACGGGAGAGACGATTTCTGTGGGGCTTGTGCCACAAACTCGGGATCGGGTTTATTCGTTCATTTTTGCTGCAAATATTTACAGAGCAGCTAAACTCCAGGGACAAGGACACCGCTGGTGTCACGGAGCAAGGGGAGGAGATAGACATGAACCAACAAATCACATCAATGCCCGTGAAATCAGAACCGTCACAAATGCCACCAACAACAGGACCTTCTGTGTGTGTTGGGGGTGGGGGAGTGGTGGAGTGTGGGGGGAGGGACCTGTGGCAGAAACCACGTGGGCTCCCTCAAATCTGTTTCCTCCGAGCCCTGTCACACAGGTAGACTGAGTTTCCCAGCTCCCTTCCAAGCAGGCGAGGCAGCGTGGGCTCTGTTCCTGCCAGTAGGAGGCGCTGTGGGTCTGGCGTCACAGATCTCTGGGGTCCTCTCCACTTGGAGAGTGGAGGCGACCCAGGAACAGGAGCGGAGATCCTCCCTTGAGTGGGAAATGAGCTCCCGTGTGGATTTGGGGCTTGTGTTTCGGAGCAGTTAGTTTTCCCTCAAATATTCCAGGAAGTCACATGTCACCTCAGAACTAAAGGATGACAGAGACCAACCAGACAAAGGTGGAGGGGCCGAGTGGACCCAAGCATCCTGATGCTGGAGGGAGGATGGCACATCCAAAGAACCGCAGAAACGTGCAGAGAGCAAGGGGGACGCACAGTGCGGGACCTCGCAGCCGTGTGACGAGACGAGCTGCATCCCAACAGCCCAACGAAGCCATTAAAGAACTTGACCTTTTGTTAAAATTTATCTTATTTATTTGAAAGGCAGAGTGACAAAGAGGGAAGAGACAGAGAGAAAGAGATCTTCCATTCACTGGTTCACTCCCCAGAGGGCCACAAAGATGACACTGGGCCAGCTGAAGTAAACGGTCTCCACCAGGGTCTCCCATGTGGGAGGCAGGGGCCCAAGCACTTGAGCCATCTCCTGCTGTCTTCCCAGGGATCTGGGTTGAGGATGGAATTGTCAGGACTCGAATCAGCACTCTGGTTGGGATGTTGGCATTGTAGGTGGCAGCTTAACCTACTATAGCGCAATGCTGGCTGCCTGTGAAGAACTTCAAATCTGGGAGCAGAATGCATGGAAAAGATGAAATGCACAAATCTTTGTTTCAAAATCTGTTCTGGATGCCACAGTAGAATGTGCTAGAAAGAGGAACATGGGTGCAGTGCGCTGAGATTGGAAGGAGAGCGATCAAAACTACCCAGGTGTACAGTGATGCTAGTTCTCTCCCCATTGTTAGCTATGTGTGGGTCTTTGCCTTTGCCAGTAACTGGAGAGTCCACCACAAGCTCCCTGTCTTGGCCAGGCATGCTCCGTGTGTGGCTTCCAAGCCACAGCAGCTGGTGAGAGGGCCTGGATGTGGGTGACCACGGCTACACCAGATGGATGCAAGCAGCCAGGGTTGTATCTCAGGCACCAGTAAAGTTCGCATGAGAACACAGCAAGGAGAGTGGAACGCCTCCCAGTCTCATGGAACACTGATTTCACCAGTGTCTAGGTATTTTCGTACAGGAATCCATCTCACTAAGTCAGAGGCTCAGGGTGTGGCCTTGCACTTGACATCATCTGACTTGGACCCTGCATTTCACCCTTCAGGTAGCCTGGGCAATGGTTCTTTGGTTGTGGGCATCCTGGTAGATGCCTGAGAAGCACCCACAGAGCACCACTGCTCCATGCTTAGTGGCTTATGTGATGGCAGCTCTCCAAACCCTCAGGGACCAGAGAGCCTCGCAGCACAAGCCCATGGACACAATGAGAATGGTTAGCATTTGGGGATTTCAAAAAATCTTCATATTCCCAAGGATGCATTTGGAGTAACAATTAAGATACTGCTTGGGACGCCAACATCCCATATCGAAGTACCTGGGCTGAAGGTCAGGCTCTGTCTCAGATCCAGCTTCCTGTTAATGAACACCCTTGGAGGCAGCAGGTGATGGCTCAAGTACTTGGGTCCCGGCCACCCATGTGGAAAACCTGGATAGAGTCCGGGGCTCCTGGCTTTGACCAGTCCCAGCCCCAACTGTTGTAGACATTTGGGGAGTCAACCAGCAAATGAGAACACTTACTCACTCACTCTTTCTCTCTCTCTCTCTCTCTCTCTCTCTCCCTTCTCCCTCTGCCTTTCAAATCAGTAAAAATAGAAGCTTTTAATCCTCATATTTAAATCGGATTTTCAGGGCAGAGAGAAGAAAGTTGCCATTCCTCTGATCAGCTGTCTGGCTGACACACATCCCACTGCAGCGGGGTGTGGGTGTTGGCACAAACCCACCACTACCCTTGCTCCCCAGACTCAGGGAGTTCACACAGGGCACAGCAGCGTTCTGCCCACCCTTAATTCCTGTCCATTTTAGCACCTGTGAACAAAAGGACAGAAGACTCCCAACAGGTCAGTGCGGCAGTGAGTGGAGTCCTGTGTCACCACTGTGAGGGGGTGGGGCCAGTGTCAAAGGAGTGATGCAGGGGAATCATGACAGGCAGTGAGCATATACCTAGATCATGCAGTAGACCAACAAGGAGGTAAATCAGTACAAGTGTCCTTCAGTCTGATCAGATTACAGAGAATGAGGATCAAGGGTGAGTGGGATGCTATGGACTGGAAGTTTGGTTTTTGTCTCCAAAATCCACAAGGTGAAGCCTAACCTTCAGGGTGATGGTGTTAGGAAGTAGGTGATTAGAGCTAGAGAGGTCACGAGGCTGGGACCTGTGATTAGATTAGTGCCCTGATGAGGGAGGAGGTGGCACGTGTCTGCCACGTGAGGGCTCACTGGGGCCACATCGGCAGTGACCTGGGCCTCCAGAACCCTGAGAAATAAACGCCCGTGATTGAGCTACTGAGTCTGTGTAGGACAACGGCCACCACCTGTCCAAAGGACCCCATGTTGGTCATCACAATTTGAGTCGAAATCCAGAGAAATCTCCTGACTACAACATTAATATGAATCCTCACCTTACACTCAACTCCTAAACGAGCTCTACCCCTAATGTCTGTCTTCCTCTCCAAACTCCTTTTACAATTATCCTAATTTATCGAGGTGAATCTTCAAGTTATGTAAGATCTGTGCATCTGACAGAACAATAAGAGGCCCGCAAGATTTGAGGAAATGTAACTTTAAGAAGTTAAAACCGGAGCCTGCGCCGTGGCTCACTTGGTTAATCCTCCACCTGCGGTGATGGCATCCCATATGGGCGCCGGGTTCTAGTCCTGGTTGCCCCTCTTCCAGGCTAGCTCTCTGCTGTGGCCAGGGAGTGCAGTGGATGATGGCCCAAGTGCTTGGGCCCTGCACTCGCATGGGAGACCAGGAAGAAGCGCCTGGCTCCTGGCTTCAGATCAGCATAACTCTGGCAGTAGCGGCTATTTGGGGGGTGAACCAACAGAAGGAAGACCTTTCTCTCTGTCTCTCTCTCTCACTGTCTAATTCTATCTGTCAAATAAAAATAAAAATAAAGAAGTTAAAACCCATCCACCCCAAATAGATGACCTGTGCAGACAGACAACCACTTCATGAGATGGCCCATGCCCCCTCAGGATACCAGGGTGGATTATAAAGACAGGAAAAGGAAATGGGATAAAAGCAGTAAAGCACAAGCGCACACACACACACACACACAATTCCTTGTTATCCACTGGTGGTAAGACTGTCTGCCTGGACATCCAAAAGAATGTACTGAAAAATAGTAAGAAACTGTAAGTTCAGGAAAACAAATATGACAGAGTGACCAGAGCACTCAGTATTTTCTTAGATGACAGTAAAACCAATAGAGGCCGGCGCCGCGGCTCACAGGGCTAATCTTCCACCCAGCGGCGCAGGCACACCCGGTTCTAGTCCCGGTCGGGGCACCGGATTCTGTCCCGGTTGCCCCTCTTTCAGGCCAGCTCTCTGCTGTGGCCAGGGAGTGCAGTGGAGGATGGCCCAAGTGCTTGGGCCCTGCACCCCATGGGAGACCAGGAGAAGCACCTGGCTCCTGGCTTCCGATAGGCGCGGTGTGCAGGCCGCGGCGGCCATTGGAGGGTGAACCAACGGCAAAGGAAAACCTTTCTCTCTGTCTCTCTCTCACTGTCCACTCTGCCTGTCCAAAAAAAAAAAAAAAAAAACAACTAGAGAAAGCTTTGGGAAAAGGTTCTGCTGAGGGAGGCTTCAAAGACTACAAAATACCTAGAAATAAAACAAAAAGAAATGTGCAAGACCTAGATGAAGAAAACTGTGACACTTCACTGAAAGTCAGAAAATAAAGACACTAATATAAAGACATCAATCCCTCCCCACTGTGCCCTGGTTTATTTATAAATCTAATGCAATTCCGCCTGCCTATACCGCTCTATTTTTTCTTGGATGTCTTGGTTGTTCTATTTGTGGATGTCTGTGAGACCTGAATAATTCTCCCTTTTTTTAGTGAGGATGAGTGGGTTTCTGTTCATTGCAATCAAATGACAGACTCAAGGAGGCTACCCCTCCATCCTTCATCTGCCCGTGCGTCCTGCGTCTCTGGATTCTCTCCTGCGTCTCTCTCCATATGGGCTTTTACAGATGCAAAATAGGAGAAAACGGAAAAGAAAAAGGAGGAAACACATTTTTCCCTGAAGATCTTTTCAGCTCTAGCCTGTCAGATACAACAAAGCAACATCTTCTACTTAACTGGCTCAGTTCACGTGGCTATTAGTTCAGAGTCGCAAGAGAACGACTCTGATTGACGGAGCCCACTTTGGTCAGGGGCTCACCATTTGTCCAGGTGGCTGTGGCCGAGGGAAGCAGAACCCCATGGTGTGGGTTGAGTTTGGTCAGTAATAAAGCCTCCGTCTATTAGACACCTACACTGAGGCAGGCACACATGCACTTTGTCTTATTTTTAAAGTTTTTATTTCTTGTTTATTTGAGAGGTAGAGAGAGAGAGAATTCCCATCCATTGGTTCATGCCTCCTATGCACCCACAAAGGCTGGATCCGGCCAGTGACAGAGCTAGGAGCCAAGGATGCAGTCAGGTCTGTGACACAGTTGACAGGAACCCAACTACATGAGCCATCGCGGCTGCTACGCAGGGTCTGCTTTGGTGGGAAGCTGGAGTCTGGAGCGGGAGCCAGGAGTTGAACCCAGGCACTCCAATGTGGGATGCGGCATGGTAGCCCCCAGGCTAAATTCCTGCTCAACACTACATTTCCAGTGCCTAAGATTTCCCCAACCACCTTGCCGAGTGATGAGATTCTTATCATCCCTGTGATGTTAAGGGAAGCAGTCACTGGAGGTATACAGCTTTGCTATGGTAACTAAGTGAAATACGGACCCAAAGCCAAGTCTCCGAGCCTGTGGTCCTGCCTGAATCAGGCGGTAGAGCCACAGTGCCAGGCTGGTGTGCAGCCCGTGGGACTGCAAAGCTGAACACATCCTTTTCAAGCTCCCTGCCAACACTTCACCCCCGGCCATGACCCTTACCCAGCAGCCTCTGCTGCACAGGGCGGCATCGCCTGGGGAAGCAACCCTGCCCTGCCCTGCCCTGCCTCGCGCAGACCTCACTCCCAGCCACCTCTCACACCTGCCCACCCAGGCACATGTGTGTGTGCACGCACCATTCCCTCCTGTGTTCCCTGCCATCTGCACACTGCACCTTATGCAGTGGTTGCCCCGCAGTGTGTGTGGTGCTGTTGAAGAGCATCTTGGGATGCTACCGACCAGCTGTGACCCGCCCACCAGGCTGTCAATACAACAAGGCTCAAGCAGCAGCTAGAAGCAGCTCAGGGCTGGGAGCTGCTGCCACCTGCCACCCCAGGACAGACACGCACCCAGCCGAGTGGCTCTTGTTCTGCAGAGTGGTACTCTCTGTGTGCTGGCCCTCTCCTTGCTGCCTACAAAACCTCTCTCTGGGATGGGAAGCGACTCACCTGTGATATTTGCAGAGAAGATGCGATGGGATGGAGTCGGGGGCAGCTCCAAATTGCAGGCTGTGAATGGTAACCCTCACAGAGGCGATGAGGGAGCCTGGGGAAGTGCCAGCCCTTCGAGCTGTGCAGGTGCAGAGAGCTGCAGGTGAGTGACAGAAAGGCCCTCCACAGTACGGGGCAGCCCCTGCTGGGCAGATCTGGGGACACGCCAGGTGCGCTGGCCTCCCCCTCTGTTCTGTGGGATGAGTCACAATTCCTCAGTGAAACTGCTGGATCCTTGGCACCCTGCGAGGCAGGGCTCTATCCCCGTCAGGAGAAGAAAATCTATTGCCACTGCCTCTCCAAATGAGCCAGCCACAGCTGTGAATGCATCTCTCCCTCATGCCACAAAAGCTCCTAGCAGAAAGCCCCGCATTGCATCTCCAAAAAAAAAAAAATAGACATCTGGCTTGTGGGTGCCTCTAACCCTGGGGAACTTCCTCGCTGGTGTAGACACAGGGAGAGATGGAGGCAGACACGGAATCACTCGTCTTAACTCCGTTTATTACAATCTCAAGGAAAACAGTTGCAGGAGGCATGATGAGGGAAACAAACCCACAGATTACTCTCCTCACGGCCGTGTTGCCTGCTCCTCCCTACCAGGGCGCGGGGGTCTCGGGTTTCTGCACATGCATTTGGGGTCTGCGGCGTGGTGTGGATGCTGCGTGTGGGTGACTCGTTCGGGAGTGTTGTTCCTAGGATTTCTGGACAGGGGGTGGTTGGAGTCGAGGTCTTCGGGTGCATGAGGAAGGGGCCCTCCCACTAGGACTGAGACCCAGCCTTTTTCTTCTGGAATTTTCTGAACTGAGACTGAATGGCCACCGCGGCACGCTCTGTCTCCGGTGCATCCATGTCAATGTCGAATTCTTCTTGGACTTTCTTCTGGCCATCTGCAGCGAGAGAAGCACAAACATGAGGCCGTCACTGAGCTGAGATGAGGAAGGCGGACAGCAGCACCAGCTTCGCAAAGGCACCGCGGGGCACACGGTCAAGAGGGAACCCGGCTTGGGGTGTACAATCTGGAGACGCATTCTGCATGCATTGAGTGTGTGCTTGAGAAGGGGAATGACACTCAAGGCCACAGTCTCAACACTTGACACACAAGCGGCTTCACGGAAAATGCAATTAGAGGGTAAGTTTAGTTTGGTGCAAAAAAAAAAAAAATTAGACATCTATGCATGAAAGAGGTCTTCAAAAAGTTCATAGAGGAAGCTGGTGTTGTGGCACAGCAGGTAAAGCCGCCACCTGCAACTCCGGCATCCCCTCTGGGCACCGGTTTCTGTCCTGGCTGCTCCACTTCTGATCCAGCTCCCTGTTAATGCACCTGGGAAAGCAGCAGAAAATGACCCCAAGGATTTGGGCCCCTGCACCCACAAGGGAGACCTGGAAGAAGCTCCTGGCTCCTGGTTTCAGCCTGGCCCAGCGCTGGCCATTGTGGCCATCTGGAGAGTGAACCTGTGGCTAGAAGATCTCTCTCCCTCTGTCTCTCCCTCTCTGTAACTCTGATGGTGAAATACATAAATAAATAAATCTCTCTTAAAAATTCATAGATATGCATAGTATGAAAAAACTATGTGTGGGTTTCAATTTTTTTGCACAAAAATAAACATCGTTTAATTGCATTTCTCCACCAACTTCTTGAGGTACCCTTGTATTTTCTCTACAAGATTTGCTGTTCCTGTGACTGTGATTTATATGTTGAAAATATCAGCCGTGCTGTTACTTTCTCCTGAAGACACAGCACAAACTTGGCTGCAGACACTGGCCCAGTGGAGGCTGCCATTCACAAGGGCTCAGAGTTCCCGACGCCACACCCTGAGTCCTCTGTTGCCAGGGAGAATTGCAGGTTGCGTTCAGGGCTTTGGGTTTTGTCATCACCACAACCAAATGATGTCATGTGACCTTCACGAGTGAATACTCACAAACCTCACAATTCGTCTGCGGAGGCAGAAGCAGACCCACTGACCCTGTGACAGTCCTGGGCGAAGGCACCAGCCCTGTGCAGTGAAAATGCAGGCTAATCGGCCGCCTGTGCCATGTCCCTTACTGAACGTCAGAATCGCCAAGCGCACCTTGTCCTTGGTCCTCCTGTCTGTGGCACAGGCACCAGGGCCCCACCTGGATCGGGGCTGCCCCCGCCCAGCTGCAGTGGGAAGGGAGGGCAGCATCCCCTGGAGACAGCCACGCTTATTAGCAAGGCTCTCAGTGTACCCTGCCAGCAGGTGCACCGACAAATACATCCCTGGAGGTCCCTAGGGGAGGACGAGGAGGAGCAGACCCACCGCTCCCGGAGCCCCAGCCAAGCATCTCATGCCACCCGGTACCGGCACCTGCAGCCCAGGGCACATCCTGAGGGGCACATCCAGTCCTGCAGGATGGCGCTGAGTCTTGGCACTATGAGGCCCGGGGGCAAGGAGGGGGCTCTACGCCTGGTGTCACTCAGTCTAAACAGGTTCTATCCACTTTCTTCCTCAAGGACTTCGCATGACAAGGCTCAGGCAACAGCCGGGGGAGGGGGTGGAGGGGGGTCTTGTCCTCAGGGACTTGCTCTGTTAATATCCATCTCTCTCTCTCTCTCTCTCTCTCTTTCTCTGTCCCTCCCTCCCTCCTCTCTCTCCATCTAGCTCCCCTAGGATAGGCCAACGACGGATGAGAGATTGATAATCGATAATAAATACACGGACAGATGAGAATCAGGGTCTACGGCAGATTCGTCTGATCCTGTGACATTTCCTCCGTAGCCTCCCCACGCCAGGTTTTCCGAGAGAAGAAGTGGATTCTGCCTGGAGCCCTCCAGCCACGCCTCTGCCTGGGAGGAGGGGCCGCTGGCCCCGGCCTTGTTGGACTGCTGGGCCAGGACCTCAATCGAAGATGAATTTCTTTTGTCTCAGGGAGAGGAGATTTGGGGTGCATCGACACCCAGGGAATAGCCGGGGACAGGGGACTTGTGGCCTGGGACCTCTGGCAGCCACTGGCCTTCTGGTCGACCCGGCAGAAGCCCTTCCCACAGGGACTCCCAGGGGCTTGATCAGTTTCCTGCACTCAAGTGCTCCGCTCGTGTCATCACGGGAGCCTGGCACAGGTCCCGAAGGCACGTGTGCAGCAAACCCGAGATGCACGTGGCTCCAGCCCCTTTCCCAGGCAGGACAGCCGTGGGGACACAGCGTCCGCAGCACTGGGACATGTCCTTTCTCATAGCTGAGGAGCAGCCCTGTGGCCGCCTCCTCCCCGCACAGCAGGGAAACCCACTCCAACCCCAGGGAGACGGAGGGCGATTGCTCTCTCAGATTTAAATGCCGCTGCAGCCCCGGGGGCTTCGGAAGGGCCTGATCATCTTTCTCCTTTTGTAATAACGGGATGAAAGTGGTAATCTTATTTTTTGACAAGTGATGAATGCAGAGGCAGAAAATTATGTATATTTAGGGAATATATAATGAGACAGTAAGGACAGGTCATAAAAATCGATTTTACAATTACATCTTCAACTAATATCTCAAGCCCAAAGTGATTGATGCCTCCTTCATTTGAACACCAATACGGTGTTTAAAGAACTAACCACGAATATTTAAGGCATCCTTGCTTTCTGTTTACTTCAAAGAATTGCAAGCTCCTCCCCTCTACCACACCCCAACCCTGAGCTGGCAGGAGCACACCAAGTAGGGGAAGGAGACAACTGATTAATTCACGCAGGTGCCAGGGTGCGGTGCCGACAGTGCAAGGCCTGCAGATGGCTCAGTGCAGCCTGAGAGCCAGGAAGGACGGCTCTGAAGATGCCAGACTCAGCAGGAGTAGAGGCAGCTGCAGGGGCCCCCACTGGTTGCAGGCAGTCCTAACTGCACACAAGAGTTGATTTGCTCAATGCTCTCTGGGGGGCGGAGACCCCAGGATCCCCCGGCCTCACCTGCTCAGCCTCTGGCCAGGGCCTTCTGGGCTGCGCCCCAGCATGGCGGATGGTGTGGCCGCAGGAATGAGTGTCTCTAGAGGGGTCAGGAGGCGAGGGAGGAAGCGAGAGACTGGGGAGGGGCCGGGCTTGCTCTTTCATAACAGGGAGGGGGCAACCCTGTGAGCTGCTCACCCCCTCTTCCGCCACCCCTCAGTCATGGCCCTGGGACCAAGTTCCAGCATGCGGACCCCCAGGGGACAAACCACACCCAAAGCACGCAGGTGCTCACGACTGGAGCTGCTCTCCAGGGCCTCCGAGCCAGCCGAGGTTCCCCCGGTATGACCCAAGTGACAGGGTCCCTGGTGGCCGTGGGACAGCCTCTCTTTCCCCGTCGTCCCTCCAGACCAGAGATGGGGGAGTCCGAGAAAAGGGTCTTCTTCAGGCATTTGATGGGACACACACGGCCCCAGGAGCAGGTGTTCCCTGAACACAGCCCCACCGAGGCTCCCTGTGACACTCCGCAATCACTCCTGGCCACTCTGCCTCTTCCATTCCTGCCCTCGGCCTCCCACATCAGACTGTGGGCTCCATTTACCTGGTTCCAGCAGCTTCCATGGGCCCAGCACAGAGCAGGTGTTCACTCAATAACCGCTGACTGCAAGCGAGCCCATTAACCAACAGGGAGGGATGAACCAAGCGGTAACGCCCACATCCCGTTAACACGGTGAGCCCTCGGCCTCGCTCCCTCCCCGGCAATCAGGAGGAGCCACGACAGACCACCAAGGGGCTGTGGGTGGGAGGCACTGCGGCAGAGGCACTGTGGGGTCCGAGGGGCCGCAGACCACACCATGAAGGCTGCAGCGATGTGGCCACACAGGGGTGACATCAGAGAGCATCGCTGTGCAAGCCGAGAGGACCCTGGGGAGTGGTCCAGGCCTGGGAGGCAGAGGCCTAGCCTGGGGCATCAGGGAGACACAGGTGCGCCCTCAAACTGCTGACGCCAGGGCCTGTGACCCTGAATGCAGTGGGGGCCCACAGAGGCCCAGCAAAGACGAGGAAGGCCCAGGTGGAAGCCGAGGCCGCGGTGGGGGCCCACAGAGGCCCAGTGAAGATGAGGAAGGCCCAGGTGGAAGCCGAGGCCGTGGTGGGGGCCCACAGAGGCCCAGCGAAGATGAGGAAGGCCCGGGTGGAAGCTGAGGCCACTGAGCAGTCCCCACGGTGCACGTCCACGCCGGGGAGCCAGGGGTGGCTGTTTAAGCTCCCCCGAGAGCCAGAACAGTGGCTGCCACCGACATCTGGCCATGGAATAAAGGAAACGCAGGGCTTGGGTCCCAGCAGCCAAGAACCCCTGCCCCCCAGCCCCCAGGACCCTCCCCTCCAGCAGAAGTGTGGGGTGTGGGGTCCAGGAGAGAGCCAGGTGTGAGGATCACCCCAAATCACCCCAAGATTCCAGAAGGTTCTTGGCTTCTCAGGCTCTTGGTTTCCTGTCTAGAAACTGGAAAGGGGCCATCTTTGTGCAAAGCCCGCTCTTCCCACCTGCTAGTGCTGTACACGGACCAGCGCCTCAGTCTAAGCTGAACCACAGCCCAAAGGTGTTGAGCTGGTGTGGGGCAGGGCCTGGCCCATGGGTGGGGGGGGCGGGGACTTGGGCCATCATGGGCCCTCAGGGCCCCCATGTCAGCTCTGTGCTGAGATTCACCAACCCCTTGAGCCCCCTTTCGGAAGGCAGGGTGCTTCCGTCACAGCCAGCTGCTCGCCACTGTGGGCAGCCGGGCTGCTGGCCTTCCTACAGGGACAGCCCCGCTCAGCAGCACGCACAGAGAATATTCTTCCGGGGCAGGCCCTGGGCGTAGTGGGCGAAGCTGCCTCCTGCTATGCCTGCACCCCACACGGGTGCTCCACTTCCCATCCGGCTCCCTACTATGCACCTGGGAAAGCAGCAGAGGATGGCCCAAGTCCTTGGGGCCCTGCACCCATGTGGGAGACCTGGAAGAAGCTCCTGGCTCCTGCTTCAGCCTGGCCCAGCCCCAGCCGTTGAGGCCATTTTGGGAGTGAACCAGTGGATGGAAGACCTCTCTCTCTCCCTTTTTCTCTAACTCTGTCTTTCAAAAAAAATAAAATAAAATAAATCTTAAAGAGAGAGAGCGAGCGAGAGAGACCTCCCAGCCGGCCAGCACAGCCCTCCCCCCACAGGGCATGTGACCACATGGCTGGGAGGGCCCTGCCCGGCTGCTGTGCCCGGGACAGAGGGAGACGCGTATCGCTGTCATTTCTAGAGCGCAGAAGGACCATTTCTTGTGTATTTCTACGTGCTGCTTCCCAAAGCTGCTCCCTGGAGGCTGGTCTCTGGACAGGGTGGGCTCCAGGGCCTTCAAATCCCCAACAGCGCCGGTCTCCAAGGGCGGCTGCCTGTCGGCGCGAGCCAGCAGTGTTTCAGCCAAACGCCCCGTGACGCTGTCCAGGGCTGTCATTGGCCTCAGTGCGGGGCTCTGGAACTCTGTCTCTCCCCGCTGAGTTTAAACACTGAGAGAAAGTCCACAGCTGACCCCCAGAGTGGCCCGGGGGACAGGCACACCGATTAGCCAACTGGGGGTGAGAGATAGTGATGGCCAGCACCGCTAGAGGAGCGGGGGAGCTGACTTCTTGGCCACAACAGCTCAGAGAGGGTGGCCCCCAGACTCGAGTCCTGTGTGCCTGGCGGGGGTGGTGGGCGGGCTTCCCCACAAGCCCTCAGCCTTCCCCCAGCTCTGCCAAGTCCATCACCTGGAAGACCTTGCCTTAAAAGCTAGCTGTCCATTAGCTGTCTGTTTATCCACCTGTCTATCTATGCATTCATCTCTCTACCTACCTATCACCCTGCACATTCTCTCGCTCACTCTCCTTCTCCCTCTCTCCCCCTCCCCCTCCCCACCCCCCATACCCAAGGAACACAAAGGCTGCCAAATGGCCCCAAGCCCTTGGCAGGGCAGGAACTTTCTCAGACCTCGGGTCACGCCCCAGAGCTGTGTGCCGCCTCCCCTTCCTGTGCACCTGCCGACCTGTTCCCGATGCCATTTCCCTGCAATGCCGCCTTCTCCTTGCAGAAACGGGGGCAGGAAGTGGGCTCTGCTGCTGCTCTCTGCTCTGTGTTTTGTGTGTCATCAGGTGGCCCTTCTTAAAGACGGAATGGAAACAAGCGCCACTTTTTTGAGCGTAAAATAGATTCCACCCCCCACCCCCAGCCTTAAACATAAGTGAATTTTCTTTCACAGATCATTGGATGGGCAAATGGGAAATAGAGAATTATGAATATAAAAGCAAGGAACTACTGCCAGCTGAAGACAACCCCAAGTCCCTGACACTGTCAAGAAGATCCCCTGGGTATGCAACACCCGGACGTCCCACCCGGCCCCGTCTGCTCTGAGCGGCTGGTCCACCAGGAGACAGCTCCTGAGCCCCTGGCTCAGCGCCCCCAGGCGGCCGGAGCGAGGAAGCGCAAGTACGGACAGCACAAATGACTGCAATCTACTTTCTCCCAGCTCAGGGATGGAGATGGCTCAGGATGGGAATCCAGGCCCTATCCCCTGCTGCCCGCGCATCCTGCGGTTCTGGGCGCTAGGGCTCCAAGCCACGCACTCAGAGGGACCGAGGTCAGCCCGCACCTGCTGCTCCCTGCACCGTCAGTGGTTCCGTCGCTTTGTGTTCTTTGTCCAGCTTCTAGAACTGCAGGAAATACTCATCGGCCCTGTGTTATGAGGGCTCAGAGCCGACCTCGGGCCTCACGTGGGGTCGCCCCACGGAAGCTGGCCACGGCTCACTCAGAACCCAGGGCTCCTCCAGGAGTTCCTATTTTACAGAGTTGCACTACTTTCCGCTCCTGAGATGTAGGCCAAGATGGCAGACTTCTACAGGGACTAGTTAATGCAACCCCCGGGGCAAGAAAATCTATTACATGGTCCCCTTCTAAACACGCAATAGGAGGGTGCTTCAAAAGGTGCGTGAAATAAAAGGGAATTAAACGCTAAGCTTTGGATCCCCGCGTGGTCTGTTCATCACACCGTCCCTTGAACATTCTGAAAAATCCTCTTGTTTCCCAGGCCTCTGAGGAGAACTCGGACCAGATTCACTCATGCAAGACCTGGTCCTGAGTGTGTGGAACGGGCTGGTGGGGACCGGGCAAGGACAGAGAACTGATCCAAGGCCCTGCTCTCCTGTCAACTGCAGGACACAGCACAGTAAAGTCTAGAAACGTGCAATAGAATTTCAGAGGTTGCAAAAACAAAGCCGGGTGGGGATCCGTTGCGTGCGTGAGTGCAGGCGGCCAGGGATGGCCCCCGGAGCTGGGAGATCAACCCCACGGCCAGCACAGCCCCATCTCCCTGGCAGGGTCGGGACAGCGGGGCAGCGCCGGGGAGGGGAACCAGCACTTTCTGGGAGATTGAGCTCATCCCTTTGTTCACACTCTGAGTAAACATTAACGTAGCTGCTTTAGAGATTAACAAACATCAGGAGTCAGCCAGAGCAGGACAGATCCGTCCGTGGAGCCTGCCACAGCCTGAGACAGGCCAAAAGGGCTGAAATGCACGTAATTCAACATCCTATCTTCTCACACGTAAGCTCAGAAAGGAGAATTCTGAGTATGTTTTCTACTGTAAGGTCTCCAACCTGCGCTGACTGGGAGACAGGTTTAACACCACCTCCCCACGTCTGCACCACACACACACACATGCACACACATGCACACGCACACACACACAAACTAAAGGCTTTCATTTACATCCTTATCGCTCTCCCTGGTTTAAGATTTATTTGATAGAAACAAATTACCTCCTGAGGCCTAATCCTGCAGACCAGAAATTTGTGCCCAAGCAGTAGACGGGGATATAATTGTCCCGAGTAGGAGTGTGCTTTCATTGGGAGGCCCGGCACAGGGCGCGCTGTGAAAGGACCTAACGTTCAACAACGCCATAAAGAAATAACAGGCATTTAACTAAAGCAGGCTTTGCAAATGGGCCATTTTAATGGCCAGGTTCTTAGAACATCCTACCTCCTTTCACAGTTATAATATGAACGCGGGACGAATGAGCAGCCATCCATTGTGCTGCCCTGCACAGAGTTCAACCGAGCGGCACAGAGCGCCAGGGTTCCTGGGGCTCTCGGAGCTGTAGTCCAACCCTCTTTCACATCAAGGCCGAGGCAGTCCGTGAGGGTTCCTTCCTGAGGACCCAAACTCTTGCCCTTGAGACAGGGAAAGCCAGAGAGGCCGGTGAGGAGAAACGAGAACGGTTGGAATTTTTATCCCTTAAGCCTCAAATTGGATCAGGATACACGCAGAGAATAAAGCATCTAGTGTTGAGGGAAAGGTCAATTCCATCCAAAATAATAAGAATAATAATGGAAATAAGTGTAGACCACAGGGCTGGCAGAGCCATCACCGTTCGCCAAACACCAGCAGAGAAACAAAGAGAATGCATTCTTTAGAAAAAGACACAGAGAGCCCACGGTGCCCTTCTGCCACCCGTCCCTGGGTTATGGCCACTGCCCCGTGGAGCCAGAAGTGGGAGCCCGCTGGCCCCCGCCCGCCGCTCCGTATCGAGGTGGAGCTGCTGGTGCTGAGAATTGCAATTTTCCAGGTCTCTGCTAAGAGGCGGAGGTTAATGAGCAAGGTCGGGCAGGAGCAGCACCGGGCAAGGGGGTTTTCTGCCTCTGTTATAGTCCCCAAATCAAATGAAACACAATTCCCACTTCTAGCTTTCCCGTGACCAAGTTAGCGCCGTCCTTGGTTTTCTTACAGCCTCTGCCAAGGGACGGCGATTCTCTGTTGTCCTCAGATACGCTGTGCTGAGACCCGCAGCTCCCGGCTGCTGCTCTCCCCGGGCTCTGGTCAGTGCAAAGCCTCCTCTGGGCAGTGAGAGGGGGGCTGCTCTTTCTCCTCACTCCCCCAAGCCGTCCATTTCCAATTACTCCGTTTCTCTGCCTTCCACCCAGCTGCCTCCTGGCGTACTCAAAGTGACCGCCCAGCTGCGTGTTTCCATGATCAGAGGAGTGCAAATCTACGGGAATCGACTGAAAAGAAGGAGCATGGGTGAGGTCAACCCTTCCCCCGAATTCACTAAGCCCAAGAAAGCAAGAGAGAGAGAGAGAGAGAGAGAGAGAGAAATCTTTGAAACAATAATATCCTACTGGAAAGGCGAAATGTGCTCCTAGATGCATTCGGGTAATAAGGCTATAGCCACAAATCCCCAATTACTGCGACAACATTGGCTTTGACTTTCGCACAATCCTGGGGCTGCGGTCCCAGATCAAGGCGCGGGCAGGGCTGCTCCCTCTGAGCCTCTCTCCCCGCAGCCTCGCAGGCCGTCTGTGTGTGTCTGTATCCTCATCTCCTCTTCTTATTCAGAGACCAGAGGCCACCCAAGTGACTTCACTGTACCTTCACGATCCCTTTAAATACTCTCTGCTGTGGCACAGCGGGCTAAGCCGTCTCCTGCGATGTCGGCATTCCATGGGAGAGCACCTGTTCGAGTCCTCGCTGTTCTGCTTCCCATCTGGCCCCCTGCTGAGGAGCCTGGGAAAGCCAGGGCCCCTTGCGGGAGACCAGAGTGGAGTTCCTGGCTCCTGGCTTGGGCCTGGCTCAGACTCAGCTGTTGTGGTCATTTGGGGAGTGAACCAGAAGAAGGAAGCGCTCTCTCTCTCTCCCTCTCTCTGTACTCTGCCTTTCAATTAAGTAAATAAATCTTTTAAGAATCAAAATAAAGTCCCTCTTTCAAATCCAGTGGCAACAGAGAGAATGGAGTCTAGGCCTTCATTATATGGAGCTGGGTGAGGGGTGGGCGCAAGGCTACTCAGGACCCCTACTGTTCTGACATAAATCCATAAAGGCAAACAGCCAGGTGTGACAAGACAGCTTGACTTCAAGTCCTGACTCCCGCCCGCAGTCAGATCTGCCATCCTGCGTCTCAGATCCGTCCCCGCATTTGCAAGGCAGTTCACCCTACGGCCTCAGAGTGGAGAGTGTGTGCCATGTGCTGGGGAGGTGAGAGGCAAGGACAGTGCAGGTGGTGGTCCTGCTGCTGCCGCCGAGGTGGAGGGGCTGGCGGGAACTCATCCACAGAGGTCCCTGGAGCAGAAAGAATCCTACTGCCCAGGTTAGGTCCAGCCCGGCAGGTGCTCAGACCTCAGAAGCCAGAGTGAGCACCGAGGTGGCCACACACAGGAAGACCCCATGTCTGGCAAGTGCCGAGGCAGAGGCTCAGGGATTGGGACAGCAGTGGGGACGGCCCCCTGCCACTGCCGGGTGCCGGGTGCCACACGCAGCTGGGGTTTCTGCGAGAATTAGCCATCCCAGAGCTGAGGGTCTTCCATAAGCACCGCCCCTGGCTGTGCACCCTCCAGGCATTCTGCCAAGCCCCACCCCCACGCTGCAGCACCTCCTACCACCCTCACCCCAGCAGGTCGCCCGTCCTCTCCACCACTCCCTGCAGCCGGCCCAGCTACGGCAGGCTGCAGAAGAGGAGGCTGTTGAGAAGAGGAGGAAGGGTGACCCTGTACTTTTGGGGGTTGGATTGGAAGCCCTGCATTTTACTTGCCTAGACAACGCTCCCTGATTACTAGAGAAAGCAAGAAGGAACGGTTTGGGGGTGAGGACAAGGCAAGTGCGTCCTCTGTCCCTGAGCGCATGGAAAACAGGGAGCTCCCTTGCCAGCACCCAGCAGCTGGCAAAGCACAGAAAAACCACAGTTTGCCCTCCTTCAGCCTTGGAGAGCCCAAAGCCACGTGCAGCTCATGGGGAGGGCCGGAGAACCAAGGAGCGGCACAACTCTGGGGACAGCCCCGGTGAGTGCTTAGGGAATGGTGAGAGCAGAAGCGTGCCCTGGCCGAGTCTGCACTTGGCCTCCTGAACTGCTCGCTGTGGGAACAAAACCCCTGGTGTAGGGCAGAGCCCGTGAGTACCAGGAAAAGTGTGCCCAGTGCCTTGCTGTCGGGTACGCACAGAAAAGCAAGCTGGCAGAGACCTGAGTCCCCTTCGTTCCCAGCTGCCTTCTGCCAGGGGCGCCCCTCCCTGGGTTTCACGCTCTGCCTCCCTCCCTCCAGCTCGCGGATCTCTTCCTGCCGCACCTTTGGCGTAAGCGGGGGTTACTTCCTGCGCCCTCGTTCCCTGCTCTTCCCTGGCACCAGCTGATCACTCTGAGGGTGCTCGCGGCCCTCCACGACTCACGTTTGCCCCTGGCTTGCAAACTTCCAGGGATGGGGGTCCACCACTTCTCCCGCCGGGGAGAATCTCATAAAGTCCTCGAGTTTCCAACAGAAAGGGAAGTCAATGGAGCTGTAATTACAGAACACCCTGGAGACGCTCAAAGGAGCATCAATTAGCACAACGAATATAAAAACCTGACTGGAGCGCACTCAATTTCTTCTCACGCTCCTTGCCCCATAATCCAAGGAGAATGTGATTTGTTTAAGAAGACAGCCAGATGGGGCCGGCGCTGTGGAACAGTGGGTTAACGCCCTGGCCTGCAGTGCCAGCATCCCATATGGGCGCCGGTTCGAGACCCGGCTGCTCCACTTCCGATCCAGCTCTCTGCTATGGCCTGGGAAAGCAGTGGAAGATGGTCCAAGTCCTTGGGCCCCTGTATCTATGTGGGAGACCCGGAAGAAGCTCCTGGCTCCTGGCTTCAGATTGGCACAGCTCCGGCTGTTGTGGCCAACTGGAGAGTGAACCATCGGATGGAAGAACTATCTCTCTCTCTCTGCCTCTCCTCTCTCTGTGTAACTCTTGACTTTCAAATAAATAAATAAATCTTGAAGATGAAGAAGAAGAAGAAGAAGAAGAAGAAGAAGAAGACAGCCAGAAGCCAGGGCAGCCATAACGCACTCCAGGACCTGGTGCGGAAGGAAGAGAAGGCTGAGAAGGCCTGGGCGCTCCCCTGCTCGGGCACTCATCTCACACTTGGTGACCAGTGTGGAGGATACACAGCAGCAAGGACCCCGTGCACGCTGGACGGGGGCCAGAGCTCGCCCCCGGCTGGGGCTCTGGCTCTGCCCCTCTCCTCTTTCTCAGTGTGCCAGGGCTGCTGAGACGCACCCTGCTCCAACATGGTGCAGGGGGGCGGCCCCAGCCCTGCGGGAGCCCCCGCATTCTCTGGCGCTGCGGATCGGGGCAGACCCCTGTCTCCTCTGCCTCTCTTCAGAGATTGCTGAGCGGGCATTCTTAGGCACAGGAGACTGTTCAGAAGATGCGACCACTGTGTATGGAACTGGACGTTGGGTGCAGATCTCTGATGGGTGCCTGGAAAGGGGGTCCATGACACGAAGACAGAGCCAGCACTGTCCCAGGGCCAGCTGCAGCCAAGTGGATGAGTGCCCGTCATGTGCTGTGTGCTTTGCTGCAGTCCCCACACTTCGTATGTGTGTCGAGAAAACAGGAGCCAAACCAGACGTCACCCGTGCATCTCTGACTTCCCATATTTAAAACACCCTCGGGACATTCTCAACGTGACGGAGCTTACTGGGTCAGAATGTCCCAAGGACAGGGTCATGGCTTGCACACAGCGAGGTGTTAGGAAATGCATACGACACATACGTATACGTGTGTGTGTGTGCGTGTGTGTGTGTCTAAATAAGGATGAGCATGGACTTCCAGGGACTGGCAGCCCGTGGCAGGTAAACTGCACCTGCCTGACTTCCTGGCCGGGGCCACAGTCCCCAGATTGCTCCCCTTCCTGCATCCAACACCTCACTTTCATTTTTTAAAATTTATTTGATAGAGTTAGACAGTGAGAGAGAGAGACAGAGAGAAGGATCTTCCTTCCATTGGTTCACCCCCCAAATGGCTGCTACAGCCGGAGCTACGCTGATCTGAAGCCAGGAGCCAGGTGCTTCCTCCTGGTCTCCCACGCGGGTACAGGGGCCAAAGCACTTGGGCCATC
Organism: Oryctolagus cuniculus; assembly: GCF_964237555.1. NCBI lineage: Eukaryota > Metazoa > Chordata > Mammalia > Lagomorpha > Leporidae > Oryctolagus > Oryctolagus cuniculus. Next base: position 5,162,400 of record NC_091435.1, read on the forward strand.
CTCCACTGCTTTCCTGGGCCACAGCAGAGAGCTGGACAGGAAGAGGAGCAGCCGGGACTAGAGCCCAGCGCCCCAACCAGGATAGAACCCGGCGCCCATATGGGGTGCCGGCACCGCAGGTGGAGGATCAACCAAGTGAGCCACGGCGCCGGCCCCTGCACTCCCATTTGCTTTAAGAGCTCCTGGCCAGACACTTGCTGCTTTGTTGGAAACTGCTTCTTAGAGATGGGTCAGCTTAAGCTTTGGCCTCCCTTGGTCTCTTACCAGGCAGATGGCTTCGCAGAAGAGGTTCATGGGAATTAAAGGATGGTTTCAGTGCAAAGCATCCTGAAATCCATGCATCACTTTTTTCATAATACACATTTTTTATGAATTGTTTGAAAATTATTCATATGCATGGATTTCAAAATTATTTGTACCAAAAAAGTACCTTTGAATTCTACTTTCCATGAATTTTTTGAAGTCCCCTTATATTTGTGAAATGAGAATAAAATTAAATATCCTAGAAGGAAGACAGTTAGGTGGTGTTCCGGGTAAGGAGGATGAATCACACATGGTACCTGGGACGTAGGAGCGCTAACTACCAGTACAGCTTAGGGCGAAGCTCTGGGCCCAGTTCCAAGCAGGAGTGGAATAGGAAGTGCCTACTCAGGTCGTGGAAAGTTCCAGAGGTTCCAGGCTTCTCCGAGGCCGGTGCAGACGGATGGACACCTGGGAAAGACTCAGCTATGGCTGTTCCCCGTGGCCAGAGAGCAAGGGTTTTGGGTTGAAACCTCCCCGTGCGAAAAGTTCTCACAGGCCCGAAGGATCTTCATGTATTTCAAAAATTCCAAAGAAAGAGAGAAATTTCCAGTGTCAGGCAATATGATCCCAAATTATGCAGTGTTAAGATTGTTTTGAAAAATGAATTTTTCCAAGGACCAACATTGAATTATCATCCCTTGAAGCATCTAATTATCGGCAGATGAAGCGGAAGCACTTCTATCTAGATCAGAAATGGAAGCAGCCATAAAATATCCTTTTTTGGCTGCCGTTGCTCGAGGGAACGTTCGCAGAGGCTGATGTCAAGAAGCTGGTGCAGAGGAACCAATTTAGAAAGAACGTTGGGGGCGGGGGTTGCCGAACACCAGCCTGCGAGACAAGGGCAGCCGCTCCCAGGAGGGGGCACACCTGACCTTGCGCGGAGCAGAGCCCAGCGCAGAGGCAGCAGGCAGCTGTATTCCGCCAGCTGTGAACGGCCAGCCGGTCCCAAGAGGCCGCCGCCAACCCTGAGCTGTGACTAGCAGCACTGTGTCATTCTGCCCCACGTGGAGACCCCAGCGCAGAATGAGGCTGAGCGGTTTTCTGCAAGCCGCTCACAATGTTCTTCTGAGACCCTCTCCGCAAATCTGACGCATCGCCTCAAAATTACACTTCCTGTCGTCCAAACACAGCACGGTTTCAGGTGACAGGAGGAGGGAAGGGAGATTTTCTCAAGATGGAGCTGTATCTCTATAGCTAGTGGCCGTGAGGCCAAAGGGTACAACTCAGCCACCTCAGGGCACGTTTCTAGTCATGCTTGGTGCCTGCTGGCACAGCATACGCCCACAACTGAAATGGATGTAGAGTTTCAAAATAAAACCAGGGACCGGCGCTACGGCCTGAGAAAGCAGCAGAGGATGGCCCAAGTTCTTGGGGCCCTGCTCTCACGTGGGAGACCCAGACAAGCTCCTGGCTTCCGACTGGCCCAGCTCCAGCCGTTGAGGCCATTTGGGGAGTGAACCAGCGGATGGAAGACCTCTCTCTCTGTCTCTACCTCTCTCTGCTGTAACTCTATCTCTCAAATGAAAAAAAAAAAATACAATCTTAAAAAATAAATCAGAATCTCTTCCAGCCACAATTCCTCAGGTGCATCCGTTGCTGCCTAAGGGGGGCACCCAGCTCTTTTGTGTTTCTGTGATAAGCCCAGTGTTGCCATCTACACCTGTGCTCACCTGGGGGTCCACCACACACCCAGCAGGCTCCGTGCACATCCAAGCGAGCACAACAGAAATGTCCGGGGAACAAGTCCCGGCTCCGTGCTGCGCGGTCAGCCAGTTGGAAATGCAGCTTTCCCAGATAAAATGCCACACGGTCCCATTTTCATTCATCTCGTTGGAATAGTTATTTTCAACAAAATAACTTCGTTATGGAGTGTTCCCAGCCGGAGACAATCCTACTCAGAGAGCATCCATTGTAACTTCTTTCCCCTCTACTGCCTCCACCAAGAACAATCATCTTATTTTTTCTTGGCACTCATTGCCAATAACCTCTTGATGTGTTCAGAACATATCAAAAAATTCAAATTTCCTGCACTAGCCCGACTAACAGGTAGTTACAGAGTCACTGTGACCAGGACCCGGAGAATCGGGGCCGGGGTTGTGGGGGTGGGGACTCCATGCGCCTCAGTGCTGCAGGGGCAAACCCAGAGCCAGGCCTCACAGCCCAGCTTGCTCAGGGCACCACAGTCAGGGAACGGCTAAGGGGCAAAGTGCCACAGGAAGGGGACGGCTAGGACGCCCAAGTGCTGGCAGGGAGGTGGCGTGTGGCCAAGGCAGATCCTCAGCAAAGATTTGCCGCTAAACATTTCTCTATTCTGAACTTCCTGTTTCTTTTTTTTTTGACAGATAGTATTATTGACAGTGAGAGAGAGAGACAGAGAGAAAGGTCTTCCTTCCATTGGTTCACTCCCCAAATGGCCGCTACAGCCGGCGCCACGACAATCCAAAGCCAGGAGCCAGGTGCTTCTCCCTAGTCTCCCATGTGGGTGCAGGGCCCATCCTCCACTTCCCCCACCCTGGCCACAGCAGAGAGCTGGACTGGAAGAGGAGCAACCGGGACTAGAACCCGGTGCCCATATGGGATGCCAGCGCTGCAGGCGGAAGATTAACCAAGTGAGCCATGGTGCCAGCCCCTGAACTTCGATTTCAAAACAAAGGATCGCTGAGCTCAGAGCTACCTGGCGGGCACAATCTCCCCAGCCAGCAAGGGCCTCGCAATCGACAAAACGCATCCTCGCAGACCGTGTCTGACGTCCTGGTCCATCCCGAACCCACACCATAGAGACTGTTTTCTCCCTTTACGCACTGCTGGGAAATCGAATTTGGTGCATGCATACCACCCTGCCCTGGGAAAAAGATCGATGTTTGCGCTGCAACCTAAGAGAGGATGGCGACAGGATGGATCGCCGTGCGATCGAGATTCCCACAGTGAGTGAGTGGATCCTGCAAGTGCCAGGAGGTGGGGAGGGGTCTGCAGCGAGAATGGCTCCGCCCACATCAGCACCTGGCCACCAAGGCATCTCCAGTCCCAAGGAGACAGGTAGCTGCCAAAGGAACGCAGGGGCACAGGTCACTTTTCAAGGATCTTCAGCGTCTGGGACAGTGGAGCGGCAGGGAGAGAAGTGCGTGCCTTGGCAGCATTGAAGACGGCAGCCACCCAGCACGGCACACCAGCCAGCTCCCATGCCCCCGACCACACGCCCTGGGAAGGCTTGTTCTGGGCCCCACCGTGATGGGACTGTTCCCTGCTACCCCAGCCCTCCGCCTGGGTCTCTCCCGTGGATATCTATTTTAGCAGATCCTGGGACTACATGCTTCCCCATCCCAGCAGGCAGAACAGAGGACGGAAGACAGCGCCCTGGCCCCGAGGGCAGCTGGCGGGTTCATCTCCTGTCTGGGTAACAGTGGGGAGGGGTGCCTTTCCCGGGAAATGCATCGTTGATGTCTTATTAAGGGAAATCTGGCACCGTGCAAGTCATTAGCGTTCTTGCTCACGGAGAGTGAGACAATCGAACAAAAGGGCAGCTCTGCCCGGAGGACACAGCCGAGAGACGCCCTTTCTGGGAAGTGGTGATGGTCACAGTCGTAAATGCTCCTCAGATGAACGCTGGGGGGAAGGGGAGGTGCCGGCTACACCCCACCTTTCCTCCCCGCCAGCTTGCAGACCACAACTGCGCACCTCCCAGACCCCATCCCCATCCACTGTGGTGTGGGAACGAGCTGTCCCCGGCTCGTGTGGGTAAGGAGATGACAGAGGTGGCCACGGCCAGGCTTGGAGGCAGCTGATCTTGCAGTCCTGCACTAGGAGTTGAATTCAAGGTCCTGAAGCCAGGCAGCCAAGAGGGTCCTACAGGCAAGCAAACGGGGTCTGGACACCCCTGCAGGGGGTGGGCCACACCTTGGAGACTCTCCCCCAAGACCTGGCTCGGGGAGCCCAGGTTGGAGCCGCTGGAGACTGACCCTTGTGCTACCTTGGCGGGGGCGGCCACCCACACTCCCAGGGGTCCTGGGAAGGCAGCCTCTGGGGAAGCCACAGTGTGTGGGTGGGTGGGTGGCTTCCTGCCCAGCAGCCACACCTGAGGCTCAGGGACCAGATCCGCCCGCTCCGGCACACCCGACTCACTGTCCCTGCCCCAAGGTCCAGTCGGCCTGGGACCCCAGGGCTGTGTGTTCCCAGTGGGCTCTCTGAGTCTGCCTTCACTCCCTTCCCCTACCCCTGCCATAGGCCTCTTCCCCGTGCTTCCTGAATGACCCCTGGGAAGGGCCCAGGGGCTCAACCTGACTGCTGAGAACACACACCCACCTTCCCAGGAGGGACTCACAGCCCCAGGAGTGTCACACGCGTCACCTCTCTGACCCAGACCCGACAGCCTCCCTCCCCTTAAAGCATGAAGCTGCCTACAGACTACACAGGTGAACGTCAAGGCCGGCATTAGTGCATCGCTCCTGCGCCTTTCCCTTCCCAACGCCAGTCCAGAACTGGCACTCAAGGATCGTTCCAGCTTCGTCTTGGCTCTGCGGGCCCTAAGTGAGCAGGCTGAGGGGGCCCAGGGAGACCTGACCCGAAGGTGCAGGGAGGGAGGTGCACCGGCACGACACGACACGAAAGAGGCCCTGGGCTCTCTGATCCTTCACCTGCTGCGTCCCCAGGTCCCTCGGCTCCTTTCCCACGTCACCAAACCTCTGCACTGCGGCTTGGGCTGGGTTCACCCAATGGACAGCCCTAGGACTCATCAGGAGGCAGAAAGAGAGGGGCCTGGGTGTTTGTTCCCCTGCCTTGCTCGCAATCTGCCAGAATTGCCAGATCAAATACAGGAAGTCCAGCTAAATGCAAACATCAGGTTGGTAAAAAAAATTATATAAGTATATCCCAAATATTACATGGGATATACTTATACTCAGTTTTAAAATTTGACTTATCTGAAATTGACATTTTCAGTAGGCATCCTGTATTTTTATTTGCCAAATCTAGAAAGGCTACAAGTTGTAGCAATGTTGTAGCAACCCAGCTGAGCCTTTTATTGGCAGCTGCAGGGCCAGCATTGCGGCACGAGTTAAGCTTGTTACTACCGATCCTATAGCGGGGCAAGGGTTCGAGTCCCAGCTGCTTGCTTTCTGATCCAACTCTCTGCTATGGCCTGGGAAAGCAGTGGAAGATGGTCCAAGTGCTTGGGTCCCTGTGCCCATGTGGGAGACACTTTCCTGACTCCAGGTTTCTGCCTAGCCCAGTCCCAGCAGTTGTGGCCATTGGTTGAGTGAACCAGCAGTTGGATGATCTCTCTCTCCCTCTCTCCCCCTCTCTCTCTCTTTTAAAGATTTATTTTGTGTATTTGAAAAGCAGGGTGGTGGGAGGAGAGAGAGAGAGAGAAAGAAAGAGAGAGAAGGCACAGACCCTGACAGATGGCTCCACCCACTACCCCTCCCTGGGTAGTGACTCCTCCCCTTCAGGCCCTGCCATAGCTAGAATCAGATGCCACACCGTGCTTTCTGAGGCTCTCTAACCCTGCCCACTTGTTTGCAAACGGTTCCTCTGCAGTGAACTCTGCAAGTTACCCAGGTAGAGAGGCCTCTCCCCCACCCAGGACCACAGGTATGTGGGCCCTTCAGGGGTTCCTACCCCGTCTCCCAGGGCTGCCCTCTCACAATACCCCATCACCAGCTCTCAGGCTACAGTGGCTGGCACCTAGTAGGTGCTTTGTGACTATTTCATGCATCAACGGGACACACGCTGGAGTCCGCTGTATTGCCACACCCCCTCCCGGTTGTTAAGAACCACAACCCTGCACGCTGCAAAGATGATCATCAAACCAGCAAAGCACATGAAGCAACTGGGGGTGCAGTTCAGGGGGACACGGAGCCAGACCAGAGGTTTTAGAGACATTCCAGTGCATGGGACCAACTGGCCCAAAAGCCGGGCGCTGAAACACAAAAGCCAGCTCACGGGCTGACTGCCCAGGCGGTCTCATCTCCAGCAGAGTCTCCCACATGGCTGCAGGCAGAGGGAGCTGCGGCTGGGACCTGCTGAGGGCTGTGCACCTGCACGTCCCTCCCATGGCCCCGTCGCTGGCTGGCTGGGCAGCTCTCACTGGCAGTGGCAAGCGTGGGCTTCCTCGCAGCCTGGTAGCCCCAGGATGGTGGCACTGGGCTCTTCCACAGGGCAAGTCCTGGCTCTGGCAAGGAAGCCACCCATTGCCTCAGGTCCAGCCAGAATCTGCCGGCATCCCTTCTGCTACATTCCACCAGCCCAAGGAGCCACACAGCTGCCCAGGGGCAAGAAGAGGGGACATGGCAGCCCCTCTCAGCCACCACGAGATCATGTGAATCCACGAGCAATATATAGAGATTCGGGGAGTTTTAGAAAAGCCTTTAAAAAGTAAGGAAACATCTAACCATTGAAGAAGTGTTGTGCCTCTTATTTGGGGGAATTATATCCCAATTAATCTTTTTTTTTTTTGACAGGCAGAGTGGATAGTGAGAGAGAGACAGAGAGAAAGGTCTTCCTTTGCCTTTGGTTCACCTTCCAATGGCCGCCGCCTGCGCGCTGCAGCCGGCACACCGCGCTGATCCAATGGCAGGAGCCAGGTGCTTCTCCTGGTCTCCCATGGGGTGCAGAGCCCAAGCACTTGGGCCATCCTCCACTGCACTCCCTGGCCACAACAGAGAGCTGGCCTGGAAGAGGGGCAACCAGGACAGAATCCGGTGCCCCGACCGGGACTAGAACCTGGTGTGCCGGTGCCACAAGGCGGAGGATTAGCCTAGTGAGCTGCGGCGCCGGCCCCAGTTAATCTTTAACACCAAAAATTTTCTGATGGTCTCTCCTGTTGTGCTTAAACCAGGAAAGAGTTTAGACGTGCAAGAGAGAAAACATATTGTGATGTGGATGAAGCAGACTGGATTGTCTAAAACAAGTCTGCGGGTGGCACCCTTCAAGCCCCAAGGCTGAGAGCGGGCAGCCCAGGCTGCACACAGGATGCCCCCTCAGAAGGGGGAGTTTGAGCGTGTGTGTGATGAAGCCCTGTGTCTTTGTCAATGGGCCCCCAGATGATGTCGCGGGCCCTGTTCTGGACAAACAGGAAGGGGCTGGCCACCAGAACCACTCGGACTTGGTGTGCTGGGTCCCAGTGAAATTGCTCTATCCTGCAGACAACCTGGCGAGTGAGAGCCCAAGGCCCTGCTCTCCTGATGCCCAGAGCGCGTGAGCGTCGGAGACACCTGCCCACCAAAACCACAGGGATGCCGGCCAGCCTGCCAAGCAGCTGTTAGCACAGGGCCCAGAAAAACCCACTATTTTGAAGTCTCTGTTAAAAAGATGATTCAGAGCCAAGTCTGTTCTTAGCCTGCATAAAGTGAATGGAAAGTGGTCACTTCCTGGGAAAGAAAAAAGGAGAGAGAGAGAGAGAGAGAGAGAGAGAGAGAATTCCCTCTAGAGGAGAATAAAGTGTTGTTGGCGTGGAACAGCCCCGTTTCTTGACTGATCAGTGCCAAGAACTGAGCCGACTTTCCACATCTGTTACTGTTGATCAGAAACTCCACCTTGTGACTCAGCAAGAATGCTGGGAGAGGCCAGCTGGCCAAGCTGGGTGGAATTCAGGTGAGTGGTTGGCGGTCCCCAGGGGCCCGCCTCGGATTAGAGAGCTCTCTCGTGGGACCCAGGGGACTTCAGTCGCAATCGGTGGCCGTCCAAGGACACCCTGGAGCCAGCTCATGGGTGGTAGGCGCTCTTTCCCCTGAGCCATCTGGAGGAGAAAACATCGGGGTCCCGCCTGAGCAGGAGAGCCAGCGCCGCCTTCCGCAGGCACCAGCCCAGCTGTCCACCGGGAACGCCCGCCCCACGGAGGAACCCTAGCAACCCCATGGCCCTGGCCATCCCCGATGGACCTCATGAGCGTGAAACCATCTTCTTCTCATTTAGCCCAGGCTGAAATTCACATTGGTCCCTGCCTCTGAAGATTTGCTTGCTGTGCAAATTAATTCTGTGAAGATTGCAAGTGTTTCACCTCCATAAAAGAGCAGGGAGTTTTGCAAGCCCACGAGAAACATCGTTTCCGTACACACTGTTAAACAAGATGCGTAGGAAGCCACTGGTTTGGACCGAGCTCTTGCTATAGGCTCGGCAGAACAAACCAAATTGGAGTCATTCATGATCAAGTTCCAGGTGGCAAAGCCAACACGCACTTGTTTATCTGACTTTCTGAGACATGGCGAGAGAGAGAGACAGAGAGACAGAGAGGACAGCTGACCCCTTCAACAGCCCAGTGACAGCCCCCATGGAAATCCCTTCCACCTTAACCTTTGCAAGGAAGTGACTCGAAATCCCACTCAGTTTTTGAGCTCTGATTTTGCTTTGCTAGGCTCTCCTCTGCCTACAAAGCCGAACTCCTCAGCGAGGCTCACCAGGACCACCCCCCACTCCTTTGTTAGGCAATGAGGGATTTCCTGACTCTGGAGTCCCCCAGAAAGTGGCCCCACAAGGTCTTCAAACTTAATCAGAGCCGTGCTCTGACAAGTCGCATCTGAGACAGTCCTATTTTCTGACAGGGGCAGGATTCCAAGGCGGGGAAGGATGGATACTTCCCTGGTTCAGGCTACTTTGTGGGTTTGAAAAGATCTTGTAGCATAATTTATGACTTCGGCTTTTCACTAAGGCATATGGGACTTCGCATGATGTGGAATGAAATTCTATCTTCGGCTGGTCTAAAGTTATCCAGTGCTCAGCATCAAACGGCAAGAAGGGAGGCTGGAGGGTGGGGCAGGGCTGGGGTAGGGCTCAGCACCACACACGTGCGTACATTGCTTCCAGGTTTTCCTTTTGGAAGCTGGCGCCGTTGCCTCTGTCCTTGGCCTGAGGCCGCACATACTCGCCAGAGGCTGGTTCACGACGCAGATGAGATAATGGCTCTGTGGAGTCTTGGAGACTGGCAGCGAGGCCAGGACGGAAGCCTGTTAGCTCCTCCTGCTCCATAAGCCCAGGCCACAGCCCACCCAAACTCCTGCCGGCCAGGAGGGAACAAAGGCGAGGGAGTAAGGGGAGGCAGTGCAATGGGCAATGAGCGTGGACCGCGGATCTGACCGCCAAGGCCCAGGGGAAGCCTCTCCTTGAGACAGCAACCCTGCCCACCCCACGAGGCTGCCGCAGAATCAGAGATGCTAGTGTGGGAGAGCCTTTCCAAACCACGCCGGCCCAGGCAGGCGGGAAGACCTGGGAGGGGCGGCCGGCACACCCCTCGGCTGCTGTTGACTAAGTGTCAAGCACATCGTCCCCAAAGACAGAGGATCTGGGGGTCAGACTCAGCCAAGGTCATTACCTGCTCGGTGAAGTTATTAAAGTGCTCAGCCCCAAGGGCCAAACGGAGCAAAAGACGTCACTTTGAGTTCTGAAACGGGGAGTGCCGAGGGCCCTGTCAGCGCTAACCTTCACACCGATCGACCCACTGGCTGAAAATATTACCCAGGGCCAGGCTTGTGTGGAGACCCTGATGGTTTACGGGCCTGGCTTAATGAGCAATTCCAATTCCATTCTCTCACATCTGGATCAATACCAGAAGCAACCTTGTGTGCCCACCTTTTCCTACTGGGAGGTAGATTCTGCAGAGCGTTCGCAGGTAACCGCACACAGGACTCTGTCTCCTGAGTTGTAGCCACCCCTGTTTTGACTTTTGTTTTCCTGGGTTGCTTCAAATACGGAAAAAGAGGAGGACCAGCCAAAGATCCCAGATGGTGCGGGAGCGCCCTGGGCTGCCTCCAGCCCACAAGTGCATTGCACTGGCGGGAAAGAGATTTCACGTTTTTGGCCCAGAAAACGTCACACACCTTACAGATGGATAAGCAGGGAGCTGCTTTGTCCAGAGCCAGGGGCAGCCGTTCTGACATGTGTCACAGCCCCATGATTTATTTTTCAATTACTTTTTTTAATGTTTGAAATAACTTTTTTTTAAAAAAAAAAAAAAGATTCATTTATTTATTTGAAAGACAGAGTTACAGACTGAGAGGGAGAGACAGAGGGAGAGAGAGGTCTTCCACCTGCTGTTTCACTCCCCAAACGTCCGCAATGGCTGGAGCCGCACCGATCCGAAGCCAGGAGCCTGGAGCTTCCCCTGGGTCTCCCACCTGGGTGCAGAGGCCCAACCTCCCAGGCCATCTTTACTGCTTTCCCAGGCCATAGCAGAGAGCTGCTAGGAAGCAGGGCAGCCGGGACACAAACCAGAGCCCATATGGGATGCCATTGTCACGGGAGACGGCTTAACCCGCTACACTACAATGCTGGCCCTGAGATAACATATTTTTAATTTACATTATAGCCAAAGGCTTAATGCTCCACTAAATAGAGAGTTCAACAAATTAAAAGTCAAAAGACCACAGCTGAACCGGAAAATAGGCCAGGGCTATAAACAATAATCAAATGAAAAGCTGTTCAGTTTCACTCATCTGAAGTCAATTTTAAAACAGTCTGTCTCCTCTGCCAAGAGGCTTAGCACGGCAAGTTCTCATCTGCACTCTTCTGCTCTGGGCAGGCCTGGTGGGGGACGGCCTCCCTGGCTCCCAGACACACAGTCACACCGGGCTGTAGGAGCAGCAAACGTCCGCATGGCAGGCCCTAGCCTCAAACCTCAATCTGATCAAACCCCGGGCTGGAAGCAGCTGTAGCCGGGGCGACTCCGTAGCCTTGTTGGAAGCTGTGTTTCCTCTCCCTGCCTTGCAGGCCAGGGCTCCTGTGCACAGCAGCAAGACCAACCAGCTGGCGCCTTTGCCAAAACCCACCTCCTCTGTGGGGTGTGGTAACCCCACGGCTCCATCAGCTTCTGTTCCCAGATGCAGCGTGGCTGAGCCTTACTCCAAGCTGGTGGTCCACCCTTGTTGCCCAAGTCTTCCCCCCCAGACTTGCACAAACCCAGGATGGTGACAGTGCAGTTAGATCCTGGGCAAAATCTGCCCACGTTCTTGGGTAGGTCTTGGAAGCTCCTCGTGCGCCAGGAACACCACACGCAAAAATCGTTGCTCCCTACTGGGCAAGGCAGAGGCAGGGTGGGGAGCAGGGTGTGTGCTCTGCGAATGAACGTTTGAATTGTGTTTCCTATTTGAAAAATTGCACTTGGTTTTATGGCAGTGAATATAGCTGGCTGGTTGTGAATAAAGATTCTACTCTGTCTCTGTCTCTCTCTCTCAATCCTCTGACTTGATAGCAGAAAAATAAAAGCATGCTCTGTGCGTGTACCATGTGTGTGCTCATCCCCCCCTGCATGTGGATCTGTGGTTTGGGTGTCACTCAGTAGGGAGAGGAGGGTACCCAGGACGAGATGGGATCTTACTTGTTACGAGCTGACAAACAACCGTACGGAACAAACAATCCAATCCAACACGACTAAAGCCAGAGTGCTCCTCACATATCCCCACCCCCGCGAAAAACTCCTCAAGCCACGGCCCCTTTCCGAAAGAGGGGACACTCACAGGTTTCCAAGTCTGCAGCCGGAGCTCGGGGCTCCCTACGTACCCACCCGAGGGGCCGCCATGGCAGAGCCCAGCACGCCAAGGACAACGCTTTCCCTCCAGATGCCTGGATGTGGGGGGTTATAGTCCAAGATCCCTCCCACCAGCCAAGGCTGAGGCTTTGGGAAGGCAGCGTTATCACAGCCCCAGCTCAGGAGGAATCTGCGCCAGCTTCCGGAACTCAGTCACCCTCCAAGCTCAGGCAGCAGGCCCCACCCGGAGCTTCACTGTGCATAAGTCTTGCCTTGGACTGGAAATCTCCCAGCAGCTGCCCCAACCCGGCTTGTGCCTGCTCTCACATGTGGATGGAGAGACCGAACTCGGGGAGTCACGGATCAGACTGGTGGCAGCATACTGTCTTACCAAAAAGAAAAACACAACCTTTCGGTTGTGTCCAAACAGGCGGTTTGTGATGAACAATGCGGATTCAGGTGGCTGTGACGGTATTTATAAACAGATCTGAATTTAATTCAGCCTCCAAGACCAGATAGATTCGTAACAGGAGCTGTGAATAATTTGTTCTGCTGAAGCAGAAAGTTATATCAAAGCACAAACAAAATCAAATCGCAGAGGAGTGGAAATGCCTGCATCACCCAGGTCCTAATCCATTTATTTATTTTTTCATTAAAAAGTGTGTGTACATATGCGTGACTGTAATGTTTCTGGAAGCCCTGTCTCCGTAGTGCACTTAATATCACAGAACCCAGAGGCATGAGGAAGTCTGGAGCGGCTGGGTTGCATGGTCAGAGGGGACATCTCGGGAGGATGAAGGGGACCGGCGGGGCACTCTGCAGGGTGCACCTGTTCACCCCAGGAACTGCCCCTACAGCAGCAAGCATAGCAAGAGGCACCGGAAATCCAACTCCCAGCCAAGGACCCTCTCACGATGACCTATAACACAGCAGAATCCCGGAAGAGTCCATGAATGTAAATACCTCTGGGCTTTTAATGGACCTGATTTGTCCGTAGTTCACCCCCACCAGCTTCCTGACTTTGTATTCTACGTGGAGACTTCCACGAAACTGACAATATTTGAAAAAGAATGCTCTGACCTGTGGACAAGTAATGAAGCTTGGGAGCAGTCTAAGCCACTACTCCCGGAGCTCATGGCGTCCTGACGTCGCACCCCTCATCGCTCTGTCCTCCTGGGCCCTGCTCCTTCAACACTCGCAGGCAGCTTCATTTAGTATTAATAAGAAATATACACTAACGTAGCAGATCTCCCCAGATACCTGGGCGCCAGGGTAAAATAATTTGAATTTCAGTGGAATACATTAGGTTAAAACAGAAATTCTACGATGATCTTTTCATATAGGGAATATAAGAATAAGAAATGAAGCAGCTTAGATTCTTAGAAATACGTCTTGTAGGCTGACTACTTCCAGAACTTTCTGCCCAATCTTTCTTGGACAGTTACTAGCTATTGTCTTTGCCTATCTCTAGAGGTAAAAACCCAATCTTAATACATATGAAAGCACCATGCATGGATATTATATATAAATTGTTTTACCTGATATTAAGGTACAGCGTGTTAGTGATAATTTGGGTTTATATAGTGCTATCATCCTATAATTATCAAACAATCTCTGGTTTCCTCTCTCTACTCAGAAGTGAATATATTTTAATATCTAGAATTATATAATGAACAGCTTTATTCACAGCATCCTCAATGTTTCTATCCCATTAATTTTTATACCTCTTGAAAAGATTCGTTCTGCTCCCACTGGTGTAGAAAGAAATTGTGTCTGTGAGTGGTAGGAAGAAGACCCCCCCAACACAGTCCTTTTTAAAATTTTTATTTATTTGAAAGGCAGAAGCACAAATTGAGGGGGGAGGCTTCTAACTGCTGATTGGCTTCCCAAACAGCCACGACAGCCAGGGCTGGGCCAGGCTGATGCCAGGAACCTGGCGCCCAACCTGGGATTCTCACGCAGGGGGCAGGGGCCCAAGCACTTGAGCCATCGCCTGCTGCCTCCCAGGGAAGCTGGATTAGAAGCAGAGGCAGGGCCCACACTCAGGGACTCCAAGTGGGACGTGGATATCTCAGTGGCAACTTGGCCACTGCACCAAATGCCCAACTCAGGAAGCCCATTAAGAGTGGAGCCAGCGCCGCGGCTCACTAGGCTAATCCTCTGCCTGCAGTATCAGCACACTGGGTTCTAGTCCCGGTTGGGGCGCCGGATTCTGTCCCAGTTGCCCCTCTTCCAGGCCAGCTCTCTGCTGTGGCCAGGGAGTGCAGTGGAGGATGGCCCAGGTGCTTGGGCCCTGCACCCCATGGGAGACCAGGAGAGGCACCTGGCTCCTGCCATCGGATCAGCACGGTGTGCCGGCCGCAGTGGCCATTGGAGGGTGAACGAACGGCAAAGGAAGACCTTTCTCTCTGTCTCTGTCTCACTATCCACTCTGCCTGCCAAAAAATTAAAAAAAAGAGTGGACAACTCCCTTTGGTGCAGGGCGCTGAGCCTCCAGATCTGGCTTCAGGAACCCCCCGGGATTCCAGGGTGAAGCTGGGGTGCAGAGCATGGCGCACATGGGAACCCAGGACTGGCTTGGCCAGAGCCAGCCTAGCCTCCAGGATCCAGGCACCTCCGGAGGGCACAGGAAACGCCACATCGGAGCCCCGGGGCTCAAAGCGTGGACCAGGTACCCCGGCATATGCACCTGCTTCGGAGGACCCCAAGGATCAACATTTATCTTTGATCTTCTAAAAGATACTACTCTTGTAACAGCTGCACTTTGATGATCAGAGACACAGTTTGCCTCTCAGAATCTCCTCTCTCACGAGTGCAGGTGTAATGTTCCCTGCACAGGAGTGGAATGCAGAAGCCTAGACATTGCCACTCTTCACTATTTTCTCTGTTTTGGAAAATGTAATTGTATTTTGTTAAAAATGAATGTTATTTAGGTAAACCCATAGTGGGCATATCCTTTTGCCTTTTAATGAACTAATGAGTAAATCTTTTAGAAATTCCTGGGTTTAATGATTAATGCGGGAACAACCAACAAAGCAAGCCAATAAGCTAAGCAAAGGATAAACCGATCAATAAACTAAACAGAAACCAAAGTTCTTGAGGATCTTCCACCATTTCTCAGAATGAAAAGAAGGCGTCTGAGGAAGGCAGAGCCTGAGGAGCCTTTGGGCTGGGAAGCTCTGTGACTCCAGGGTTGTGGGCTGTGACGGACAGCAACTCCGTCAGCGGAGCACAGGATGTGTGACCCAGGAAGACCAGCAGGGGTCCACAGCGTCCTCCGAGCATATTCCGGACGCGACCCCGGGGCTCGCAACCCGTTCCTCCTCGTTCGACAACTGTCATTCTGCTCCTCCCTTAGAAACCCCGTCCTCTGCTTCCTTGTGTTCCTGGCCTCCTTGCTAACGCCACACGCGGACCCCATGGCACAGGCGGGGACAGGAACAGTCCTGGGCCACACAGGATGCAAAGTCTGGCAGAAAGACCGTGTTCCCTTCCTCCTGCTGTGCTCCCATCGGGACAACTCTGCTTATCCATAGGTGGCCCCTTTCCCCCGGGGCACCTGTCTGACCCCACCAAAGGGTGGGTGTGTCCTTGGGGGCAGAGGGAAACCCAGGTTGGGCTTATCAGAGAGGACCCAGTGTGGTATTCAGGCCCTAAGGAACTCTCACAGATGTCACTTGAACTTGACCTTGTCTGCAATTGGGGGGGGGGGCGCGTCAATCAGCATCAATTCTGTTCAGCAGGGAACAAGAGCAGTTTCCCACAGAAGGAGACATGGCTTGGGAATGGACACAGCGTGAGAACCCCGGCCTCTCGCCTCTCCGGAAGCCTCCTGCTCTGTGCCTTGACTGGGATTTGTCCTGACAGCACTTGCCCCACCATCACCACGGCTAACGTGAGGCGCTATTTCTTCTCCATCCTGCCTACACCCCAGCTCTCCCACACTCACCCTTGTCTTCCCAATCCGTAAAACCTGATGATGCTTCCTGTGATTGGAGGCTGTGGTGGCAGCTGGAGGGACAGGAGGGGGGTACCGCTGTCACCACTCCCCCTTCTGGTGAGTCACTGTGGCCGCGGTGACACCCCTGACTGAGCTGTGCCCCTGAGACCTGTGCTCTCTGTGCCAGCGAGGGTGGAAGCAACTTTCCAAGCCTCCCTCCAGGAGTCGAGCACTTCACAGTTTGCAAAGCACCTCTCTCATTTGCTCTCATTCTATCCTCGCAACAACATGGGTGATTCTCGCAGTCCTAATGAAGGAAGCAGAGGGCTATATTTGCACTGTAATTATCACGTTGCCCAAAACAGGAGTCCGCCTTAGGAAGGGAAGCTGTTCTTATCTCTGCATTTAGCTAGCTCAGTTCTCCTTGTAAAACCAGACCACGGGGCTCACGGGCAGTTGCTCAAATCCGCTGTCAACCAAAGCACTACCATAAACAGTACCCTGATTTGGAGGGAGGGCCTGAACCACACCTGCCCTGTGCCCGAGGGTGCAGGCGGGAAGCAGCCAGCAGGGGGGTGATGGGATGATTCATGGAGTCTTACCGTTTTCACCCGATGTCTTGTCTTTTCCATTGGTGGCCCCAGCACTTTGTCGCTAAAGACATAAAAAAAGGGGAGGAAGAGATTATTATCTGATATATGCAGGTTCATTTTTGTCTCTTGTACTTTTTTTTTTTTTTTTTGACAGGCAGAGTGGACAGTGAGAGAGAGAGAGAGAGAGAAAGGTCTTCCTTTGCCATTGTTTCACCCTCCAACGGCCACCACTGCCAGCGTGCTGCGGCTGGCGCACCGCACTGATATGATGGCAGGAGCCAGGTGCTTTTCCTGGTCTCCCATGGGGTGCAGGGCCCAAGCACTTGGGCCATCCTCCACTGCACTCCCTGGCCACAGCAGAGAGCTGGCCTGGAAGAGGGGCAACCGGGACAGAATCCAGCACCCCGACCGGGACTAGAACCCAGTGTGCCGGCGCCGCAGGCGGTGGATTAGCCTATTGAGCCGCGATGCCGGCCTCTTGTACTGTTTTAAACATCTCTCGTGCCCTGCCGAGTCCTATGGCCCTTGAGCTCAGGCAGTCAAAGCATGCATGGGCCTCATGAGGCCACACAAGCATCTGCTGAAGCCACAGATGGCCCCTCTGGTCCATGCCCACCCCTCTGCAAACACATGTCCATAGTCACAGGCACCCGGTGGGGGGGGGGGGGGACCTTGGTGATCCAATCTAACCTCACGGAAACAGCAAAACAGTTGTGCAGTGGTGAGACGGTTGCAAGAGTCCGGTTTGTCAAGGATGACCGAACATTGATCTATTAACCTGTCACTCTGCGTGTTCTTCCTTTTTATATAAATTTAATCAACTGAAAGCCTCGTGTGTGTGACAGCAGGGCTCCTCTTATCGCTGAGCTACGTTTCCCATCGTGGTTAGTGCCCGTCCTGCGCCTTCTCCCTTTACCAGGACCAGGACTGTGAAGAACCTTATGGTTAACTGACTCCTGGGGCAAGGTTCTCTGGGAGTGAGGGCTCCGGTGCTGTGGGAAATGACCGCACATGTGAGCATGAAACACGCGTTCTCAAAGCTTAGCATGATCTTCATAACGGTCCCAGCCCACTGCCAGGAAACACACTTCCAACTGACAAGGAGTGAAGAGATCCTGAAGCCTCCAGCTTTTGGGTGAGGAAAAGGAGCCAAGGAGGGGGCCTGATTTGGCCAAGGTCACGTAGCTAAACCGTGGCAGAGTGGAGACTGAAGCCGGCACCCCTCACCCAGAGGTTAGTTGGTATCTGCAGGATACCTGCAGATTACTGCACCATTACCCGTACCCAAAGGGCCCTGGGAGAGGCAGAGTCCCGAACAGAGGGAAAGCCGCGCAGGGTGACCCCCCTCCCCAGAGGAGAGGGTGCCTGCAACATCTGTGTTTGCCCCCAGGACTTGAGCCTAAAACAGTGTCATATAAACAACCTCCGGGTCCTTTTAGTGCTCGGCATCACCAGGAGAAACGCCCGCTTCACCAGTCAGCCCTCACCCTCGACTACTGTCCAATGGGTCATCTGGGAAACCCTCGCCTTCGGCTGCTCATCAGTACAAACACGTGGGGCCAATAACAAAGAGCAGTGTCCATCAAGCTGCCCAACCCGTTGAGTGCTCCTTGCCTTTCCCAGGTGATAGCCTCCACGAGAGGCAAAGTCGAGTCTCCCACACAGCCCCCCGCAGCCCCCACTCTCCACCCTGCCTGGTGTGAATGCAAATGCCCACCCTGGCCAGGGGCTGCTTGGCCCTGTTCCAACAGGCAGGTGCCTCTGTCTGGCAGGAAGTGGGAGCAAAGGGGATAAGCTAGGAGGATTACAGAAAGGCGGGCCTCTGGAATTCGGGACACCTTCAGTTTCCAGAATGCAGTGCCTGCCTGTGTCCACTTGGAGGTAAGAGGTTGCATCCCGGCCATGAACTCTTCTTGAAAAAACTGCTATGTAGAGCCTCACGGCCCCACACCCCTCAGTCTACAGCAACACGTAACATTCACAGTAATGTTGAAACCGGATAACAGGGCGCTCCTCTTACTAGAGGAGATTTGCAAGTAAAAGTACCCCTTCTTTCTTATCTCCCTATCTTTTGATGCTGCCTCTTTTCAAACATCAAGCTGCAAGTGCACGGCCCTTGATGGGAACTGACTCACTGAATTGGGAATGTCAGTAACACAGCAGCCAGACAAGGTGTCTGAGCTTCTCCTGTACTTCCGCCCCCCATCCTGACCTGCATAACGCACAGGTGGCTCAGGAAATAAAAGGGAAAATTAGAGCACAGTGAAATCACATTAAAGGATATACAAATGCAAAAGAGACGCAGGCCCAACCCCACAGTCTGAGAACACCTTGAACGTGAACCCGTTTAAGTGTCATGAAAGCCATCTCGTTCCATAAAAGATCGCTTGCTAGGAACCAGAGGAGAACCAGGGGGAATGTGCCCGGGGAGGGAAGGAGTCACTCTTTCAGGATTTGGAAGAAAGGGTTTTTGTGTAAGGTCCTGTTTGACAGACGCAAAATGGAGCTGACAGATGTCACAGGAGACGGCGCCTCAGATCAGAAAATGATCTTCGGAACAAAAGGAACGCGGCGTTGAAAGATCTCATCTCAGAATGCCTTGAGCCACGGAGACACTTGCAAGGGAAGGTTGGGGGCTGTGGGGGATTATCCAAGAGCTTTCCTATTCTGGGGTCACGCACGACTGCTTTACCACCGGGTCCCCGCAGATAGGAGCAGAGAAGTGGAGAGGGCCTGTGCCGGCTTGGTGCTGGAACGCAGTGCACACCGTGGAGACCAGGCCCCAGCAGCTCACTCATTCTGACCTCAGCCCTGGTGCAGGGATAGCCTCACGCTCCTCCTGGGCCTCACTGTACCCGCCGCACCCTGAGGAGAGGCAAAGAGAGGAACTTGCTCCAGGCCACACAGCTGGAAGTGACAGGGGCAGAATTCAAACCAGAGTCCCAGCTCCGGAGCCCCGCTCCTCACCATTGTGGCTGCCTGAGTATCTCTCAGGGCTGTGCGCTGCCCTCTCCCAGGGGCCCCCATCAGCAGGTGGGCAGGAAAGAGGCCAAGAGCTTCCAGTTCAAAGGTCAAGGCGACTTCATGAGAACACTTGGCCTCCGGTTCTGAGGACAATCAGCTGACGGGAACCAAATCAACAGCTGAGGGCTGCACTGTAGAAATGTTGCAAGACCTTTCTTATAGTTTAAATAATGCAAGCCCCCACAGCTAGGCTATGCTAAAAAAAAATGGATGGATGGTGATGGATGGGTAGGTGGGTGGGTGGGTAAGTGGATGGATGCTTGGATGATGATGGGTGTATGGATAATGATGGGTGGGTAGGTGGGAAGGTGGGTGGTGTGGGGAGCAACTCGGACTAGACTAAGTTACTGGAATTAAGACTTATTCTGTGCAGCTGCTCTCCCACAATATGGCGCTGGGAGAGGAGGAAACAGCTTCTACGCGGCTGCCTCTTGCCAACTTGAGTGATGACCTCCAGGAGCTGATCCTGCTCCTGATTGGAGGAGAGCAGCGTACTCGGCGTGTGGGCAGCCGAGTTGGGATTGGTGGAAGAGGACTATAAAGGAGGAGAGAGACAACATGCACCGGGAACATCTGAAGGAACACCTGTGCAGCCCCCGAGAGAGCCAGCCGGCGGTGTGCCGCTCCCCCGCGGAAGTGGGGAAAGTGGCTGGGGGAACCGCCCTTCCACGGAGGTGGAAGGGACGGTAGCCAACCCGGGAAGAACCAGCAGCAAACCCGGGGAGGGCCGAGCAGACGAAAGAACAGCGCAGGGTCCTGTGTCGTTCCTCCACGAAGACGGGGAGCGACAGGTGGGAGGGTGAATGGTGGGTGTGTACATAGATGATGATGGGCAGAGACTGGTCGATGGAAGGATGATGGTGGGTAGCTGGATGATGGTAGATGGATGGGTGGGTGGATGGGTGGATGGATGGACAATGAAGGGTGGCAAAGTGGATGGGCTGGTGGACTTCCAGTGCCTTCGTTGGATTTTCAGAGACAGCTCAGAAACATGACCATAATCACCATGTTACTCGGTTTGGGTATCCATGCAACATAGTATATTAGCATAAGCAAAAGGCAGGAAAGGTTATCTTTGTCCAAATAGACACAGCCACAACTACCAAGTTAATTCTGGAAAATGTGCTGTTGGAATTTTGTAGAAATCCAGTACAAATGTGCGTGAGAATTTCATGGATGCGGCATTGAATACCTTCTTGCCAGGGAAATCTGCTTTGATGTTTTCCGATGGATCTAGACAGGGAGTCGACTGGCAGGGCCGCTAACAGCAGAAGTCAAGAAATGTGGGATTTTACGTGGGACAAAGGGATGGCTGAGGCGGAAAACCAGCATCAGTTCCAGCCACAGCCAGACCAAAACCATCAGAGCTCCTCCCAGCTCCACTCCCAGGAGAATCCTACCCCATCCACCCTGTGTCACGGTTCTCATCCAGGTCACACCTGGCCATCGCCAGGCCCACTCTCACCCTAATAACTTCCACTCATCAAATATTCTGTTGGGACATCTTCCTCCACACCCATCCAAGTGTCCAGAAGAGTGACAGCCCCCCGACACTGAGCCCAGCTCTGCCTCTGCCCTCCTCGGTCTCGCTGACCCTCCCTCTTCAAACCTGGGAGAGCAAGCGGTCACCGTGGCGGCACAGCACACGCTCTTCACTTTCACTTTTGTGATCACAACTAGGAGGACCACCTGGCTCTTTAGAACACAACACCTTTTCTTCGAAATGACCAACTTTAGGGCCAGCATCGTGGTGCAGCAGGGTAAACTGCTGTTGCGATGGTCACATCACATATAGAAGCTCCAGCTCAAATCCCGGCTGCTCCCTCTGACCCAGCTCCCTGCTAATGTCCCTGCCAGCCACATGGGAGACTGATTCTTGGCTCCTGGCCTCGGCCTGGCTCAGACCTGGATGCTGTGGAGTGAACCAGCAGATGGAAAATATCCTCTCTCTCTCTCTCTCTCTCCTCTCTTCCTCTTTCTCTGTCACTCTGCCTTCCAAATAAATAAATCATTTTTAAATGAGCAATTCCTGTACTGTCCTTATTTTGCACTTAGGACAGGCTAAACGTGCATCTGAAGCCCACTGACACAAGAATGCACAGGTACAGGGAGACCATCACCTTCGCTCTCCCCAGGAGGGCAGTGTGCACACACACCTGCTGCAGATCCTGTCCAGAAACACGGGCAAGACGGAGGGGATCAGGCAGAATTACTGCCAGGCTCTCAGTCCCCAGACACGCGGTCTCGGTGAAGTGTGCTAACAAAAATACAGCATTTCAGAACTCAGTAAAACCCCAACTTAAAACAACCTAAGCAACAAACACAAACACAAAGGATTCTCATGTTTTAAACGTCACTGTGCTACTCTAGCAGGTGCCGAGTAGCCAGAAAAAGGGCAGAGGGGTATTGAAGGGCAGGATGTGTAAAGTGACTCTCCCTGACAGTCCTGTCGCAGCAGTGTCTGCGGGACAGCCGTGGAGAAGGTGTCTTGATCTGGGCTTCCCAGAAAGCAGCGCTCCTGGCTGTGCCGTGCCTGCCACACCGCCTCTTGAAAAGCCTACTTGTGCTCCTTTGGAAAATGAGGCCCTCGGGGCTGGTGCTGTGGCGTAGCTGGTGAAGCCACAGCCTGCAGTGCCGGCATCCCATAAGGCCATTTGTTTGAGTCCCAGCTGCTCCACTTCCGACCCAGCTCTTTGCTGTGGCCTGGGAAAGCAGCAGAAGATGGTCCAAGTCCTTGGGCCCCTGCACCTGGCTCCTGGCTTCGGATCAGCACAGCTTTAGCCATTGCAGTCAATTGGAGAGTGAACCAGCGGATGGGGGACCTCTCTCTCATTTCTCCCTCTCACTTTCTGTAACTCTGCCTCTCCAATAAATAAATAGAATCTTAAAGAAAAAAGGGAGAGAGAGAGAGAGAGCCACGATTAGTTCCCGGTCTGCGGCTCTGCCCTGTGCCGCTCCTGGTGTAGCCACCGCACAGGGAGACCTGCGGGAGGTGTTGGCTTCAGGAACGAGACACCTATCGGGGATTCGGGGCCCTGGGAGCAGGAAGCTCGGTCATCAAGGTAGCCAATGTTTCAGTGCGGTGTTTCTGCGAAGCGAATGTCCCACCAGACGGCGTGATGACGAACACCGTGTTACAGCCTACAGTGCAGACAGGGATGGCTGGTTTCCTGGGCTCCAGCGGGGGTGGACCCGACTCCATCACTGTATTTCCCTCGAGTGAGGGAAAGACGGGGGAGCCCAGGGCGTTCAAGGATCCGGGACACTGTTCTGCGACCTTCATCACATCACAGACGGCGGCTGAATACCAAGAACTCGTGCGGTCGTTGTGTGAGCCCCGTTATTCAGTCTCTCTACTACTGTCGGGGCGGGTCCCAGCTTTCTCCGATGTTGCCATCCACACCCACGCACACTTTCCGGAAGAATGACCAAAACCCAAACCCACGGCAGCCTCACCCCTCGCCCAGAGCACAGAGCGCGGGATCGCGCCTGTGCGGGAGCCTAGACAGTCACCCTCCTGAGCACTCTCAGGGTCAGGGGACCAAGAGCTTCACAGAACAGTGAGCGGCGGGGTCACCCCCCAATTCCTCGGGGCCCCGCCCACACGTCATGCCCTTCCCCACATCTGCCTGGTCAACTTGCCCATCTGGCGCCAAACACTGGAAACGGCTTTATGTGGCTACACGGAGCCTTTGGCTCCCAGGGATTTCAGCTCAGCCCACGCCCACATCCACACCTGAGCCACTCAGTGGGCCCCCTGTGCTGGAGTCTGCCTCTCACTGTGGCTGCACCAGGAACACTGGCCAGAGAAAGGATGCTGGTCTTCCGCAGGCTAAAGAGTAAGCCACATATGCATTTTTAAAGCAGGTTATCCAAATAGGGACACTGAAGGTCGTGGGCAGTGCGGATCCCAGGTACCATGTCACACAGGGGCCCTGACACAGGACATGGCTTATTCCTGGACTGCTTGCTTTTCACCTTTGGTGAGCCAGGTACCAGGCTGGATCCCAGGGCGGTCCAGACAAGGGATGTCCTCCAACCGTGTCAGCTCCCAACCTGGGGCAGGGCTGTGCCCCACAGTGCCCGAGGCCAGAGGCCGGGCTGTCGGGTGTTGGGGGGGCGAGTGTGGGCCAATGGCTCTCCCGAGCTGCGTCTCAGGGGAGGCTCAGCTCTCCCCAGCTGCTTGGCGGGGATGAAAATCCCCAACTCCATGGCCACACTTACGGGCCTGGCCCTTGGACTGGCATCAGCAATGCTGTTCCCGTGACAGTCTGGGAATATCAAGAGGATGTCGCGGATGGGCACAGAGAAGGAAAAGCATCGGTGCCAGGTGCTAGCCCCATCTGCCCTCCGCCCCAGCTCCTGGTCTCTGTCAGCCCCTGGCCTCCAAGTCACAGCAGAAATTTCACAAAGTCACAAAAGTCCGGTCCCATTCTCGCGGCGGCTCGGCCACTGCCTTGTGCGGGAGCCCCTGGCGCTGTGCGGCCCCGCGATGCACCTGCTCCCAAGCTGTTTCCCCCTGTGCTGCCATCTTCCTTCCTGCTGCAGCAGCCGGACAGCTGGAGAGTCGCATTTCTAACGGGCGCAGGGCTGCTGGCTGCCCTGCAGTGGAAGCGTCAGAACAAGCAGCCCCTCGGCTGAGCCCTAAATAAGGGGAAAAGCAGAACTCGGCACGTCTTTGCTGCTCGTTGCCCCAGGGGAGCGGTGCAGGCTCAGATACCGCGAATTCTCCGCACCATCAATTCCACCGCCCAGGAAAGGCACCCGACGCAGAACCAGCCCTAACGAAGCTGGCAAGCCCTGTGCAGAGTTCCTTCCCTGCTTTTTCTTTTGATCAGCGGGCTTAGAAAGAAGCAGAAAGGCGCGCTTCTGGGGTCAGATGTTGAATGTATTATTGACGATGAGCCGTGAGTCTCTCAGATGATTGGATTTTAAACGACCCGCGGCGGCTGTGCAGAGAGGTGAGACAACAGCTGGGCCGGCTGGCAGGTGGTGGATAATTGCTTGGGGCCTTGGCAGTGGTTGGACAAGTGGCTTCTCAGGCACAGCAGGAGAGATGCCTTCCCAATCAAAGGCGCCGAACGTGGCTGCAGAGCTGGAGGGAGTTCTGCGCCAGCGTGGTGAGATAAGGACGGCACAGATGTCATTTCTCGCTGCTGATACTTTTAAGTCATCTATGGTTCTCGCGGTAACATTGCAAAAACTGAGCGATGCAAGCGCAACTAATTTAATCCCTGAAGGTGTAGAAATCACTGTCAGAAGAGAGCGTCACCCTGGTCGGTTTTTTACAAAGCGGCTGGGAGCGTCAACAGCTAGTCATCAACCTTCCCGATTCGTCGTCTG
Organism: Oryctolagus cuniculus; assembly: GCF_964237555.1. Lineage (NCBI taxonomy): Eukaryota > Metazoa > Chordata > Mammalia > Lagomorpha > Leporidae > Oryctolagus > Oryctolagus cuniculus. The sequence goes on from NC_091435.1 coordinate 5,187,055, forward strand.
CGCTCTCGCGCTCGCCCCTGGAGGACCCGGAGGCTGAAGTGCTGCCTTGGCGTCTGTGATCTGTTTCCAGCGCTCTCACCCTGACCTTTACGGCGGGAGGACTAATTAGCGCCGCGGCGGTTCAGACAAAGCACTCAAGCAGGGACGTTCGTGTGCAGGTGCTCACGGTTTATGAAAATCCATTCCCTACTTTATTCCGTACGCATATTTTTAAATTTGCGTTTTCTACCTTAAAAGAATCTTCTTGGTGCCGGCGCTCTGGTGCAGCGGGTTAAAGCCCTGGTCAGCAGCACCAGCATCCCCTATGGGTGCCGGTTCGAGTCCCAGCTGCTCCACTTCCGATCCAGCTCCCTGCTAATGCGCCCAGGAAGGCAGCGGAGGATGGCCCACATGCTTGGGCCCCTGCACCCACGTGGGAGACCCAGAAGAAGCTCCTGGCTCCCAGCTTCATCCTGGCCCAGCCCCGGTCATTGTGGCCATTTAGATAGTGAATCAGCAGATGGGAAACTCTGTCTCTACCTCTCTCTGTAACTCTACCTTTCAAATACATAAACCTTTTTTAAAAAGAACCTTCTCTGTGCAGAGTTTCTTTGTAAAGAACAGTGCTTTCCCTTTGTGAAGGGAGGATGTGGTCATTGCGAAACTTTGGAAAAATACACACACAAGGAAGAAAGCAAAAAGCCACCCATAATCCAGCTAATCAGAGTTAATCCAGGTTGACACGTTGGAGTGTCTCCTTTCAATGTCTATCCCTGGGTGGACCCATCTAAACACAGGCTGTGTTTCATAAAAATGGCCAGGTGCCACACACACAGTCTTACAACAGGTTAGTGCTACAGCTGGAGAACAATGCTCCCAGAGGCCTCTGGGTAGAATCCTCTGATTTCACCCACTTGACAACATGCAGTCTCTGATGAGGGTTGCTGAGTTCAAACGTGCCAAGTCTTCGAATCCTGCATGCCTCAGACATACCCATAATGCCACTGTGTCACGTTGATCTGCGTGCTGCTGTCAACTCTCAGTGTAAATGAATGGCACGGAAGGTTCTGGATGCTCCTTGCAGTGGGTCAGAGGCTGTCATGATCTATTCAGTGTCATGGGCTGAATTGTGCCCCGCCCCAAGTCCGTGGGCTGGAATCCGCACTCCCAGACTCTCAGAACGTGATGTGCTTTGGAGATGTACTGGACAGAGGTCGTCACGGTACAGAGGTCCTAAGGGTGGCCCCTAATCCAGTAGGACTTATTCAAAGGGACAGTCGGGACAGAGACTGACACAGCCAGGGAGAACAGAGCCAAGGCTGGGAAAGGCTGGGCAGACCCTTCCCCCACAGCCCAGAAGGAGCCAGCCCTGCAGACACCCCCAAGCCCCAGACCTGTGAGGGAAGAAATATTCTAGAACTTGCTGCTGACAGCCCCAGAGACTCCCATGCGCAGGCAGCAACAGTAGACGGACAGTCTCCACGTGGGCTGAGACGTGGACGCCCAGAAGAGACAGCCAGGCGTGGCCTCAGGGCCGCCCTCACAGCCCTCCTCCGTGGCACTGGTGATTCCCCACGCATGGGCTGAACGCTCCCCCTGGGCCAGAGAGACGGGAAGTGCCCAGAGCGCCTTCTCCAGCCCAGCGCCAGCGTGGACATCCTGCTCGGTGCTCTGCAGTGGCAGTGGGCACGCGGCTGTGGTCAGACAACCACTATGGCCCCGGGGCTGTTTCCAGCTCCTCTGTGCAACCGCTGGCTGCCCACCCACCATGCCCTCCTGGGCCTCAGTGATTAGCCCCCTGGGGCAGGGGTATAGTGTTTAAGAGAGAACAGGACAGAGACCCACCCGAAGTCTCGGGCAGAGACCGCTAAGCAGAAGCAGAGGCTATCCTGTCCCCTGAGCGCCCTTCCTGCTGTCTGCACTCCTGGGTGGTGACTGACAGGGCCCGGGAACTTTGATCTTATCTCGTGGTTCTGTTTCGCTTCTCGCACACGAGGTCCCTGACTTCTGCCGTCAACTTTCCGGGTGAGAAAGTGCCTGCAGCAGAGTTGCACTTTAGGGATCTTGGTCCAGGTCAGCCTTGTGTGGTCCAACCCTCCCCCGTGGTCAGGAGGGGATACGACGGACCCGCTACCGTGCTCTGTGTTGCCGATCTGGGACATGTGGTGGGTCATGTGGATCATATGCATTTTCCACTTAGGGTATTTTCAACAATGACGATGGACTTACGAAATCATAACCCCATCCAGGGGCCTGCACCTGAGCCGCTGACAATCCCGATGGGTGCTGGTTCTTGTCCAGGCTGCTCCACTTCTAATCCAGCTCCCTGCTAATGTGCCTGGGAAAGCACCAGAAGATGGCCCAAGTGCTGGGCCCCTACCACTCACATAGGAGACCTGGAAGAAGCTCCTGGCTCTTGGCTTAAGCCACACCCAGCCCTGGCCCTTGCAGCCATCCAGGGAATAAGCCAGCAGAGAAAAGATCTCTCTCTATCTCTCTCTCTCTGTCACTGTAACCTTGTCTTTCAAGTAAATAAATATATATATATATGTATAAGAGAAAAAAGTCATAACCCCATCAGAAATCAGAAGTACCTGGACTTGGGCTATTTGTAGCAAAGCACCATTTAGAAATGGCTGTTTAAATGATCTAGAACCCTCCACAGGCTCACTGTTGTCAAAGCAGGGGCATACTTGCGCCATGGTTGGGCTCGTTCTTGTGTGGGGTGTGGGGTCTCAGACCCAGCCTGGAGGGAAGGAGAGGCGCCACGGGTACTCAGAGGGACTCCCTGGGGTGACAGAAGAGTCTGAGACTGCGTACGTGTCGAATGCCATCAGCCACACAACTCAACAGAGCAGCTGTCACTGTCCAGGAATTCTACCTCGAACAAACCCGAACTTAAAAAAAAGAAAGTCCAGGAACCAGCCCACCTAGGCAACCCCAGCCCTCGCCCACGGCAGCCGTGTGGCCCTGTGCGAGTCACGTCGCTTCTCTGGGCCTCAGTCTCTGCTCCTATAAACTGGCAACAACAATGCACCTCGTTGTGTTATAAGAACTAAATAAGATTCAACAAAAGGTTTGCAGTGCCTGAAGAAACTCCCTAAAAGGCGTCAGATAGCCAAATCACACCACCAAACCAGAGACCCTTTTACGTCTCTTGCTGGAAATGTGCTTTGGGACTGTTCTTTTCCATGTTCTGCTTTTCCCCTCGTACTCAACTGGCAATATAGTTAAGACAATAATAAAAAAAAAAACACCACCACGGTAGGCTCATCCTTTCGAAGTCCAGGAACAAACACAGATCCCACACAGGGCTGAGAACTGGAAAGAGTTGCCTCCTGAGAACCTTTGTATCTTCACATAAATAGTGAAATAAAATAATTAAAATAAATAAAACATGTAACGCAAGTAAATAACCGGTATGAGAATCCTAAGACAATATTAATACTTGTAATTTTTAAAATAAAGAATGCAGTGTCCACCTATAGTAGTTACTAAGTCACTAATTTTTTAAGGGAAAAAATGTGCTTTTATTTTTTTTAAATATCTTTGAGAGACAGAAACAGAGAGAGAGAGATAGCGCTCCCATCTGCTGGTTCACTCTCCCAAGTGCCCACGTGGCTGAGGCTGGGCCATGCTGAGGCCAGAAGTTGGGAACTCTGTCCCACGTTGGTGTCAGGGATCCGACTGCCTGAGCCACCACGTGCTGCTTCCAGCTTGCTCATCAGCCCGGAGCTGGCACTGGAGTGGAGCCAGGACGCCGACCCAGGCACGCCAATGCAGGATGCAGATGTCTCAGATGGAACCTTAACTGTTCCACCAGAAACCCCATGCAAGTGACCAGTTTTAGCTGAAGTTTCTGGGCCTCTGATTCCAGCGTGGATGCATTCTGTGTTTGGTACAGATCACTGGAGGACGGTCTGCTGACGGCCAAGGGAGGAACCTGGGCAGAAGCCAGGAGAAACCAAGTGCACGCATCACAACGTGTGTGCATCTGACCCAATCTGCAGACTCCCGCATGTCTCAGACTGGCTAACAGGACGGAGGAATCCACAGCCCTCTCCTCTGATCCCAGCAATAACCACCCTCACCTCCCCGCCGCCATCTTCCTAGACCCCCGAGGCTCTGGACAGTGCTGGCGCGATCAGGAACGCACTTCTGTATCTGAACTGCACCTGCAGAAACGCTTCTCCCGCCCTCTCCCTTCCCTGCCCCCGAATCTCTCTGCTTTGCAGATTGCGCTCAGAAGCAAGGCTGTTGGCAGAAAGGCCAGCTGCTCGCCAGAACCGCTGCTGACATTGGAAAAAAGACGACACACGCTCTCGGACACACGCACAGGGACGCACGCTCTCAGACACAGGCACAGGGACACACGCTCTTGGACACAGGCACAGGGACGCACGCTCTCGGACACAGGCACAGGGACGCACGCTCTCAGACACAGGCACAGGGACACATGCTCTTGGACACAGGCACAGGGACGCACGCTCTCGGACGCAGGCACAGAGATGCACGCTCTCGGACGCAGGCACAGGGATGCACACTCTCGGACACAGGGACACATGTTCTTGGACGCAGGCACAGGGACGCACACTCTCGGATACAGGCACAGGGACGCACACTCTTGGACACAGGCACAGGGACGCATGCTCTCAGACACAGGCACAGGGACGCACACTCTCGGACGCACGCACAGGGATGCACACCCTCGGACACAGGCACAGGGACGCACACTCTCGGATACAGGCGCAGGAACGCACACTCTTGGACACAGGCACAGGGACGGACACTCTCGGACGCAGGCACAGGGACGCACGCTCTTGGACACAGGCACAGGGACGCACGCTCTCGGACACATGCACAGGGACGCACACTCTCGGACACATGCACAGGGACGCACGCTCTTGGACGCACGCACAGGGACACACACTCTCGGATGCAGGCACAGGGACGCACACTCTCAGACACAGGCACAGGGACACACACTCTCGGACACAAGCACAGGGACGCACGCTCTCGGACGCAGGCACAGGGACGCACACTCTCAGACACAGGCACAGGGACACACACTCTCGGACACAGGCACAGGGACGCACACTCTCGGACACACGCACAGGGACACACGCTCTCAGACACAGGCACAGTGTGCACAGGGGACACACATCCAAGCAGGTGGAGGGGACAGACAAGATCTGCTTTCTCTCCCCATCCCTGGAAGTGACAACAGAGCAGCCAGAGGCCAGGGGTAAAGGAAGAAAGTGGGAAATTGTCAATGAAAGATAAACATAGCGACAGAGACTGAGCCGTGGCTGGATAAGCAACTCACAGAGGGCAAGTCTACCCTACACAGATTAATATGAAAAAACCAACAGCCAGGGCCAGTTTTCTAGAACTCAATGAAGTCTGTAGAGTAAGGCACTCAGTGTAAACACCAGACCTGCCTGTGGCTCCTGGAGCCATCGAGGCCAGAAAACCCACACGGGGTCTCCCCAGATGACAGACGCCGGCCACACAGAAAGATGCATCTTTGTGATTTTGACAGTAACACCAGCATCCAGGTCCTCCATCGCTTCCCTGGTGCAAAGCCAGCTGGGCGTAAACTGCCCCCGGACAGTGACCCCCATCCTGGGCACGGGGGATCCCTCACTGCGGCCACACCTGCCCTGAACAGCTGAGTCCATAGTGATCTATGTCCGCCCCCTGCTTCCCTGTTAACAGAACCAAAAGGAGAGAGGATTCTAGCCGAAGCCACTGCTAACCACGGGCAGCCCACACACAGGGCTGGGTGAACAGAGGGCGCCTCCAAGTTCACCACAGGCTCGCGCCTTTCTTCACTCCAAAGACCAAACGTGCTCTGTCTGCAGTCGCAAGCAGCCACACTCTCACAACCACAGAAGCCACAGCTAGAGACGTCCAGAGAAACAGCGCTGTGGGGTCAACGCCACCCTTGTCCCAGCTGGTAGACACAAACAAGAGAGGCGGGAAGAGTTAAGAGTATCCTCAAGGATTGCTGAGTGGGGAGATGGAATGTGTACCCAGCCAGGCTGACTTGGAAGTCTGGCCACCTGCCCCTTAGTCCTGCTGGTCCGTTGGCTGGGAAGACAGCAGACTCGACTTCGACGACGCCTTCCGCTGCCAGCAGTGCGCACATCACAGCCCATCTGTGCGCCACGCTTCCTGTTCCAACATGGAGGGAATTCGTGACATCACACAAAAGAACACACGTGAGAAACGTTTGCACTGTTGGAAGCAAAAGGCGGGCGGCCCACATTTCACAGGGCTGTCAGATTGAGGCCCACTCAGCCTCTGCACACACGCGTTTCACACACTTGCAGGCACAGGGCTCCGGGACCACACACACACAAAGCTTGCACTTGGCGCTTCCCTCTCTGTGCGCCTTGCGCTGTCTTCCACATGTTCCATTCTGCGCTCTCCTGGGAAGCCTGGCACCCAGGCTCGGTGCACGCCTGCGTGAGAGGGAATGCAGATGCGTATCCGGCTCCGGGTGTTGCCAAGTGTGCTTCTCCCAGAGGGGATGTTTGAGCCCAGAAGCACAGACTTTCTTTTTTGGTAAAAGAGAAATAGTCAAGGTTTTTCCTTTTTTTTTTAATCCCCACTCAACTCGAATGAAAATAGCTTCAGAAAACAGCGGAAGCCTAGGGTTGTGTAATTTGGAAGAACAGGGACTGTTTCGTCCCAGATCAGCTGTCACAGCTCAGGAAGTGTCACACCTCAAGTATTAGAAGACAGAGCAAAAGCCATGGGCGTGCGGGAGCATTGATCAGCGGCATTAACGAAGGCTCCCCCGCCCCACATGCACACACAGACAGCTTCCAACCCAATGTAATGGCCTCTTGGAAAAGGATATCTGCTCCATCTTTCATCTTCAAATCGTCTGGAAATGGTCAACAACTCAATTTTCGGGAAAATAAGCCCAGTTCTAATGTAGATAAAGGTCATCTTGCAGGGTCAGGGCCATCAGGCCTGGGCCAAGCACAGTCCACCAACTGCCTTACATCTGCACGGGGATCCCACATCCAGACAGACCTCACGGTTTCCCAAGCCCAGGGTGTCAGACTGTCTCTCCAATTGAACAGACCTAATTCAGCGGCACCCTGTGTCCCACACCTGCATGCTGGACACGCAGGAAGAGGAGGTGAGGACAGAGGACTTGCTGCAGGAGAAGTCCCGGGACCAGAGAGGCCGTCGCCAGCTTTGATCAGAGCAGACGACAGCATTCGGGAACAACGGCAGGTGTCGGGACTTGGGGAAATTCTCACACTGAGGTTAGCATTTGGCACTTTTTTTTTTATTTTTTTTATTTTTTTGACAGGCAGAGTGGACAGTGAGAGAGAGAGAGACAGAGAGAAAGGTCTTCCTTTGCCGTTGGTTCACCCTCCAATGGCCGCCGCGGCCAGCGCGCTGCGGCCGGCGCACCGCGCTGATCCGATGGCAGGAGCCAGGAGCCAGGTGCTTTTCCTGGTCTCCCATGGGGTGCAGGGCCCAAGCACCTGGGCCATCCTCCACTGCACTCCCTGGCCACAGCAGAGAGCTGGCCTGGAAGAGGGGCAACCGGGACAGAATCCGGCGCCCCGACCGGGACTAGAACCCGGTGTGCCGGCGCCGCTAGGCGGAGGATTAGCCTAGTGAGCTGCGGCGCCGGCCTAGCATTTGGCACTTAATTAGCCTTCAAACATACACACACACGCACATATATATACATGCATACACATACACACATGCACACCCATATACACACTCATACACACATGCATGCAACACACATACATGCACGTGTGTATACACACAAAGACACACATGTACACATACACACCCACACACATACACACACATATATACATATATACACATATGCCCACAGATGCACACACACTCATACATATATACACATATACTCACAGATGCACACACACACACTCATACATATAAATACATATATACCACAGATGCACACACACACACACACACTCATAGATATATACACACATATACCCATAGATGCACACACACACTCATATATATATACACATATACCCACAGATGTACACACACACTCATATATATATATATACATAAGCCCACAGATGCACACACACACACACTCATATATATACACATATGCCCACAGATGCACACACACACACTCATACATGTATATACACATATACCCACAGGTGCACACACACACTCATACATATATACACATATGCCCACAGATGCACACACACTCATACATATATATACACATATACCCACAGATGCACACACACTCATACATGTATACACACATATACCCACAGATGCACACACACACACTCATACATGTATACACACATACACCCACAGATGCACACACACTCATACATGTATACACACAGATGCACACACACTCATACATGTATACACACATATACCCACAGATGTACACACACACACTCATACATATATACACACATATACCCACAGATGCACACACACACACTCATACATGTATACACACATATACCCACAGATGCACACACACACACACTCTCTGAGCATTTGGAAACAAGTTATTACTTTGCCAGCCGCATCACCCCTCAGGCCAGGCCAGCCTGACCCTTGAACAGGCCGGTTTCTTCTCCACACCGCTTGTTCACCACTGCATAGGTTTCCTCAAAACCAGCCTGGAAGCTCCAGTGTGCTCGAGGGTCAGGCTTGATCCGCTCCAAAAGCCTTGGCTTTGACCACAGTGCACACCCCTTCCTGACAGTGCAAGGGACAGTGGCATCCCGAGCCGTCAGCCCTGTCTCTTCTGTTCTTTCCTTTCTTCTTTTCATTAAAAAACAACAAGCGGCCCCACCTTTACCCAGGACGGGCCTCATGGGAAGGTGAGCAGGTGGTCACCCAGGGCCTCACTGAGCAGGGCCTGCACTTGGCCTAGTGCCCGGCTGGTGACAGTGTTTAGGAAGGGCCACCGCAGTTTTATTCATTGGGCCCCACACGTGGTCACCAGCCCTGTCCCTCTGCCTGCTACAGGTTCCCACGGATGCCCCACCTCTGAGCTAGGAACCCATCTCTCCAAAAGACGGTCGAGGCAGACGGAGACGCAGGGAAGGCTGTGGAAAGGTGCTTGTCGATAAATCGCCTCCTTTCTCTGCCTGCACGTCTCGCTGTAACACGAACGGGATGTAAGGCGTGAGAGCAGGGTCCCCCGAGGCCACCGCTCCCAGCTCCAAAGTCCCATTAGGCTGCATTTATATTTTTGTCGTGTGAAAATTCAAACTCCTCATCCAAAAATCCAACCACAGGGGAATTCTCATGTGAATTCCAGCCAAATCTGGCTCTGCACAAAAACTCAGCAAAAATGAGGATATGGAAATTCATAAAACAGCCCCCAAATGGAAATGAATCCACTTTGAAGATGGGCAAGATTAAATTTAGATGAAAGGGGAAAAAAAAACCACAATGAACTTGAAGGAGATATTCGGGAGAGCTGTCTGACAAATCGCTACCTCGATTTTCAGACGTTTTCTTCAAGAAGAGGGAAAATAGCCCACATTTCGAAGGCACAGAACATTGCCAGAAATAATATTTGAGACGTGACACTGTGTTATCTAGATATTTTGACAGGACTTGTGCATATGTGAGAACAGAGCTAAAAAAGCAGGAAGGAGCCCATCCCTGGAACAAACTCCGAAGAGGAGAAAATCATACTGACGTCTGGGAACGAGCAGAGGCCCTGAGACAGACTGCGAGGAGGCTGTACCGCGGACCGGCGGCAGCACCGTCAGACAGCGCCCTACAGGCACACCCAAATCCACACGCTTTGCTCACCACGAGAACACGGAAACTGTACATAACACAGTGTGAGTGGTTCCACAATCATTGACTGGAACCTACTTCCAGAAGGTTGAAGTTTGTGGTGTTGTTGTTGTTGTTGTTGTTTACCTAATGCTTCCAAAGAAATAAATAATAGGTCAATGAGCCCAAATATCAATCAATAAGGATGGGAAAATATCTGACATACTTAAAGCATTTTTTAGCTCTAGGTGGGAATTTAAAATTAATGATATAGCATCCTAATAGTTATGTACCCATCCATTGACTTGAAGATGGTGAAATTCTACTAGGTTCTAGAAGTTTGATTTTTAAGATTAAACAATTTATTTGAAAGGCAGAAAGAGAGAGAGAGAGAGAGAGGAATTTCCAGCCACTGGTTCACTTCCGAAGTAGCTACAGTGACAGAGGCTGGCCCAGGCCAAAGCCAGGGCTTTGGAACTCCCTCCAGGTCTCCCACGTGGGTGGCAGGTGCCTAAACACGTGGGCCATCATCTGCTGGCTCCCCAGGTGCATTAGCAGGAAGCTGGGTCAGAAGTGGAGCAGCCAGAGCTCAGCACTGGCCCTCTGATATGGGATGCCATCATGGCAAGCGGTGTGCCGCAACACCAGCTCCTGACTGTGGAATTGTTGATTCTAAGGTTAACCAGCAGCTGCTGCGCCATTCTTCAGTCACTCACGCCGAGCCCCTGCTTCTGCAAGCAGAGACTCGTGGGGAAGCTGTCCTGCACATACCCTCTCCTCCATCCCCAGCCCGCTACAACGACAGATTCACAGTGCCACCCTGGCAGTCAGCTTGTCAGAGAATAGACTTGCTCCCCATGGATGCCACCATGATTTTATGGCCTTTTTTTCTTCCATTATCCAGGAAGCTCCTTAGGGATGGCGACCACATCCTACACAGTCACCCAACTCCAGGTCCACACAGGTAGTTTCCCTGCCAATGTAAGTCCAACGTTAGCTGCAGAACATCAGGGACCTTCACAAAGTTCAAGGAAAGGTGGAATTAAAAAGCTATGTTTATTTTGGTGCAAAAAATTTTGAAACCTGTGGGCTGGCCTTGTGGCACAGCTAGTTAAGCCACTGCCTGTGACACCAACATCCCATATTGGAGCTAGTTCCAGCTGCTCCACTTCTGATCCAGCTCCCTGCTAAGGCACCTGGGATGGTGTCCCAAGTGCTTGGGCCTCTGCTACCTGCATGGGAGACTCAGATAGATCCTGGCTTCAGCCTGGCCCAGCTCTAGCCACTGTTGCCATTTGGAGAGTGAATCAGCAGATGGAAGATCTTTTTCTCTCTGTCTCTCCCTCTGTGTGTGTGTCACTCTGCCTTTCGGATAAATAAAACAGATCTTTTTAAAAAATTTAAAAATGCAGAATTTTGAAATACATGCACAGCTTAATAAAACATATTTTCCACAAACTTTTTGAAGACCCCTCTTGTGTGTAGCCTCCTTTTAAAAGTTGATAATTTAGAAGACAGAAAGAGATGTGAATGACAAAATATGCGATTGTTCATTATTTGTGCAACGGGCTTCTGTTTTCTTAACGTTTATTTATTTATTTGAAAGCAAAGTGAGAGAGACAGATGGAAGATATTTCCATCCTCAAATGTCCGCAACAACCAGGGCTCGGCCAGGCCAAATCCAGGAGCCAGGAACTCCATTTGGGTCTTCCACATGGGTGACAGGGACCAAAGAACTTTATCCTCCCAGGGTATGCGTTAGCAGGAAGCTGGTTAGGAAACAGAGGTGGGACTCGAACCCAGGCACTCCCGTATGGGATGTGGCTATCTCAAGAGGCAGCTTGATCCACCGCACCACACTGCCCCACAGCCATTGTTTCGGCTGTGGAAAAGATCCCATTCCCCAGGCAAATGTTTTCTAGCAGATTTCTACTTGGGGGTTCTGAACATTCTTTCTTATCCAAATGGAGCCATGGAGACCAAGTAAGGCATGAAGGTGATTGGTAGAAACACACAGTCGATGCATCTACCAGGCAAGACAGAAGGCAACGTTGCCAGCCAAGGACTTGCTGAGCTGTTGGCCGGGTAGCGGCTCTGATGCTGGTCAGCTCCTCCACGTGCGACTGGAACAGAAGGGAAGGTGGGCAGAGTGGACATTGGAACCCCCAGCAGAGGCGAAGGCGCGGAGAAGCAAAGACGGGCTTTGCCGAGATGCCTGGGGTGGTGCTCCTTTGGCTCAGGGTTGAGAGAAATGCTCGGGTCAACTTTATGTTTAATGTATTTCTTGTCCAGGTGGTAAGCAGAATTGGGACAGATGTAAAATAAATTGGGTTCTATCTAGAATATGACAGAACATGGGAAATTCGATAGGACAGGATATGTGGAAATGAAACCTATGCTGTTTTTTTTTTTTTTTTATCCCCCTCAGGAAGTGCTGTAATTTTGAATGAGATCAATCTTTGGGCACCCAGTTCACTATTATAAAACGACGACTTTGAAGAAAATGACCACTACGGCTATCTCCAATTCCCTGAATTCTAAGGGGGACTACAGAAATGCCAGTCTTTTTCTAGGTCAGTGGTCCTTACCTAGGTCGACAAACCACCCCCCACCCCCACCCCCCAGGATGGAGGAAGCACCAGACTTGGCTGCACGGGTGCTGCACAGCACAACTGCGGTTGACCCAGGCGCCGTGTGCGTGGCATCTCCAGGGTGGTAAGGTGCTCTTCTGTCACACACACATAGCAAAAGAACTTGAGGATTTTCATTTATCTGCTTCACATCCAAGATGAATTTGCAAAAACTCAGCTTTGCACGGCCTGAGCTTAGGGTAGAGGCTTGGACAGGGCTGAGGACCCCTGCACCCTGTGTCGGAGCACCTGGGTTTGAGTCCTGGCTTCACTCTCGACTCCAGCTTCTCGCTAATGCATTCCCTGGGAGGAAGCCGGTGAGAGCTCAGGTAATTGGGTCCCCGACAGCCTCATGGGAGAGCCGGATGGAATTCCATGATCCTGGGTTTGGCCTGGCCTGGCCTAGCCCTGGCTCTTGCAGGCGTCTGGGGAGTGGACCAGCAGACAAGAGAATGTTCTGAGCTCACACGCAAACCACAGCATCTCACCGCTGAGTTGCTCACGGAGCATCCAAGGGCACCATCTTGTCTGCACTCTAAGTTCCTTGTGCTCTGCTAAGAGGATGTAAAGATTTGACAGTGTAGCCTTAACTAAACTACGATTCCCACAGTAACTAAGAGGCTTTTTTCATGTCCTACATAGTTGCACAGCCCAACAAGGATGAACCTGGAAGACATTATGCCAAGTGAGATGAACCAGTCACAGACAAACACTGTCCTGGTCCACCCACAAGGGGGTATCTACAAGAGTTGGATTCAGAGAGACCAAAGGTAAAATGGAGTCCCAGGGGCTAACGCAGGGGAAGTGGAGGCTGTAATTCCACGTGTACAGAGTTCCGGTGTTGCAAGATGAATTCAGGAGCTCTGCTTCACAATCATGTCAATGCCCTCGATGCTACTGAACTGGACACTCAGAAACGGTTCATGTGGCTAGTTTTACATCTGCTTTCTTAACCACAAGCACTAAAATCCCTGCACAAACTCACAGATGGAAAATGACACTGGTACTGTCAGCATGAGCAAGAAGGAGACGAAGCCAGTACTAACTATCCCTTCTACTGCTCGAATGTCTTCCCCAATGCCGGCGCAGGCTGAAAAGCCACAGCCATCACATTCGCTCAAATAGAGAAGCTACAGGAACAATGGCCTCTACGAGGGATCTCCAGACCCATTCATTCCTAGTGAACTCACAGAAATACGGGTCGTGTCCTGAAATTGTAGCTAGGGTTAATAAAGCCACCATAATCAGCATTTCATCTTTCCCTCATTCTATCGTTTTTATATTTCATTTTGTTTGAAAGGCAGAGAGAGAGACAGAGAGAGAGAGAGAGAGAGAGAGAGGTCTTCCATCTGCTGATTCACTCTCCAAATGCCCGAAACAGCAGTCAGAGAGCAGAGACAGGAACTCCATCGGCTCTTCCGTGGGTGGCAGGGATCCAAGCATTGAGCTGTCACCTGCTGCCTCCCAACATGCACATTAGCTAGAAGCTGACTGGAAGTGGAGAACCAGACACCCCAAATACGCACTCCAATATGGATTTGGGAATCCCAAGTGATGACTTGACAGCTGTGTCCCTCCTCATTCTTACAAAATTGTATGTTTTGTTGACTTTATTGCTGCACTTGAGATATTAACAAAATATCACATACACTCAATTTAAATAATTATTGTGCATACATGTTCAACATTTTTCTCGAGCAGGTGCACTACCAAAAGCACTGGAGGGCACGTGTCCTTGATTGACAGTTGCTGTGGACACCATTCATGGTCTTGCCATGGGTGTGTAGGAGGACCCAGGAGATAGCACCCAGGACACTGATGCCGGATGATGACAGCGAATTGTGGAAAAGTCAGAGACACAGGGGAAAAGAATAGCGATGCTGCTACCAGGCAAGAAGGCAAACCCTGTGCCATCACCCTCCATTGTCTTGTGGAGGAAAGGTCACCAAGCCCCGTGGGCTGAGGTCTCGCCTGGTGCTACTTCCATCTCCAAGTCTTTGAAACTTGCAAATAGGTTAAGACTTGCAAAGGGAGGCTCAGCGCCCGCCCTGACTGGGACGTGAGCAGGTCTGGGTGGTCGGCAGCCTGTCCACGAGCCCTGAGATGGGAAGACCGGCACAGGCAGAGCGCACGGACACAACGCTCTCGGGCTTGCACTGCAGCCGTGCGCAACAGCAGCGAGTTCTCTGCACCCGGGAAAGGTGTGGGGAACATCCAGCTCAACAAAGAAACCCCTAAGTGCAGTTAGCCATTTCCTAGTCAAGAAAAACAAACGTATTTTCTCTAACAACCCCCAATGGAAAGTATATATTACTTAATAAGGTAATCACATATGCACAGAATTTAAATTTTAAAGGAGGCATAATTTCTTAATTAGACTTTCTGATTTTGAAACTTAGTCACACGATGGACAGATACCTGTACTGGTTTCAAAAGTTATCGGGGGAAACCAGGGGAACACATTTCCTATTTATACTTCACTCTGATTAAGACAAATGTTAATGAATATTGCCAACCTCAGACATCCTCTTTCCAGGGGTCGTATAAAATTAAAATAACTAATCACTCTGTCAGACTACGATGCATTGCAACAGTAACATTTAGCATTCAAAAGTCGTGCCTTTGAGACCAACCCGAGTATGGCTGGAGACATTTTGGTCTTGCCAGAATCTACAGCTGTCAGAACACGGAGGCAGAACCCTCGTGAGGAAGGAGCCGCTGGCTGTTTTGCGATCAGAATGAACACGTCCATGTGTTGAGCGTCCTCCCCCAGGGGTTCCCCGCGTGTGGACGATTGCCTTCCTACTTTATGATCCCAATTTGTCTTCACTTTTATTTGTAAGGTGGCAGATAAAGAGCAAAATATAAAATGACGGCATTTGGTGGGTGATGGGTTTTCCCACTAAGTCATAAATACGGGCAAGTCTCTCAGAAACTGACAAGAAGGAATTTGTAAGATTCTGAAGCAGAGACTTGGGGTTGTTTGCAAGGGACGCACAATGAACGAGTTAGTAACGGGTGCCAACGTGTTCGTGCAGGTGCATGGAGAATTGCCAGGTTAGGGCCGTGACGGCACTGGCAGACTTGTCACATTCGAGGAGCAAAACAAATGACCTCTGCCCTCCAAAAACTCCTACACCCTAGCGAATGGAAATCCCCCTCTGCTCCTTGCTGCCACCTCACTTCACTTCAGAGACTGGCAGAAGAACGGGAAGTGATTTATTCGTGGGGATGGCAGGAAAGCGGAGACGCCATCAGACTGCAGGAGTGGGGGTGCAGAGTCGGCCCCAGCTTCCCCGGACAGCGAGCTGGAATCAATGCCCATGTGGGCAGGAATTGTCATATGGGCCAATTTTAAGTACACATTGATTAAAACCATCAAATATAAATCAATGGATGCATCAGTTCATATTAATAATATAAACATTATTATGCACTAATTTTTAAAGTGTTTACCTTAAAATTTTAATTAATAATATAAGATTATCATTTGTTACTTTTTCGGCATTTTCCCCATCAGCATTTAGCTTAGCCATTCCAGTAGGTGTATAGGTAAATCAGTATAAAGAGAACAGACTTCATGTAGCTCACGGATACAATTCTAAGAACACAATGATACTTGCCTTCCTTTCTTTCTTAACTTTCGCAACAGCATCTTTTTAATTTACTTCACAGCCAGAGGCTTAATACTCAACTAGAAGAAGAGCTCAACAACTCAAAAGTAGGAAGATCAGTGTTCAGCAGAAACCTAGACAAGGGCTGTAAACAAGAACCAAGTCCCAGTGTGGCAACTCCACTCCCATACGTTACATTCTTACACCTTTTCGTGCTAATCGAAATGCTTACACACACAACTTGCCTCCGTGGCCTGTGTATTTTATCTTCAGTAACGTGCGAAGTGGCTGGCTGGAATCCAGCGCCTGGAGCTCTCTCACTAAAGATCGGCTCAGCCTCTCCCTCGTCCCCTCGGAGCACAGCCAGAGTGGTTTTCTGCATTTCTCTAAGTCTCTGCCTCTCTGGCAATGGCACCTCGTGGCTGAGCCCCAGAGACTCTAACTGCAGGGGAGGGGTCTCGGCAGAGACGGCACCGAAACCCAGGGCACGAGAACCACACGCCCCTGCACGGCTCCCGAATCTTCCCTGGCATTTTCCCAAATGCCAAGCTCTCTTTCCCACTTTTACTGCCACAAGAGCGTTCATTCCGCATCCACTCCAATGCACCTGTTTCCCACTCGGATGGATTTCAAGGCAAGCGCAGGCTTCAGACCAGGGCTCAAGGACTAAGCGCAGAGTGCTTCCTCTCTGAAGCGCCCCAGGCACAAATCCCCAACCTCAGGAAAGAGGGCGTCTGGTCCCTGGGACACGTTAGCCAGTAAGCCCACGCTCATTCAGGAACCTGACTCGAGCCGAGAGCCCGACCAGGGGTCAGGCCCTGGGCATGGCTGTCGGGGAGGTCGGGGTGGTCGGGGTCTCTGTGGGGGCTTCCAGCCAGTGAGATGCCACCTAGGGCACTTTAACACCCAGATCTTTAAGGCTGTGCTTGATTTTTACAAATCAATCAAACTAAGATGAGCCTATACAAATGCACCCTCTACAAGCCTTCTCTTCTCCCAAAAGGAAGCCCTTCTAGAAAATCATTCTCAACCGCACTCATGAAATTATACATGCATAAATCATTCCATGTGCCCATCAGACGAACCCACAGCGGACAGACTCTGGACACCCTGCACCTGTGACAACACTGTGAGGGGAGACAGTAGAATTTTCTGGAAGCAATGCAGAGAATGCACCCATCGTAACTTCAAGGGGCTTCCCATGACAAAAACCTGTTTTCTTCTCATCATGATCACATCACTCCCCTACATCTTTCATGAAACCAACTATGAGTCATTTATTCAACTTCTTTTTGTGGAAAAAAAATACATTTTGCATTTTGTCATTCTTAGAATTCAAAAGAGAAAAGCAGTGCAACGTCTCACACTCCCTGCCCAGGTTAACGGCATGGGGGATCAGGGAGATCAATTTTCTGGTAACCCAGTGAGCTCATCAGCCCAGTGATCACATTGCCATGCTTAGTTCTGGCCAAGCTGCAATGGGGGCATTTCTATGCTGCCCACCCCAGTGAAAGCCGAGTGTGTCTATTACCGTGTGGGCCCACAGAACAGAGAGGACCTGGCCAAATCCTTCTGTACCTCCATGGCAGGTGCATCCGCACAGGAGGTTAACAGGGCGTTTGAAAAGCACAGCTCTCATTTGACCTTCTGTGGCTGGGCCACAGTGGCAAGCTCCACTTTTTGTGGAGTTAGCCTCAGATCCTCTGCTTGACGACCGCTCTAAACCACAGGCCTCCGCATGAACCCAATAACCCCTCACAGGCACCTGCTCCCCTTCTCTATTTTCACCTGAGGTCTGTCTGGCTTTAGCATTCAGCTCTGCACCGGGTGACCACACACAATGCTTCTGAACCAGGGGCTACTCCTGAGCGCCACCCCTCCATAAGTCTTATCTCTTCTGCATGACCACCCCAAGGCCACAGTGCACGCGGCCCTCCCTCCCTTGGGAGTCTTGCTCCAGAACAAGGGGGCTCACTCTGTCCAGTCCTTAGAGACGACCACGTGCCTTCAGCACGCAATGGTAGAACCTGAGGATGGACATCTGTGTCTAGAGGTGCGCCCTTCAGTGTCCTCTGCATTGTCCAGCCACACCTCCCTGCGGCCACTGTCTGGGCACACGGTAAACCGGATCTGTGGCACAGAGATGCACAGTCCCTCCCGAGCCAAAGCAAGAGGTGAGCTCAGGGAGGGGAGGCTTTTCCTGGAGAAGCCTGGAGTCTAAGTGATGGCCGTCGGCCAGCATTGTGTAACTGGGCATGGCCCCTGCCCCCTTGGCAATCAAGACAAGGGGGTGTATCTGTCTTAAATCAGCCCCTCCCCCGACCCAAGTGTGCCTCTGTGCCCTGCAATCTTCTCCTAGCTGTCCTAAATGAACTCCTTTGAAAGCAATGAGAAACAGACACCTCGGTGGGAACCCGGGGCTGATTGACATGGCTCCCAGGACACTCGGGTTTTTAGGTGTCTACACAAAGGGGACCTTTCTCTTCTTCTTGTGCATAGTGAGCCCAAGGGCAGGAGATGAGCATGTTTTTTGTCAACTTGGGCCCGTGTGGTGAGGATTCTTGATCCAGTTGAAATTCTCAAGGCTGCATTTTGATCCCTGCTAAACCGTCTTCCTGCTCGTCTCGTGGGTCGCTCCAGGCACATCTGACACAGATTCGACACCTCCGCACACCACCTCCACACTCTCGCGTTGCCCTAAATTTGGACTCGCCTCTCCTTGCTGCACTTGGGTTGCTCTCTTCAATCATATGTCACTTCCCCCAAAAGACGTGGCTCCAGGGGACGAAGACGACAGTGTCTTGTGCAGTTCCCAGGTTTCAAGCCAGCCCTGGGCTCACCCTGCTGCTCCTCCTCCCCTACAGACTAGAAGACCCAGAAGCAGAGCCTGCCCCAGGGGCCGCTCTTGACCCTGGAGTTTCTGCAGGAGCCCTCAGCCCTAGACTGAAGCAGGGGCTACCTGCCCTCCAGACCCATATAAGTCCTCAAAGCGCAACAAAACGCCCTGCTCCAGCCCTGCTCTGGCGATCGGTCCCAGGGACCCCATCCCTGCCTGAGAGTTGTTAAAAGTGGGAGCTACGTTTAATGCCTCCAACTAGACAACCTTGGGGGAGGGGGAGGGGGAGGGGTGCCAGTGCTCTCCTCCAGAAAGGAGCCTCTGTTCCACTTTATGAAAGGTTTTAAGCAGATTTAAGTGTTAGTCAAAGGGACACATTCCTGCTCTCCAAGGAATGCACACCCAGGAACTTGGAGACCAGCCAGGGGCGGCCACCATGCTGTGGCCAGAGGGTGGGGGAGACGTGTGCAGGGGCAGCAGCCGGGCGGGTGGGATGTGTGAGCTGCCTCCCCGCACTTGGATCCACACGGAAGGCATTCCCCGCCGGGGAGCTCCTGCAGGGAACAGCCTGGGCGGATGTGGCTACAGGAGCACAGGGCACGGGGCAGTGAAAGGAGCGGGGCCGCTCTAATTGCAGGTTCCAGAGAAATGAGGTGGGGACCCCACTCCAGGGCTGAGCGCTGGGACGTGCGTTGTATCCCAGGAGACCCACACACGGAAGTGAACCCACCCCGCTGAGCATCCCAGGGGACTTCCCCTTGGCAGAAGCCTGGGTGACAGAACCGGCACTCCAGGGTCGCTGCTGGACCCAAGAGTGGGCTCCAGTGCCCTGCTGGTTTGTAAGTGCTGTTATGTGGTGTAGACAGGAGAGCCGCTCTGCACGGCCGCCCTTGCTGGGCGAGCTAAGCCAGCTCCGAGGTCTCTCTCCCTCTCTCTCGCTCTCGTTCTCTGCAGCCTGGCAGAAAGCCCCTCACCCAAGCGCATGGGAAATGGGGGCCTCGCCCTCGCTGCCCTGGTCTATTTCAAAGCCCCCTTCCTGGCACCCAGCTGTTGAGAGAGTTCCGTGTGCACTTAGACACCAGGGTGCTGGCTGTGGAGCACCCAGCAGGGCAGTCCAGGGCCCTGGCTCTGCTGCTCACTGCTGATGACCTTGAACCATTTGGTTCTCTCCTCTGAGCCTCACTTTTTTCATCTGCCAATGGGGGATAATAACGGGACTGTTGGGAGGATCAAAGGGGGGGGTCGTGCTGGGCACTCAGACCTCACCCAGCCACTGCAGTGTGCCTGGGGGGCCTCGCCCTGCACCCCACGCTTGCCCTCTCCCAGGCTCAAGCCTGTGGCTCTGTTCCAAGCCCTGTTGCTGGATTTTCTAATGCTTTGTCCTGCTGTCGTGTTTATAGCAGCAGTCACCCATCAGGGAGAGAAAAACCAGGGGAGAAGCATTTTGTTTCTCAAGTCGTTCATTTTACCCCAGACTTCCAAAAAAGAAGATCGCCCATCTGTTAAACAAACAAAAAAGACAAAGACGATCAAAGATCTCTGAAAGTCATTCTTTACGCGTCAGCCAAGAGGAAATGAACATGGACTTGGCTCGATGACCAAGCCGAATGGGAGAGTGGTGTCACACGAGCCAAAGCCACCTCGCGTGAAAGGAAGAGAGTAATTCTTTCTTAAATACACGAGCTGTCGGCTTGGCCCCGGCTAACCGCGTTCAGAACTGCAGCCCAGCCTGCCTGCCAGCGCCTCCTCCCGCTGTGGGGCTGCATGTCCACACGCGTGCACTTCTCGGGGTGCCTGCCATGTGCGTGTCTTCCACCTGCAGAGGTAGGTGGTGCAGCCGGGGTAAGAGATGCCCGCGCCTGCTTCCCACCTGCCCAGGCAAACCTCAGAGACAAAGTCACAAATCCTCCGCAGTCCACAACCACCAGCCTTCTCCCCCCAAAGTCACGCTCAAACCCGCAGCGAGCCGCTGATGCCTGTCTCGTCCTGAAAGCAACTCATGAAGTTGCCAACTTCACCAGCCTCTGCACCTGCCGCTCAAACCCAGACACCCAGAGCATCGGTCCGCAGAGCGAAGAGCCGCACGCCTCGCTGGCTGCTCCGCACCCCCGGGCAAGCCTCCCCGCTTTTCTGAGCCAGAAACTGTGGCCCGCGGCCCTCTGTCTGCGCAGGTGGGAGGCTCACTCACCTCACTCATGTTGGCTGTGCAGCTCACGTCCTGCCGCTCGGCTCGCACGCGCGGCGCTGCCCAGGGCTGGCTGTGCCGCCGCTCCTGGGTTTCCTCTTAAAAGGAGCTGCCGGTTGGCATCACGCCTGCCGCGAGCCAATGGGATGCCTTCACCTGTCCGCTCGCCCGCAGGCATCCGAGAGTGCCAAGGGCCACCTAGTGGAGCGGGGAGGAACGGCGGGTTGGGTCCCTGCTCCAGATTCGCCCGCGACAGGAGCTGCTGTGTTTACCCAGAAGTCAGGAAGGAGCCCTGCGGACTTGGTGGGAGTCTCCCAGCCTAGAGCCGCTGCAGGGCTGTGCCCATCTCTCTGCCATCTACGCCAGAGCTCGCGCGCTGGGAAGTGAGACCTTCAAGGGCGAGTATCCTGGCGCTGTGATCAGAAGTGGGGCTCCTGGTAAGGGGGTGACCCCAGCGCCCTCTCTCGTGCACACCCAGTCTCTCCTGCCTGCCTCCACGGGGTGACACAACAGTGACGCCTTCTCCGGGTGCGGGCCCTCAGCCGTGGGCTGCCTGGTGCTTCCAGAACCAGAAGCTCCCAGTCTCCATCCTGTCACAGCAGCACGAAGCAGACAGCGACAGCACTTGGCACAGGTTCACCAGCCCGGGGGAAGGATGTGCAGCCTCCACCATGGGCTCTGCTAACCGTCTCCAGGCTCAGTCTTTTTGCTCAGTCCCTAACTCACAAGACTCTGAAGAGTCTCCAGGACACCAACAGACCCTCTGCTGTCCCCAGTGAGACGCCCTGCAGGCTCAACACCTGCACCCCCACTGCCAGTCCAGGGGTCACATGTCACTGACACCTCCGTCAGTCCCCTTGTCTGGACAGCTCAGGGCCACGGTGCCCTCGCCCTGCACCGCCAGTCTCGTGCTCCCGGTCTCACCACTCCACCCATCTCCACATGTGTCCAGGTGGGCACCAGCAGGCTCAGCATCTGTAGAATCCAAGGCCAGGAGCCCTGGGGAGGTCCCTCGCTCACAGGCCTCGTGGACTTGGGTGAGTCGGAGCCCACAGTGGCGAGACTGATCTCTCCAGCAGTTTCTGAGGGAGCCACGCCCCCCCAGCTCAGGGCCACTTGCCAGGGGTACAGCAGAGACTGGTGAGTCCCATTCCGTGGGGGAGCTAAGTCCACTCACTGGAACTCACTGCTCCCAGTGACTGAAATGAGCATTACCTGTGTGTACACGGTACACAATATGTGTATATCCTTATCTTTACATTTTATATACGTGTGTGTGTGTGCATACAGAGAGCTCCCTTCTTCAATTTTACAATGCTGTGAAACCCACAGAAATTCAGTAGAAGCTATACAATATTCATGGAACCATACAAGAGACATATAACACTGGGTTACGAAGCAGTCTTACAGGATTCTGCCCAACCGTAGGCTGGTGTGAGTGTTCTGAGCATGTTTTCAGGTGTGCCAGGTATATTCACACTTTTGACTTAGAACATTTTCAACTTACAATGGGTTGATTGAGATGGAACCCATTGTCAGCGGAGGAACAGGTGCGTACACTCATTGTGTATCCTCACTGCACAAATCATTTGCTTGTTTCCCCAGGAGGTCGTCTCCTGTTGATGAGTACCAGTGGTGCTTGTTTTAAGGAACACAAAATAAGTGCCAATTACAGCATCAGACAGAGAGCCGACCTGCCGCAGGAGCTGGTGGTGGTGGGTTACACGGGCCGAGTCTGAGTGTGTACCCCGTGCCTTTGCATGCATGCTTGCTGCAAACCCACCCACCCCGACACTCTGGCACTGAGAACAACTCGGTCATCTCCCTCCAGGTGAGCCTGGGGACCACAGTTCTCTTGAGGTCAAGCAGCCCCACCAAGACCCACCATCAGAGCAAGGACTGGGCAGATTCTTTGGGCCCCATCTTAGAATCCACAGGGACTGGGACGGTAAAAGTGGGGTGCCTTACCCTTTCCCTGTGGTTCTGAAATGCAGTCAAGGTCGCAAATTTCTGCTTGAAGCAGTGATGGCACACACACACACACACGTGCACACACACACGTGAACGCACGCATCCCTCATGCACTATCTCTGTCTAAATTTTCCAGGCTTCCGCTTCCACCTATCATTGCTTCCTGCTCACTCCCCTACTCCTGTCTCCTTTGAGGGTCTGCTTGCCATTGATTGTTTTATAGCTAATCGTCCCTCCATATCCAGTCTCCCCCACCCCACCCCGGCTACCAAACTCCATGAATAATCAAGTTTCTCGAGCAAAATGGAATCGAATTTCCCTAGAACCTATGCGCACCCTCCGGTATACCTTAAATCATCTCTAGATTACTTGCAATACCAATAGAACGCAAGCTGTGTGAACAGTCACTGCACTGTGTCAGGGAATGATGACAAGGAAGTCCTCCAGGGGCCATATGCTGTGACCCAGCAGGCTAAGGTGCTGCCTGTGATGCCAGAATCCCACATCAGAGTGCTGGTTCAAGTCCCAGTGGCTCCCAAGTGTTGGACCCCTGCACCCAAAAAAGAGACCCAGATGGAGCTACAGGCTCCTGTGTTCGGCATCTCCCAGCCCCAGCCATTGAGGACACTGGGGGAATGAATCAGCAGATGGAAGATTTCTCCCTTTCTCTGTCTCTCCTTTTCTCTCTGTCACTCTATCTTTCAATTAATTAATCTTTTTTTTTAAAAAAAGGAAGTCTGAATATTCAGTACAGACATGATTTTAAAAAATATTTTGAATATACAATCAGTTGGCTCGGTGGCTGCAGAACCCACAGGTGTGAAGGGCATACATATTTTAATCAAAAAGCCTCCAACCAGTCCTGTCATTCTGGTCAGCCAAGTGCTGCATTGCATAGCAGGTGGAGCATGAACCAAATGCTTAAGACACAAATCCTGGACGTGAGGAGCTTTCCCTGTGACCTTGGGAAAGTTCCTCCATTCCTTAGTGTCTGACTCCCTCCTCTGATAACAGAGAAATATCTAAACCTTGCCTCTGCCAGCCTATGAAAATATATCTACTAAATACAGGGAGCCGGGAAGAAATGCTGGGGGAGCTGAGAGGGGTTAGATCTACAGCTTCACATATTAGATATTGGGGGACACTCTCTGGCCGTGCCCAGCTAAAAGGCAGACCTACAGGTCAATGATTTGCGAATCTCTCCGCCATATGTTCATCTTTCCACAAGCCCGATCCCGCTGAAAGGGCAGGGTTGGATCAGGAATCTTCAGGGTTGTTTCTAGGAATGCTCTCAGTTAGAGATGCAGGGCTCTTCGTCAGGCTTTGATTCCAAGTGGGTCGCTTGTGTGTGAGCTCAGGGGTATGGGAGGCTTTCGAGAGAGCCCGTTGCTGCTTCATGTTTCCCACAACAGGCTCCGCAGCACCAGTGCCAGCACCCGTATGCAGACACAAGTACTTTCTCAATCCCTGAAGCTAAAAGGCTTCAGCACCAACAGAAACTGTGGGCTCCACCCCCACCCCATAACACAGACCGCATGGCCCAGTCTCCAAGGCTAGCCCCCTCCATTTCCTCCTCACTGCTCCCCCTCCAGACCCAAGTACAGTCTGGGTCTCCATGGTGCCCATACAGCCCCCCCAGCCTCAGTACCCCCACCCTAATGAGTGGGCCCATGGCCCCTGCCTTTCTACCTTCCTTGCTGCTGCCTTGAGTTTCATCTTCTACGGAGTCTACTGGATGCCACGTGATCCCAGGCCGGAAGGCTGCCTTGGTCCCATCAGTGGCGGCACAAATGCAGGGGAACTGCATCAGCCTCTCCTAGAAGATTTATTGACCAACAATGCACCTGTGTGTGCACTTGACTGCTCAAGTTTTGCCCCTCCTTTCTGGGTTCTCAGGGACAAGCCGGACCACCCACCCTATTCAACCTCTTTCATCCCCAGCCCCAGCCCCAAGTGGGCACCCGAAGCTGCTTCAGAAGAAATCAGTGTTCTGGCAGTCACTAAGCATGGGTGGTGCTGTAGGGGAAATAAAAGCTCTTTTGTTCTTCAAAGCCAGATTCACTTTCCAGAGCCGACGTGAAAGAATTTCCTCTTTAGAAAGGGAGAGAAGAGAATCTTTCAAAATTATCTTGTCAAAGTTTAATCCAGCTCTCTAAAACACTGGTTTAATCTGGCAAAATTGACCTGTTCTAAACCTACATGATTGAATTTTTGTCTTTTTAAGGAAAAAAAAATCAAGGTCACTCTTGTGGCATAGCAGGTTAAGCCTCAGCCTGTAAAGTCAGCGTCCCACATGGGCGTCTTTTTGTGTCTCAGATGCTCCACTTCTGATCCAGCTCCCTGCAAATGTGTCTGGGAAAGCAGTGGAAGATGGCACTTGGGCCCACGCATCCACATAAGAGACCTGGAAGCCGCTCTTGGCTCCTGGCCCAGCTCTGGCCATTGCAGCCAATTGGAGAGTGAACCAGCAGGTGGAAGACCTGTTTCTCTCTCTCTCTCTCTCTCTCTCTCTGTCTCTATCTCTATCTCTCTATCTCTCTCCCTGTAATTCTGTTTTTCAAATAGCTTTTTAAAAATAAATCTTTTTTTTTAATCTTTTATTTAATGAATATAAATTTCCAAAGTACGACTCATGTGTTACAATGGCTTCCCCCCAATACCGTCCCTCCCACCCACAACCCTCCCCTTTCCCACTCCCTCTCCCCTTCCATTCACATCAAGATTCATTTTCGATTATCTTAATATACAGAAGATCAGCTTAGTATACCTTAAGTAAGTATTTCAACAGTTTGCTCCCACACAGAAACATAAAGTGAAAAATAATAGATGATTTTTTTTAAATGATGATGAAATCAGATCAGACCTATTGTCATGTTTAATCCCAGTGAGAGTCAAGTTGGGAATTGATAATTTCTTTCTTTTTTTTTTTTTTTTTTTTTACAGAAGATCAGTTTAGTGTACATTAAGTAAAGATTTCAGTCGTTTGCACCCCCATAGAAACACAAAGTGAAATATACTGTTTGAGTACTCGTTATAGCATTAAGCCTCAGTTTACAGCACGTTAAGGACAGAGATCCTACATGAGGAGTAAGTGCACAGTGACTCCTGTTGTTGACTTTACCAATTGACACTTCTGTTTATGGCATCAGTAATCTCCCTATGCACCCGTTATGAGTTTCCAAGGCTATGGAAGCCCCTTGAGTTCTCCGACTCTTATCTTGTTTAGACACGGTCATAGTCAAAGTGGAGGTTCTCTCCTCCCTTCAGAGAAAGGCACCTCCCTCTTTGAAGACCTGTTCTTTCCACTGGGATCTCACTCACAGAGATCTTTTTGCCAGAGTGTCTTGGCTTTCCATGCCTGAAATACTCTCATGGGCTTTTCAGCCAGATCCGAGTGCCTTTAGGGCTGATTCTGAGGCCAGAGTGCTATTTAGGACATCCGCCATTCTATGAGTCTGCTGAGTATCTCACTTCCCATGTTGGATCACTCTCCCCTTTATTTATTCTATCGGTTGGTGTTAGCAGATACTAGACTTGTTTATGTGCTCCCTTTGACTCTTAGTCCTTTCATTATGATCAATTGTGAACTGAAATTGATCACTTGCAGTAGTGAGATGGCATTGGCACATGCCACCTTGATGGGATTGAATTGGAATCCCCTGGTATGTTTCCAACTCTACCAATTGGGGCAAGTCAGCCCGAGCATGCCCCAAATTATACATCTCTTCCCTCTCTTATTCCCACTCTTATGTTTAACAGGGATCACATTTCAGTTAATTTTCAACACTTAAGAATAACTGTGTGATAATTACAGAATTAAACCAGTCATATTAAGTAGAACAGACAAAAAAAAATACTATGAGGGATAATGTATTAAGTTGTCCATTAGCAGTCAGGGCTATGCTGATCAAGTCACCATTTCTCATAGTGTCCATTTCACAATACCAGACTTCAGGACATACTACAGGGCAGTTGTAATCAAAACAGCATGGTACTGGTACAGAAACAGATGGATAGACCAATGGAACAGAATTGAAACACCAGAAATCAACCCAAACATCTACAGCCAACTTATATTTGATCAAGGATCTAAAACTAATTCCTGGAGCAAGGACAGTCTATTCAATAAATGGTGCTGGGAAAACTGGATTTCCACGTGCAGAAGCATGAAGCAAGACCCCTACCTTACACCTTACACAAAAATCCACTCAACGTGGATTAAAGACCTAAATCTACGTCCTGACACCATTAAGTTATTAGAGAACATTGGAGAAACCCTTCAAGATATTGGCACAGGCAAAGAATTTCTGGAAAAGACCCGGGAGGCACAGACAGTCAAAGCCAAAATCAACTATTGGGATTGCATCAAATTGAGAAGTTTCTGTACTGCAAAAGAAACAGTCAAGAGAGTGAAGAGACAACCGACAGAATGGGAAAAAATATTTGCAAACTATGCAACAGATAAAGGGTTAATAACCAGAATCTACAAAGAGATCAAGAAACTCCACAAAAACAAAACCAACAACCCACTTAAGAGATGGGCCAAGGACTTCAATAGACATTTTTCAAAAGAGGAAATCCAAATGGCCAACAGGCACATGAAAAAATGTTCAAGGTCACTAGCAATCAGGGAAATGCAAATCAAAACCACAATGAGGTTTCACCTCACCCCGGTTAGAATGGCTCACATACAGAAATCTACCAACAACAGATGCTGGCGAGGATGTGGGGAAAAAGGGACACTAACCCACTGTTGGTGGGAATGCAAACTGGTCAAGCCACTATGGAAATCAGTCTGGAGATTCCTCAGAAACCTGAATATAACCCTACCGTTCGACCCAGCCATCCCACTCCTTGGAATTTACCCAAAGGAGTTTAAATTGATAAACAAAAAAGCGGTCTGCACCCTAATGTATATTGCAGCACAATTCACAATAGCCAAGACCTGGAACCAACCTAAATGCCCATCAACGGTAGACTGGATAAAGAAATTATGGGATATGTATTCTTTAGAGTACTATACCGCAGTAAGAAACAACGAAATCCAGTCATTTGCAACAAAATGGAGGAATCTGGAACACATCATGCTGAGTGAAGTAAGCCAGTCCCAAAGGGACAAATACCATATGTTCTCCCTGATCGGTGACAACTGACTGAACACCAAAAAGGAAACCTCCTGAAGTGAAATGGACACTATGAGAAATGGTGACTTGATCAGCATAGCCCTGACTGCTAATGGACAACTTAATACATTATCCCTCATAGTATTTTTTTTGTCTGTTCTACTTAATATGACTGGTTTAATTCTGTAATTATCACACAGTTATTTTTAAAAATAAATCTTTTTTAAAGGAAAAAAAATTCAATAAACAAAAATATCATTATAGCTTTCCAGAATGATCACAAACACCAAGACCACAGCTCTTCTGCACTTGCTTCCCGTCATCCTTTCTCTACGCTCGGAACCAGCCCCTCTGTGCAACAGACGCGTGAGTTTCAGTCATTCATGGTTTCACACTTCCTCGCACCCGGCCCTCCATGCTGCGTCTCCCAGGCTCCCTCGTCTAAAGCAGCTGGTGTCTTGTGCCCCCACCCTTCCGTCCCACCTGTACACCAGAGGAGGCCGCCCTTTCATTTAAGAAACCCATCCTGGTGGGGTAAACAGTTTGCAAACATCTTCTCTAATTCTGTCAGCTGCCTCTTCACTCTGCTGTTGCCTGTGCCGTGTAGAAGCTTCCTCATTTAAAGTAATCACATTTGTCTATTTTTGTTCTTGCTGTCTGTGCTTTTAAGATCCTATCCCAAAAGGCATTGCCTATACCAGTGTGTTGAAATGTTTCCATAACAGGAGATTAACATCCAGAAAATGGGAGAAATTCATAAACTCAGCAACAACAAAATAATCTGGTTTTAAAATGGGTAAGTGACCTGAACAGAAATACGAATAGTCAACAAGTATATACAAAAATACTCAACATCACTATCATCAGAGAAATGCAAATCAAAACCATGATGATATCATCCCATCCCAGTCAAAATGGCTGTTATCAAAAAGACAAGACGTAACAAATGCTGGTGAGGATGCAAAGAAAGAGAAGCACTTCTGTGCCCTGCTGGTGGGAGCACAAGCCAGCATGGCCGTTAGGAGACAGTACATAAGCCCCTCAAAGAACTAGAAACAGGACTTCCACATATTCCAGTTATTCCACTTCTGGGAAGTTATCCCAAGGAAACGACATCAGTAAATCAAAGAGATGCCTGTGCTACCCCATTTACTGTAGCCCTGTTCACAATAATCAAGACATGGAATCAACCAAGAAGACCATCAGGAAATAAATGGATACGGAAAATATGAATGTGTGTATTTGCGTGTGTGTGTGTGTGTGTGTGTGTGTGTAACATATATATACTGCAATAGTATTCAACCATAAACAAGAAGTTCTGTCATTTCTGGCAGCATGGATGGAACCGGAGGGCATTATGTGAATTAGGTGAAGCAGAGAAAGACACACGCTGCATGTTCTCAAAGAGAACTGGGGGGTACAGATGTGCTCACACAGAAGAGGGGAGGGAACTCCTGGCCCCCAGAGGCTGGAAGGGGAGTGGACAGGGATCAGTGACCACAGCTGACAGCAACTCACCATGTGTTTTATAAAGAACTAGGAGAGAGGAGTTCACAGACTCCAAACATGAATAAATGCAAAGTGTTAATGGATAGGAGAGTGCCATCTGCACACTGTGTGCATGGACTGAACTATCACATCGTACTCAGTAAACACATATAACTGTGCATCAATAAGCATAAATTGTTAGAAAGTGGGGATTTAGCCTAGTGGCTAGGATGCCTGCATCCCATGTCAGACTACCTGGGTTTGTTCCTGACTTCAGCTTCCTGACACTGCAGACCCTGGGAGAGGCAGCAGTCATGGCTCAAATCCCTGGGTCCCTGCCACCCATGTGGGAGACCTGGGCTGAGATCCGGGCTGCTGGCTTTGGCACTGGCCTGGACTCAGCTGTCACAAACATTTGGGGAGTAAACCAGTCCATGGGATCTCTCTTTGTCTCTGCCTCTCAAATATAATAATAATAATAATAATAGATAAATAAATAAAAGAGTTTAAAGGCACCATTCAATTGGAGAAAATGGACGGGGTCAGACAGGGGCAGGTCAATCCATCCACATGGGTCTGTGGACCTCAACCAAGCCTCCTCTTGCAAGTTCCAGTGCTACAATCTTTCCGGAAGCTGTTGCTGTTCTCAAGGTTAAAATTATTCCCTGTTTATGGATGCAAAGGTCATTCTATAACCTGCAGTCCTCTGCAGCCCAAATAACTGTCCACGCCTGTCTTCCACCGGACGGACTGGGCTGCTCGCAGGGCCCGCCTGTCGCCCGGCAGCCCCTCTCTTTAATGAAAAGGTCACTGGGTGCTGGCATTTAAAGAACCAGCGCCTGGCACTGAAGGCGGACTCGTGGCTGCGGATGGCTCTCCCGGTCCTCAGCAGCCTGACAGCTCCCAGAACTGTGCTTTGTTGAGTCTGTAATTATCATGGCCCCAGTTTGACACAGGTGAACTGCCCCAATTCTCTCTCCAGCCATTGTTCCCAAAATTTCAGATCAATGATTCTTCCTACTGAGCCAGCCTGGTCCTGGGTACTAAATTGTGTTCGCATAAAATTCATATGTCGAAGCCCTGGTCTCCCTGGCTTGACTGGGCTCAGAGATGTGGCCCTGTAAGAGGTCATTAAGGCTAAGTGGAGTCACAGGGGCAGAGCCCTCAGCCCACCTGACTGTGCCTTTGTAAGGAGAGGAGGTTAGGACACAGGCACAGACAGAGGGCCAGCCCCGTGGGGACACAGGGAGGAGGCGCTGTCTGCAAGCCAAGGAGAGAGACCCCCCAGAGAGGTCTTGATCTCACCCTTCCAACCTCCAGAACCAGAGGAAATACATGCCTTTGGCTTGTGCCTTCCGGTCTATGGTACTCTGCCATGGCAGCCTGAGCTGGCTAAGATCCCTGGCCCTTAGCTGGGGCTGCTTCCTGGGGTGGACACCTCATTAGACCCCCTCAAGCCCACCTCTCAGAACTGAAGCACCTGCCAGGTGTGGGTGATGCACTGAACCCTCGAGCCAAGCCTTAGGACATAGCTCTCACCCTCAGAGAGCTGCTTTGCCCAAAGCCATCATGCCATCCTGGGAGGAGTCCACATCCCATCAAGGCCTGCTTTCTTGTCCCAATTCAGGGCGACTGCAGAGCCGTCCATCTCAGCTCCCAAACTTCTGTGGGATCAGCTGAGGCCTGTGTGCTGCCTGCATTGCAGCCTACACTCTCCCATGTGCACGGCCCTGCGTTCCAATACGCAGCCCTGCACAGTCACACCCAGGGCAGTAGGGGATGGCAGACCTCAGTCTGGGGTTTGGAGCGGGGCCACCTGCCAACCGCCTGGCTATGCAGAGGCCTCGGCGGCTACAGGTGCAGCTTGGAGGCCTGCTGACTGCAGCATGTGGGGTTGTTGAGCAGTGCACCTGGTGAAGTGGGGCAGGACACTGCAGAAGGAACACACCATCTGCCAGACACTCCTAGAAACACGTGGGCACGCGTCAGGTATGAGGACAATGGAATCAGGTGGCTGTTGGTGGGAAAATCAAGGCTATGGAGAACAGCAGTGAGGCAGCACAGCAGGAATTCATCCCGAATTCAAGGCTAAGTATGAAACGCAGAGAGCGTCCTGGGCAGCAGGAAGGAGAAAGAGGAGTCTCCTACGGCTACAGGCAGGCAGAGCTGAGGAACGGCTGGAGGCTCAGCAGGAATGCCACACCAAGGTCAGGGTCTGACCGTGCAGGGAGAAGGATGCTGACTCCCGGGCGGATGCACTGGAGGACCCTGCATCCCCACGCCCTCTGATTCCTCTGGGCCTGCAGCACTGGCCTAGCACTCCCTGCAAGGCTGGTGTTCCTCTTCTTGAAGCTGCTGCAGAGGCCTCTCCCAGGAGCTGTCCCACCGCCCCTCCCAGCCACCAAACTCATACTGGGGTCAAAGCACTACACAAGTGGAGGGCGAAGGGAGTGGCAGAGAGGGGCTGCCGAGCCCATTAAGGGAGCTGTAGGCCTTGGCCAGCTACACCGGCAGGAGCGGTGAGAATGAGTTTCAGGCTGGATTCGGAGAGTGCTGGATCATGGCAGGAAGGCACCAATGGGAGCAGAAAACAGAGTAGGATACGGGAAAGGTTACTGACACGGGAAGACGGTCCTCTGACGACGCCATAGTGCTCTAGGGAAGAAGCCGGGAGACAACACCAGCAAGCTGCTGGCCTGGTTTTGAAGCCTTGGAGAAAGTGGTGTCCACGTGTCCTCACATGCTATCGGGAAGACAGACGGAGGGCTTGGAGAGCCTCCCAGAGCAGGTCCACTGCGTGTGATGACTTGGATACACCTTGAGTTTGTCCCCCAAGAGTTCCTGTACTGGGAGCTTGGCCTGGGTGGGGAGGTGGACGCTTTAACACAGGAGGCCTACTGGGAGGTCCTGCTGTCAAGTGGGGGCTGTGCCCTTGGAAGGGACTGTGAGACCCCAGACTCTCTTGGGCTGCCAGTCTCCTGGTGTGATCTCCTCCCACATATACGCCTGCTGTTGTAACGCCATCCACTTAGCCCTCACCAGAGACTGGACCATGGGGACCTGCCTGACCGTGGACTTTGAGCCAAGTAAGCCTCTCTTCTACTGAAGTGATGCTACCTCAGTTACTTCATTGTGGAGACACAAAACAGAGTAGTAGACCCTGTAAGGCTGGGGAAAGCACAACGCGGAAATTGTCTCTACCAAAGCAGTTAGGAAGCTGCTGAAACAAGGGGCCGGACCGCTGCTGAGTTGCTCCTCAGGCCGGGCCTGTGGCAGGGGAAACTGTGATAGAACCAGACCTTCTGAGAGCTACAAGGATGGATCGATTTGGAAGTAACAGAAGCCAGGTGGCAACACCCAACCATCAAGAGCAAGGCAGGTATGGTAATTACACTGGATGGGAAGGTCTAAGCGTGGCCAGCAGACTTGCCTTGTGTAGCACAACACTGATAGATATTCACAGAGCATGGTGCCCATGGAGGCAAGATAGAGAAGCAGCGAACAAGACTAGCACTTAATCTGTACCACTGGTTTCAGAGACTCCTCCCAGAAGTCCTGGCAATGCCTGCAGGTGTTTTTAGTTGTCATAACCTGGACAGATCAGGTGTCTTGCTGACATCTTGTGCGTAGAGACCAGGGTACTGGTAAGTATCCTACAATATCCAGTTGTGTACCTCACAACAAAAAACTATCTGGCTCAAAATGTTTGTAGTGCCAAGGCTGAAAAAACTCGATCTATATAAACACATCCATGTAAGTATCTATATAAATGTAAATAAGAAATAGCCATGCCAATCAAATGTCAAGATTCCTTGCCCAATTTTTTTAACTTTGAGCCAGTTTTCAGATCCAGGAGGAATTGACTTAAAGGGAGTCCAGGTACCCAGGAAAAAGGGTCCACCAACATCAAGGGTGCTGTCTGCAGTACAAGGGACCATCGTCTTGTACCTGAGTGACCGTACATAAAGAACAGAGGACACCCAAACATTCAGAACACTGCTGACCGTGGAGCCCAAGTGGGAACTGGGAATCCAATGCATCATCCTCCCTGCTAAGCTGACCACACACGGGGGCTAAGCGTAGGAGGGATTCTGATTCTGGCACAGATTCAGCACAGAGCACACCCACTGGACCCGGACACACTGGGCAGTCGGCAGAACTTCTCCACTGGACCCCTGGCCTGTGGTGTGAGGGCTCTCACAGCGGGGAAGCTCTAGTAGAAGTTCTGGAACAGCCACACTTCAACTGAAATAGTAAAGAACATAATACCACGTTCCAGCAGCGTGGCCGACACTAGGAGGCTGGGGTAGGGGTCCCACACTGATCTTCATCTAATTGGCCAGAGGATGCTGATGGAGTACTTCAGACTCAACCAAATGGCAGCCCCGCTTGCTTCTGCTGGGCCAGATGTGCTGTGTTGGCTGGAGGAGAGCAACTTGGTCCCAGGCACATGGTGTGCCGTCACTGATCAGACACATGGCTCCCTGCCCTTCATCGTAAGGAAGCAGGTGTGAGCCCCGACGTGACAAGAAGCCAGCCATCGAGGAAATCAGCATTTGGTTGCAAACTGAAGTCATTATCCCCCCTTCTACAGTGGAAGAAATGATAGTTCACCTTCATTTGAATTGACCCACATCCTGGTATGAGTTCCCTTTCCTTCCCACAGGCCTCTGTCTCTCCAGTCCAGCACCACTGTCTGAGAGCGTACAGAATGTCTGACCCACTGATTCAGGGCGTGGCATATCACCTTGGACCAAGGTCACATGTCATGTCTATAGAGGTTCAACAAGGCATCTAGGGCATCCACGTGAGTCTGGAACGTGCTAGGAAGACACCACCTTTACCCTGGGGAACCAGCGAGACTAAGATTTTCAAAACTGAATGGCGCAATGGAGATGTATGTGGAAGATTCCACTGAGTCCTTAACTGGATATGTATGTTTGCAAGAAAACTCCGTGAAGTCAAAGTGGAGGAGACGTCCCAAGGTCAGGGAGAAAGCCCTATGAGTAATACCCAGACTCCCACCCCGTTGGAAACCATTCCTATTCCCACTACCCAAAGCAGAGCAACCTCCCAATCCTCAGGCATTGAGTGGAAGCCCGGTGTGCCTTCATAGCAGAGCTGTTAGTCCCAGAATGAAAACTGCTCTTGACTCCCAGACACAAAGTTTAAGAGAAAAACCTTAACAGAATCAATGTGCTCCGTGGATTACTTCGTTGCCTGCCTGGAAGACACCACAACAGTCAAGCAGGGTGGGTGGGGGGAACATCTGGCCCCGCAGGTGTACCACGCACACGAAATCATTCCAGATGACCCTGCCAAGGCAGCCACAGATGGGACTTGAAATCCAATACATCTATAGCAGACTGATTTTTAAATTGATAATTTTGCATGGCCCATGAGTAATGTTATGAATATCTAAATGTCCCTTGGTAGGAAAAAGGTTCCCCACTCCATGGCTAAAGAACTACAATAAAATCTAGCACTGAAAACTGTGAAACACACAACCTAAAAATGCCCAGGCTTGAAAAACAAAACCAAAGAAATGACAGAAAACATGTGATCCATTCACATGGCGGAGACAAAGGAATTAGTATGCACTCCTGTACCTCTGCTCTGTGAACCTGGAGCTGAATTCTATAAACATTTCTGAAATTCTATAAACTCCTTGAAGGCTCTGCTAGGGGGGGTGGTCAGTGCTGATTCTGCAAGGTCAGGGAAGGCGCCTTCCTGTCGTCTCCCTGCCTCTTCCCGGTGTCTTCTTCCTCTTCCTGTTGGAGTCTTCCTCCTTCCTGCTGTCGTCCTACGTCTTCCTGTTTGATTCCTGCTGCTGGAAGCAGTGGCATGCCTCACTCTCACAGTGCAATCTCTTCCCCCCTCCAAAGCTAGTTTGGGGTTTTTTTCACACGTTTGCACAACCAGCCTCACCACACGCCCCCCACAGACACCGGCACGCTCCACCTCATCTCAGAATTCAGAAGTTCAGCTTCCTGAGGACTTTCCTGTCCATTTCCACATTTTAATAATTCCAATTTTACTGCTTGTCACCCCGGTCCAAGGCACGGTGGCTGCTCCCTGAAATTTCCACCTCTATGAAAACTTAGAGCTCACTTTTACACATTCAGGCAACTGGTCAACACATGCACACTCCAGTGTTAATCTTTGCTTTCAGTTCTGAGCAGAAGCTGGTATGGTTCCCGCCTCCTGCTGAGCCTGCTTGTGTAGCTCTTGCTTGATTCTATGTAGCGCTCACAAAACTTAATGAGTTAGGTCATTTTACTAACCTCATTTTCAAAGAAAACGAAACATGCGGTTCTAGGAAGTCAGTAATTTACTCCAAGTCCCAGTTAGTGAAGGAGAATGTTGTGAGCCATGAATAGACTGAGTCCCCCTCCAGGTTCTTGTCCCCCACAGAGGTAAAACTGCTAACTGAAGACTAATGTTGTGTGCAGATAGGAACAGAATTTATTTTTTTAAAAGATTTCATTATTTATTTAAAAGGCAGAGCTACAGTGAGGCAGAGGCAGAGAGAGAGAGAGGTCTTCCATCCACTGGTTTACTCCCCTAGATGGGCGCAATGGCCAGAGCTGAGCCAATCCAAAGCCAGGAACTGGGAGCTTCTTCCAGGTCTCCCACACAGGTGCAGGGGCCCAAGGACTTGGGCCATCTTCTACTGCTTTCCCAGGCCATAGCAGAGAGCTGGATCGGAAGTGGAGCAGCCGGGACTTGAACCAATGCCCATATGGGATACTAGCACTGCAGGCAGCAGCTTTACCCACTGCGTCACAGTGCTGGCCTGGAACAGAACTGATTTAACAGTGAGGGAATAAACATAGATTCACAAGCAAGTGTGGGCCACTCCCCACAGAGTCATCCCCAACGTGAGTGGGCCAAATAGCTGGCCGTGAACAAGAGAGAGAGCCAGCCTGAAAACAGTACCTGTAAGTGAGAGCTGGAGAGGTCCACCCAGGAATGGGAAAGGTCTGTCCTACACCGGTCTGCAGCTGAAAGAGGAAACCAGAGCAGAGCCTGTAAGCAGGCCCTGCGTGGAAAGAGCTCTCTCCCCCTGCCTTCCGCCTCCTTTAGAAGGAAGGGGGTGGTACCCCAGTCGGACATATAACCAGAGCAGGGTATTTGCATGCACCCTTGTCCCAGATGCGACAGGTGCATCCTGGTAAGGTGGGCACATCAAACTGAGTTAAAGAGCTAGCATTACATTGCAGGGTTACAAAAGGAATTCTAGCTCCTCTAAACATTAGCTACCTGCCCAGTTACACCACATCAAGAAAGCTTGTCTTAAAATGCTCTTATTTATTTGAAAGGCAGAGAGATAGAAAGGGACACAAAGACGGATGGAGAGAGATCTATTCACTGGTTCATTCTCCAAATGCCCTCAACAGCCACAGCTGGATCAGACCAAAGCCCAGATCTCAATCCAGGTCTCCCCATGTGGCTGCCAGGAACCCAACAGCTTAAGCCAGGGTGCACATTAGCAGAAGGCTGGGATTGGAGGCAGAGTGGGGACTTGAACCCAGACACTGCAACATGGGATGCAAGCATCTTAACCACTGCACAAATGCCTGCCCCGTGGAGGCTTGTTTTAGAGATGAGCCGTCAGACTCTACAACGTATGGGCTCAACTGCACGGCTGCACAGTGTTAAGAGTGGGCTCGTCGGCAGCAAGGGAACTGTCCCCTCAGTGGCTGTGAGGAGGTAACAGCGTTCACACGTAGAGAGGTCAGGCTGCAGGCATCAATCATCCCAGAGAAACAACGTGTGTCACCCGAGAACAGCTTACTGCTGGGTCTCAGACCACATCTCCAGGAGACCCCAGTGCTCCGAGGGCCGAGAGGTGGAGATGACAACGTCACAGTGGTGCGGCTGTTGTCACTCACCACCTTAGATTCAGTTCTCTGAATTCAGGTAATCCAACTGTTTGCCTCAAGAAAAATGGTTTCCATAGTTATAACATTTAAAAGTTTCAGTGTCTTTTCTTTCTTCTTGTGCAGGGAAATCTACTGTTCTTTCATAGTTTGTAGTAGAGATACAGTCCCTTCCCTGTAGCAGAGCTTATACCAAACAAAGAAGACAAGATCTGGTGTGTGTGTATGTGTGTGTGTGGCGTGGAGGCTGGAGAAAGGGAAGACAGAAAGTAAACAACCACAGTATACTCCCAGAGGCACCTCGTCCTGCACTGAATTTTGCAGAATTGAAATGGATCACAAAGGGAAAACCATAAATAGTTTTCATGCTCCAGGCCTAAGGCATGCATCAGTAGGTGGCTGTGGAATTATGCCAGCATTTTTCAAAATAAAAGCAAAAATGATACCTACAATTGATGCCTGAAAATGTTCCTACCATTTTAGTTATTTTTAAGACTGTACAACGTTAGCATGAAAAGTGATAAGTTCATCATGTTTAATATGAATATTCACTTTAAATAATTCTAAATACTAAGTCATGATGAAAATCTCATTACCAATATAGTAAAAATTAGAAAGATTCACAGTCAATTAAATTCTGTGAGCTGAAAGTCTTTAGAAAAATTTAATACCCTCATTCAGCGGCCGAAAGGTGAGGGCTCACAAGCGCGAACCCGAGGCGATGTTCCCACCAGAGCAAGGACGGAATTATTGGCCTCGTAAATGAGATATTTCAGCTAAGGCACAAGTGCGGAGCCTGGAGCTCTAAACTGCATTAATGCCGTCATATATTTGGATCCCAAAAGGCAAAGCTATTTTCATCACGTCGAGAAATTAGCCATAAAAAGCCATCATTCCTCTTCTGAAAAACAGTTTTTCTAACCAGGTGCCTGTGAGTATCACCCAAAAATATTTTGGGGTAACAACATCCCATTCAGTGCTCCTCGTCTAAGGGCCAGAAGGAAACCCACAGCACAGCCCGACTCCCAGGATACTAACATGAGGGCAGGCTCACTGCCTACCGTGCCAGAGACACATGAATAGATACACCGTTAGTGAGATCCACGGGGACACGGAATTCTTCACGGTCCTGTGCGCCTAGTGCTCCTCAGGACCATAGCAAACTACATGAAGCTTCATAAGGAATTAGCAAAATGCTGGACATGAGCCAGAAACACGTGGGATTCCAAGTCTGCACCATCAGGGACTCATTGAGTAGCTACACAAAGGGGCTTGACCATGGGAGAGGCCCCGCCCTGGAGATGGAGAGAGGTGTTACGAAAGGCCAGTAGCCTTCATCTATGCAAAATTTTCATGGGGAGGATCGGGGACAGGCGGGTGGGAGGGTGAGGTGAAGACACAGGAAGAGAAAGTTCCCAAATGGTCACCCTGGGTCTCCGAGAGCAGGACCGGAACGAGGCCCAGGAAAGCACCTTGACGATGAGTTAGTGCATGGTGCTCCAAAATGAGAGGAGTCAGGCCGGCGCCGTGGCTCACTAGGCTAATCCTCCACCTAGCGGCGCCAGCACACCGGGTTCTAGTCCCGGTCGGGGCGCCGGATTCTGTCCCGGTTGCCCCTCTTCCAGGCCAGCCCTCTGCTGTGGCCAGGGAGTGCAGTGGAGGATGGCCCCGGTGCTTGGGCCCTGCACCCCATGGGAGACCAGGAAAAGCACCTGGCTCCTGGCTCCTGCCATTGGATCAGCGCGGTGCGCCGGCCGCAGCGCGCTGGCCGCAGCGGCCATTGGAGGGTGAACCAACGGCAAAGGAAGACCTTTCTCTCTGTCTCTCTCTCTCACTGTCCACTCTGCCTGTCAAAAAAAAAAAAAAAAAAGTGAGAGGAGTCAGGCAGAGGCAGCCAGCTCAGCCTCTCCAGGTCAGAAGACCCGGCTGCCAATCCCAGACTTCAGCCTCAAGGGAACAGCTGCACCTCATGAGGCCCGCGATTGCCCTGCTAGGCATGGGGGGTTCGTACAGGGGAAAGCCACGCTGAACTAATATGCTAACCTGAGGCTCTCCGCAGGCACTGGCCCTGACTGCCTGCCAGCAGGCCCAGGGACATCTACCGGGGATGAGGGTGGTCTGTGGCTGGCCACCGTGAATGCCTGATACGGTCACTGTGCCAGGGGAACTCTGGTGCCCCCCATCCAGGAAGCCGGGAGAAGCAGTGACCATTCCCGGAGAAGAAAAACAAGAGGCTGTCTCTCAGCCTGAAACCAGGAGCATGGGAGACCAGGAAGTGACGCCTGCCTGGCTGCACTGCCCCTCCCCCCTCACCTTATCCCCAGGTGAAGGGCCTTGATTTGAAGCTTCTAGAGGAGTGAGGCTCTTTGGGGGAACAAGGGCCCAGGGGGAGGCGGGAGCTGGGTGAGGCAGAGGGCATCGTCTGTTCCTCTCTGATCAGCCGTGCAAGAGTAGAAACTGATGGAACCGTTCTGTCTTCATTAACTTGTCAAACATAAGTAAAACCAGGCTCTAGTTAAAGTGGAAAGCAAAGACACATTCCATCGTCAACTACAGCAGTAGGGAAGACGGCCCCGTGTGAACTCAACTCTGCCAAAGCAGTCACTAGCACACTCCTTAAAGATTGGTGGGTGCTGAGGGAAACGCCCCGAGAGGCATGGAGGTCAGCTGGTCCGGGTGACCAGGCCACCAGCCACCAGAGACTTTTAATAGGCACTACTGTAGCGGAAAAACAAACTTCTTTATGCAAAACGAAGTCTTTATGGCAGGGGAGGGAGCTGTGCAGGTTGCACCAGGTGCCCACCAAAGCCAGAACCCCAGAGAAAGGACAGAGACGCCCTCCCTGAATGTCAGCCCCTCGAAGAGTCTGTTTCCAGATCCTCGAGAAGATGTCTCTGAGCAACACAAGATGTACATCGCAAGGGCAGAGAAGGGTTCACAGTTTCAAACCTACAGCAGCCGGCGCCGCGGCTCACTAGGCTAATCCTCCACCTAGCGGCGCCGGCACACCGGGTTCTAGTCCCGGTCGGGGTGCCGGATTCTGTCCCGGTTGCCCCTCTTCCAGGCCAGCTCTCTGCTGTGGCCAGGGAGTGCAGTGGAGGATGGCCCAAGTGCTTGGGCCCTGCACCCCATGGGAGACCAGGAGAAGCACCTGGCTCCTGCCATCAGATCAGCGTGGTGCGCCGGCCGCAGTGCGCCAGCCGTGGCGGCCATTGGAGGGTGAACCAACGGCAAAGGAAGACCTTTCTCTCTGTCTCTCTCACTGTCCACTCTGCCTGTTTAAAAAAAAAAAAAAAAACCTACAGCAACAGTTCTAAGCTTTGAGCAGCCAGAGCATGGGAGACGGAATCACCACCCCAAAGACACAGAACTCGGCTGTTAGAAGACTTTAGGCAGCAGAGAATAACACACTTGCTGCCAGAGTGTGCATCTTTGTAGGACAAGGTTGAAGCCGAGTCCAAAAGATGGTTAGAGGAGTCTAACCAGGTTGGTGGAAGTCTTTGTTAAGTTGCACCATCATTTCCAGAATTTTCCCAATTCCACCAGCTCCTCCATGTGTCTCCTCTGTGACCCCCCCCCCCCCGCCCCGTGAGCAGCACCGTCTCGGGAGCTACCCCGTCTATTCCACGCGCTGCACTGTCTGTTCCCTGGCAAGCATCAACCTTCCTTGTGAACCTCGTTGTCTCCTCCACAGCCTTCACCATCTTCCCGTGGGCCGCATGACTTCTTCCACACCCTGCACGATGTCCTGCAGGAGCTGGACTGTCTGTGAACTTCCTGAGTGAGGTCCCGTGCAAGGAATGATGCTGCAGAGTGGCTCCCTCCGCGAGTCGGGTGACAGCACCTGGCTCAGAACCAAGTCAGGAGGGCGTTCCTGCTGGGCATGGAGCCAGAACCTTGAAGGCTTTGTGTTCTGGTCACGTCTGGGGATATATCCTCAGTTGGAACAGTGGCCTTCCATGGTGGGCAGAAGTGATGGTGAGCATCGGTGGGCAGGCCGCCGTTATGGATGATAGAGAGAACAGACCCAAAGCAGGAGAAACAGCAGATCCACCTCACACACAGCCATCCAACCGGAGCTACCCTTCAGGGACCCCAGCATTTCCTGGGGGGACACTTGGACGAGTGCTCATTTCCTTCCAGCCATGAGCACAGTGGGGATGAAGTGACCGAAGCAGATCCCTGCAAGGGAGTGTGACACAGTTAAGTCCAAAGCTTCTGCGTCCTGGGAGACCTATGTCTGCACCACAGGTCAGCAGCCAGAATGGACAAGGTCAAGTCCCAAGGGGAATGGAACACGTCCTTTAAGCCCCGGCTGCAAACACCAGTTCCTGAATCTCATAGCTCACCCTGGTACTTCCGGGTTAATTCCTGTTGTGACATTGGTCATCCTTTTTAGTAGCCCTTTTGGACATTAATTCCCTATCAGAGCAATAGAGGTTTTGGTTAAGATCACTTATCTACAGATAGCAAGGGGAGCGCTGTGCCTGGAGAACACCGCAGGCAGATGGCATCCTCTCTCCCGGCAAAGGAGATGAGGTGAGGCTCTGGGTTTTGTTTTAATGGGGACAATTCAGTTGCTTTTTGTACCCGTCGCTGAGCACTGAGAGGCTGAGCATTCCCAGTGATGGCACTGTTTCTCTCCCCCACCGCCGGCCGTCCCCACAACCTGAGTCCTGTAGATGTCGGAGAAGGTGGGTGCTCACAGACTTCGGGCAGATGGGAACCACAGAGCAGGGATTACTCAGCGGGCAATAAAAACGGCAGTGCCTACCAAGTGACTACTGCACTCCGCTTATCCTGTGAATGATCCCATTTATTTCTTTTTTTTTTTAGGTTTTTTTTTTTTTTTTTTTTTTTTTTTTGACGGGCAGAGTGGACAGTGAGAGAGAGAGACAGAGAGAAAGGTCTTCCTTTTCCATTGGGTCACCCCCCAGTGGCTGTCGTGGCTGGCGCACTGCGCTGATCTGAAGCCCAGGAGCCAGGTGCTTCTCCTGGTCTCCCATGGGGTGCAGGGCCCAAGCACTTGGCCCATCCTCCACTGCACTCCTGGGCCCCAGCAGAGAACTGGCCTGGAAGAGGAGCAACCGGGACAGAATCTGGCGCCCCGACCAGGACTAGAACCTGGGGTGCCGGTGCCGCAGGCAGAGGATTAACCTAGTGAGCCGCGGCACTGGCCGATCCCATTTATTTCTCATCACAGCCGATCACATAGGTCATGTTCTAGAGTGGGAAACTGAGGCTCCTAGCTAGTGAGCACTGCCTGTGGCTGCCAGGCTAGCAGGTGGGCCCTGGGCTCTGAGACCACACAGTTTGCCCCACAGCCTCAGCTCATCTCAGCCAGCGCATCCCAGCTGCTGCACTTGTGTCTGTTGGCATCAGCATGGAAACCAGGGATCAAGCAACCCATGCCCCATGATGTGGCTCTGTGGCGCCACCTGATGGCGTCTTGGCTTCCCTGAGAGCTCACACCACAAAGGTTTTAGTTAGCCAGTATCTTCTTGCAGTTTCCAAAGCGTATTAACATGCATTACTGATATTTAATGCCACCAGGATCTAGGCACCATCAGCTCCATTTTAAATAGGTCCTGTCTGTATTAGCTTCTTGTTGCTGCTGTAACAAATCACTCCAAACTCAGCAACTTAAAACAGCACAGATCCATTCTGTATGGTCCTGGAGTCAGAAGTCTGCAATGGACGGGTAGGACCACGTGTCTTCTGGGGGCTTCAAGAGGGAACGCACATCCTTGTCTTGTCCAGCCCCCACTCCTTGGCTTGCCCTCTGCATCACTGCAGCCCCTGTGTCTGCTGTCTTGTCTCCAGACCACACATTCAAGGACCCCATGATGACACTGGGCCCAGTGGATCATCCAGGGAAGGGTTCCTGTCTGAAATCCTGGACTTAACCCACCCACAGTCTCCCCTCGCCGTGTCAGCAATCATATCTGTAGGTGCCAGTAATTTGCACGTGGGTAGCCATTATTTGCACAGAGAAGCCATTATTCTGCCACACACACCACCCAAGTCCTACAAAAGTCCCACAAAAGTC
Source organism: Oryctolagus cuniculus (assembly GCF_964237555.1). Taxonomy (NCBI): domain Eukaryota; kingdom Metazoa; phylum Chordata; class Mammalia; order Lagomorpha; family Leporidae; genus Oryctolagus; species Oryctolagus cuniculus. Next base: position 5,230,617 of record NC_091435.1, read on the forward strand.
CCACAAAAGGGTGAAGACTCCTACAAGAGCGGCTGAAGTGGCCCGGACTCACAAGTTGTCTGTTGAGTTATGTATGCATCAGATCACCCATCGGTCTCCCTGCTTTCAAAGTCTCTCTCTCTCTCTCTCTCTCCACTCCCTTCTCTGACACACACACACACACACACACAGCCACTGTGAGGCCTTGGACCACATGAAACAGGACTCTACTGAACAGGCCCTTCCCTAAGACCGCAGAGGTAAAGGTAAATAAATGAATGAAGTGGATTTGGACACAAATCATTCAGATTGAGGCCTGGAGGGAGCCTGGGCCTCCACACGAGCGGGGTTGCAGCTCCAGGACTTGCAGTTATCTGGAATGTCAACGATTCACCGTGAAAGCCAGCGTCAGACATTGTCCTGTGGCAGAGAGCTTCCCTAAGTGTACGGTGAGCTAAGCACATGGTTGCCATTACGTAACAGACACAACCAGGGTTTTCCTAATAAATTAAGTGTATTATTTCTTCATAATGATGGGCTCCAACACTCATAACGATGAAAAAAAGATTAGTGTAGATGGTGTTGCTGTCATGATTCCCTTCAGCCTTGGAGGATGAATTTCTTCCCTGTATAATGCCGTCAGCTGGCAGTGCATCCATTATTTCTAAGGAGTTCAGTGACTTTTATGAAGATAAAACCTTGAGGATAATTAAACTGGAATACTTACATAGTCACAATCACTCTGAATACAAGCAAAACAGCTGCTCTTACTACCCGCAAAATAAACAAGATGAGAAGCACTCATAGGTAAGTTATTGGATCCAGAAAGCGCTCATATCCTTGCTTCCAACTGTAGTTTAATTGTGATCATGTGTTCCCATGCTATGAAAATCAGCTACACGATAAATAGATAAACACTGGCTAAATTTCAAGACAAATGACAAGATCAGCTCCGAAGAAGGGTCACAAGAAAAACAAATGTTAAACTCAGGAACCATGAACTTCTTCCATTGAAGTTGTTATAATTAATAATAGCTTTCAGTTTCACAGGTAATTTGCCTTTTTAATTATGGAAGATTCACATTGAACAATGAAAGGTAAATTTTTCTGCTCTAAAAAGGTTAATCTCCCGTGGAGTCAAACAGAGAGGAGCATCTCCACACTGACATTGCTTCATTGTGTTTTCTGAGCGAGGGTCCACATCGCTGTCAAAAGTGAGCCGAGGCGGGAGAGTTCTCCAGCTTCGACTTGTTCCAGTTTCTCATAACAGCGAACGTTTACAATGGGCTTACACCAGAGAAGCGACTGCGGGCAAGGAGGGGAAGGCAGGTGCTCTGGTCTGCAGGGGGATTTTCACCCCAAAGATTCATGCCCTGGGGGCTTGGTGCTCAGCACAGCGATGACGAGAGGTGGTGACGCCTTCAAGAGTCAGGGCCCAGCAGAAGCTGGCTATTCACCGGGGCACTGCCCTTGGGAGGCTTCCTGTCAGTCCCGTTGAGAGCGGGTTGCTATAAAGGAGCAAGGCTGATGCCCGAATCTCTCCGCTTCCCCTCTCAGCATGTGCAATGGGATCTCCCCTTCAATGTGCTCCCACCGTGATGCTATCCACCGTGTTGGGATGGCCTCCCCAGAGGCAAGGAGATGCCGGTGCCATGCTCTTGAATCTCCAAAATGCAGCTAAATAAGCCCCCTTTCTTTACAGGTTTCCAGCCTCAGGCATTTTGTGACAGGAACAGAAAAGAGATTGGCACAGCAAGTGGCCATGTTGGCTGGACTTGGGACCCAGAGGCCCTTCGGGAAAAGGGAAGTATTTATGGTTCACTTCCATTCTCTTTCTGTGCAAACTGGCCTTCTGGGCCACTTGGCAGATGGAAGATGACCACCCACAGCCTTCACGTCCGTGGGTAACGGTTCCCGTACACACGCGCAGTCATAGGCCTGGCAGGGCGCCTACCCGTGGCTGGGTCAACTATTTCCAGGGGATACGGACACATGAAAGGATCACGGCCTGAGGAGCCAGCCCTGACCTGGGAGGGCCAGCATGTTCTCAAAACAGGGTCAGGAGTTGGTCAGCAGTCCATGCACAGAGCGCCCGTGTTTGCTGGAGCAGAACAACTGCCCCTCAGCCGGGCCCACCCTGCACGCACGCCCCTGACCGCCTGCCAGATGCCAGGACTCCCTCCCCAGTCACTGGGACACTAAACCAGCCTACCTTCCTCTTCAGAGCACAGGCCATAGTGCTGCCTCTGGTTGAAATGTAGGGGGCTTTACTTCAAGCCTCTTCAAATACACACAGATGCCGGTCCTGAGACCTAGAGCGAGGTGTGACTCCCTACGACGGCTGACCCTGCTGACTGGCTAAGTGTGTGACCTTGGCACATGCCCTTAGCTCTTCACCATCAAAAATATGAATTAGCCGATTCTTCCCCATAGATTCATTGTGAGGATTAAGCGAGAGAACATCAGAATCAAAACGGAGTTACTATTGTCAAGCGTTAGCCAAAAATTAAACAATAAATGAATAAATACAGCTAGGATGTTATGAAGGAGAGCTCACACGTATCTGCCTAGTGATGAGCAGTATTCACAAAGACTCCACCAGAACCACAACCTTGCACAAAGTCCACTGTGCCCTTACACACACACACACACACACACACACACCCTTCTACAAGGACATCTGCCCTACGGTGGCCTGTTCACCTCAAACTGGCACCACGCCTGTCCTTGATCCTTGCGGCGAGAGACCGCTGTTTCAAAATACCTGCTGTAGTTGTCTTTGAAAGCTTCCCAAGGCCTCAAGCCCCCTGAGTACGCGCACGGTTTATGATGGCGTGCTCGCTCCCATGGCGATGGGCTCCTGTTCCCAAATGTCACGGTTCTTTGGAGGCTCCCTCCCTCTGATGGTTATTTAGGCTGACAGGTGAAATCAGGTATTAGGTGGAACTACAGGAAATGTCTGGTTTTGGAGGTCAAACACTTGAGTGTTTTCAGTGTCACATGTTTCAAATTAACTGGGGCTTTTGCACAGTGCCGTGTGCATAGCAAGGGTTCAGCCAATGGTCAATATCAGCCCCACAAGGATGCAAATTAAACTTGGACTATGGAAAGTAGAATTTTAAAAATATTAGCTTTTCAGCAGAATGCTGTACCTGCATCCTCCCAGCCTGCTACAGGATACAGCACGCACCATTAAGTAAGATATCAGCAATGGTGGGGAGAAAGTCTCCTTTGGGGACCTCTTCATTCCACACCATCTGTGACGGCTCAGAGAGAGGTGGCCAGGTGTCAGTGGGAAGGGAGGAGAGGAGGAAGCACCCTCCCCTTGGGAGTTCAGAGCCTGGCATCCAAGCTTCTGAACAGTGGCAAAGGGTATTGCATGCTGACTCAGCAGCTATCCCCAGGAAGAGGGCACAAAGCCTTCTTCCATGAGCAGGAAGCAGGGGCCATGAATGGTGGCTGAAGCCATGGGTGGACTTTGGTGCAGGATTCGTTTTTCAACTGTTGCTGCCTTACGGTGAATTTTGCACAAAATAAATAACTGCATCGTAGCCTCCCCACGCCCCAGCCTATCACGTGTACACGTGTGCTCCCCTCGGCCTCTCCTACTGGTTCCACAGGCCAGCAACAAAGAACATGGACCACCCTGGGCAGCAGAATGTTCCTTGGCACCTTCCACTGAACATTAATCTTTTTTTTTTTTTGACAGGCAGAGTGGACAGTGAGAGAGAGAGACAGAGAGAAAGGGCTTCCTTTGCCATTGGTTCACCCTCCAATGGCCACCACGGCCGGCGCACTGTGCTGATCCGAAGCCAGGAGCCAGGTGCCTTCTCCTGGTCCCCCATGCAGGTGCAGGGCCCAAGCACTTGGGCCATCCTCCACTGCACTCCCGGGCCACAGCAGAGAGCTGGCCTGGAAGAGAAGCAACCAGGACAGAATCCGGTGCCCCCACCAGGACTAGAACCTGGTGTGCCGGCACCGCAGGCGGAGGATTAGCCTATTGAGCCGTGGCACCGGCTGACAATAACCTTTTAATTTAAAGGGGGGAAAACATTATTAGACATCAATCTCTATTCAGAAGAGAATGAAGGTGTTTTTAAAAGATCTCAGGGCAGGTGTTTGGCTGAGCAGTTAAGACGTCCACGTCACCACATCTAAGAGCCTTGACGTCCAGTTCCAGCTCCTGACCCCGACTTCCTGGGGAAGCAGATCCCGAGAGGTAGCAGAAGATGGCTCAGGGAAGTGGGCCCCTGCCACCCGTCAGGAGATGTGGACTGGGTTCCCAGCTCCAGGCTCAAGCCCAGTCCAGCCCCAGCTATTGAGGGGAGTGACCCAGCAGTTACGAGTGCGCTCTCTCTCTCTCTCTCTCTCTTCCTCTCTCTCTCTCCCTCTCCCTCTCTCTGCCTCTGAAATTAAAATTTCTTTTCCTTTTCAAAACCTCAGTAGTTATCTCTCAAAGTTCAGGAAAGGTGTGAAGATAAAAGAATAACTCTTCCCCCCATTCTCCTCTTCTGATTTTGAGGAAATCAAGGGCAGGAGTAGCCACACCAACGCCATCCACCAGGGCTCTGGACTGCGGCAACTGGGAAAGGCAGAGCACCTGACCATGGCAAGAAGGAGTTGTGGGCCCTGACAAGACCCCTCTGCAGCGCGCTCTCACCTCACCCCTGCCTTTCTAAGTGCAGGTGGCACCTGCTCTTGCTGCCCACTCCTAGTCAAGAGGGATTGTCTCCATACTCGGAAAGAATGACAACACGCGTGGGACTGGAAGCACTGTGCTAAGTACATGAGCCAAGCACAGGTTCTCACTCATCTGTGGAAGCTAAAGTTGACTCATAGAAGCGGAGAGAACAGGGGCCTCTGGAGGCTGGCGGTGGGCGGGGGGAGGTGGGGGTTGGAAATGGGTACCAAAGCACTGGTAGATGGGACAGTGGGGATAATAGCAACTGCAACGATGTATTACATATAGTATATAATGTACAATATGATGAATATGGATGATCTCTTTCTGAGTAACTAGTAGAGTCCAGAGGTTCCCATTCATGGAAAAGAGAAACGGTGAGCTGATGGAAATACTCACTGAGGGATCAAGGACAAAACTTTAGGTCTGTTTTGGACTCTCATCTGTGTGCCTGGGAGTAGGGCCCCCACCCTCTGTGCTCTCCTTCGGCCCTGCCCTGCCTCGACCGTTGCCCACACCACAATGTTGAGGGATCAGCTGCTGGCCCAAGCTCTCCCTACTATCACAGAAGCTCAGCCTTAGCCCAGAGCCCTTCCAAACCCTCCCAACTACTTTATGTCATACAAGCCACTAATTTGTGCAAGAAGGTGCCCTCTCTGCTGTGTGTCCACCTGGAGTGAGCCCCTCTCAGGTTTATTATCCAAACAAACCTGTTCTGGTGTGAGTCCACGTTCTGTCTCCTCTTTGTCTTGCTCTCCTGTCCAAACTACTAATTACCCCTAATTTGATCAATACGCCTTGTATTTATTGTACTGGCATGTTGTACCCAGTCTACAGATGCAAATAATGTATCAATTAAAATAAAAACAAAATGAAATGCCAACTACTTACCATAAAAAGACGTTCCCAGAGCCCAAAGAAAAATGTTTCCCAAAATAGAAGTAAAAGGGGGAGTGAGTGTCTTCTCATCAGGACCTCACATTGTCACATCGGCACAACTTCCCAGTGGAGAATGATGGTTTTCTTTATTTTCAATAATTTTGTAATTTCAGAATAGTTTAAATTTTACAACACAGAATATAGTGAAGCAGTACAAAGAGTTCTCATACACCCCACACCCAACTGGCCTGTTGTTAACATCTCTACTCAGGGTGATATATTTATCACAATCAATAGACCACACCTTGCTCTCCCTGCTATTGACATCTCATATCAGCATGGCTTCCTGCTGCTCCTGTGGCCTGATTGTGAGATATTCTAGCTTGTGATCAGGAGACGTTCTCCCAGTACTTTCTAGAACAGTACTCCCTCCCCTTCCTGCCCTAGGAAGGAACATTCGACCAGCAGCCCTTACTTGAATTATTCAGCCCTTGCAAATGGAAAGTAGAGCAGGGATCAAAGGGCTTTAAGTGCCTGGGATTAAATGCTGCTCCAAGATAGCTTTGCCAGATGGCAGCACGCTGTGAAGTCATCAACCCATGAATAAATTAAAACCCAGCTCAATGGGAGCAAAAACTACTTTCTTTCATTTGAAAGACCCCAGAGTAGGTGGCTCTTTCAGCTCCTCTCTTGCCCACAGAAGCCCAGAACCACGGGCTTCCCAGGACTCAAACCTGACAGTTCAAGGAGAAAATTTCACAGACAAAGACAGCACCAGCCCCTCGCTCTCCAAGTTGTCTTTCGCCAGAAGGAGGAGAAAGCACTGCAGACAGACCAGAGCCTCTGGGGACTTGGGGGTCCTGCCGCGTAGAGCCACCCCGTCCCCTATTCTGTCACCATGGCAGACTCCTCAGAGAAGTCTGCACCGCAGCCTCCTTGCCAAGGGGCCCACGTCTCTCCTCAACCAGACTGAGGGTTCTCTCCATGTTGAAGACCTTCCCACACCATAGCCTTCTCACTTCGGCTGTCCTTGGTGCTGTTTTCCATGCTGTGTGACTTTGGGAGAACTGTGTGACCTCTCTGAGTCTTATACCCCTCTGTCCAGTTGATCAGGACTAGAAACAATGACTCCACAGGATTTAGAACTTGAATGCGGCTTGCCCCCAGAGGGCTGTGCACTGGAGGCGTGGTCCCCAGTGCTGGTATGGCAGTGGTGGGATCTCAGGAGATAAAAGCAAGGGGGAAGTAACGGGGACATTGAGGGCCCCCCCCTTCAGGAGGGATTAGTGCTGTCTCTCAGAGTGAGTGAGTTCTCATAAGAATAGATGTTGATAGATAGAATTAAAAAGGAGAGAATGATCCAACATGGGAAGCAGTCCACACAGCAGACTCATAGAATGACAAACGCCCTAAGCAGCACTCTGGCCTCAGAATCAGCCCTTAAGGCATTAGGATCTGGCTGAAAAGCCCATGAGAAAATTTCAGGCATGGAAAGCCGACACTGTGGCAGAAAATGACCTACATGAAAGATCTCTGTGAGTGAGATCCCAGTGGAAAGAAGGGGCCATCAAAGAAGGAAGTACCTTTATCTGAAGGGAGGGCAAAACTTCCACTTTGTTTATGGCCTTGTCCAAATACTGACGGAGTTTGTGGACTCAAAATGCTTCCACAGCTTTGGCAGCTTATATCAAGAGTCTCGGGTGATCACTGACATCATAAATAAGAGTGTCAATTGTTAAATCAACAACAGGAGTCACTGTGCACTTGCTCCCCATGTAGGACCTCTGTCCTTAATGAGTTGTACTATGAGAACTAATGGTAAAACTTGTCTTCAAACATACTTTATGCTTTGTGTGCCTGTGTGGGTGCAAACTGTGGAAATCTTTACCTCGTATAGAGTTGATCTTCTGTATATAAAGATAATTAAAAACAAATCTCAATGAAGAATGGGATGGGAGAGGGAGTAGGAGGTGGAACAGGAGTAGGGGTGGGAGGGTGGGTATGGGGGGAAGAACTGCTATATTCCTAAAGCTGTACCTATGAAATTTGTGTTCATTAAATAAAAGCTTTCTAAATAAATAAATAAGAATGGGTGTTATAAAGTGGGGCCACCTCACAGGCTGTACACAGCCAGTTCCCTCTGTCACCTCACAAGGTGACACAGCCAAGGAGACCTTGGGGCTGCCCAGTCTCAGACTTTCCGGCTCCAACGTTGTGAGCTAAAATCCACTTTTGTTTGTGAGCCCCAGTTCCAGGTACTTTGACAGGAAAAAAATAGACCCCATATGCAAGAGAAGAGAAGGAGCCTCCTCAAGCAGAAAACCAGCAAGCCTGGTCCTGCTTGGCCGCAACACCAGAGCCCCAAGACTGTGCGCACCTGGCCTCGCATGGCCAGCCCCTCCACTGAGCAGCCATGCAGTCAGTACTGAGCAGAGGCCAGCCAGGGAGCCCAGCCACACCACAGGGGTCTCGGGGCGCCAGAGCCTCAGCCACAGACCACGCAGCTTGGTTTGCCTTCAGTCTGAGCCCACCAAGCTCATTCCTGCTGAACACTGTCACTCCCCCTCTTCATGGAGGAATGACACAGGACCCTGCGCTGTTCTTTTGTCTGCTCGGCCCTCCCCGGGTTTGCTGTTGGTCCTTCCCGGGTTGGCTGCCGACCCCTCCACCTCCGTGGAGGGGCAGCTCTCCCTGCCACTTTCCCCGCTTCCGCGGAGGAGCGGCACACCGCCGGCCGGCTCTCTCGGGGGCTGCTCAGGTGTTCCTTCAAATGTTCCCCTTAGATGTTCCTGGTGCATGTTGTCTCTCTCCTCCTTTATAGTCCTCTTCCTCCAATCCCAACTCTGCTACCCACACGCTGAGCACGCTGCTCTCCTCCAATCAGGAGCAAGATCAGCTCCTGCAGCTTGTCAAACTGATGAGGCAGCTGCGTAGAGGTTGTCTGGTCTCTCTCTCTCAGCGCCATATTGTGGGAGAGCAGATGCATAGAATAAGTCTTAATTCCAGTAACTTAGTCTAGTCCGAGTTGCTCCCCACAAACACGTTTGCTGTGTCACTGAGTAGGACACAAATCTCCAACCAGCAGTGGGAAATGTGCTCTCAGATGATTTGATAAAATGTGGTCTTGTGCCCAACCCGTGCCTCTGTTTAATCTGAAGCTATAGCCTAGCTTTTCCTGTGTTGGGGAATCACTTTAACTGATTTGTGTGGGGTGAGAACCTGGATGAGCAGCCATTGGCCCCCTCCATCCTCACTCCTTCCCAGGGTCCACACCTGTTTCTCCATCCCTCAGCCCCATTCCTCTCTCCCTCCAGCACTCTCCCAACCTATTTTTTTTCCAGGATCCTAAACCACCTGCTACTGAATCTCCTAAGAAGATCCATGCACAGATTCCCTCTCCCAGCCCATGAGACCACACCACCAGCCAACCCTCCCTGACAGCACACACAGAGCACAGGAGTGAGCAGAAACCCTGGGGCTCAAAGCACCAGAGCTGAATGGAGCCCAGACCAGACTGAGCCCTCCTCCCCACCAGGGAAAAGATGGGTCCAAGACAGGGGACCTGCTCAGCCATTAACCCGGATGTGTGCCCCTCATCTTGTGCTCATGCTGCACACGGTGTGTCTACATCTTTGATCTATGTCCTTCTGTAAACAAAGAGCTGAGGCGATTGTTGGGCAAGAAACAGAAAATCCACTCGTGTGAAAGCAAGCAAACGGGCAGCAACAACTTTCTCAAACAGGGACTTCACAGCTGGCTCCTTGCTATCAGCCCCAGCTGTCTCCCTAAGGACTCGTGCGTGTGTGTGTGTGTGTGTGTGTGCGAGACAGAGAGAGAGAGAGAGAGAGAGAGAGAGAGAGTCCTTGTCTGCTGGTTCACTCCCAAGGTGTCCACAATGCCCAGGCTTGGAGGGGACCAGGGAAGGGACAAAACCTGAAACTCAATCCAGGTCTCCCATGTGGGTGGCCCAAACCTAACCACTTGAGCCATCACCGCTGCCCCGCAGAGTGTGCACCACAATAAAACTGGGGTCAAAAACCGGAGGCAGGAATTGAGCCCAGGCAGTCCACTGTGGTCTTCAGGCATTCCCATAGGTGTCCAAGCCCCTGAGTGGGAGCCCAGCAGGACCCTGGACATGGAGGGTGCATCTTGTGTGAACTCTGGGGTTCTCACAAGGGGGTGTTGCAAAATCCTGAGTTTGGGCCCCTTGATTCTCTCTGCTTCCTACCTCACCATGTGGTCCTCCCTCTGCACCTGCTCCTCCACCCAGTGTCTGACCCGGACCCCTCGCCAGAGCCGGAGCTTGCAACACGCCTTGTCAACGTTGAACCCCCAAAGCAGTAAGCCAAATAAGCCTCTCTTTCCTTTCGAAGTAGCCTAAGCAAAATGGCTAACAGGAAGATGTAACTTTTGTTTCCCTGGTGAAAGAATTTAGAAAAGTGTTCATCAACAGAAGTCTTAGTAAACCAGCTATGGTCAATCTATAGAATGGAGCACCGTGCAGCTGTCACAAAGAAAAGAGGGAGAGAGGGAGGAAAAGAAGAAGAGGAAGGGGGGGAGGGAGAAAGGGGGAAGGAGAGGGACAGGGGAGGGAGGGTGAGAGGGAGGAGGAGGGGAGGAAGAGGGGGAGGGAGAGAGGGAGGGGGAGGGAGCAGGAGGAAGAGGGGGAGGGAGAGGGGGAGGGAGGGGGGAGAGGGAGGGAGGAGGAGAGGGAGGAGGAGGGGGAGAGGGAGGAGGAGGAAGAGGGAGAGAGAGGAGGAGGGGAGTAAGAGGGGGAGGGAGAGAGGGAGGGAGGGGGAGAGGGAGGAGGAGGGAGAGGAAGAGGGGAGGGAGAGAGGGAGGGAGGGGGGAGGGAAAGGGGAGGGGGAGGAAAAGGGAGAGGGAAAGGGACAGGGGGGGTTCTGCAGCACCTGGGTGCCCCCCCACCCAGAGCTAGCCCTAGCTCCTGCTGGCTTCTCCCTGTGCTCCACAGAGCCCAGTGGCTGGGAAGAACATGGTGCCCTGCACGGGGACAGCTTCCTGGGCAGAAAGGGGTGGGTAATGGGATCGGAAGGCGAGGGGCAAATAACAGCACAGATGGTCCTGAGTCGTCTCCATGGACACTTTGATGAGGTTGCGAATTTTGAATTATGCAAATGTGCATCCTGTTCAAAAAGTTAAAGAAAAACTAAACCAGTCCAAGAAGAACACCATCGGGAGCCAGTGGATACAGGATGAGACAGACAACATCGTGCCTGCCCCTCCCCCCACTGGTCCACGCAAGCAGGAAGGGAAGCGAGGAGCCCTCCAGGCCCCAGGGTAGACTCAAAAAGTCAAAAATGGGAAAACAAAAGGGGAGTGGTGTCCAGGATTTGGTGTGGGGCTGTGGGTTATTTCTTATATTCCCTGCCACACTGCAGGTGTATGAACTGGAACGCTCCGCCTCTGCTTGTCTTAGGGACGGTGTGGAGTAAAATGATCTCATGGGAGACACATGCTCCAGACTGCAAGGCAGAGAGCAACCCACTGACAGCCAACAAGGACGCACCTGCAAGGGGAGCCAGGCTGGGAAGATGCCAGGAGCTCCTGACGCCGAGGCTCGGTGCTTTGCAAAGGGCAGTGTCAAGGCATCTACAGGATGACACCACCGTTCATTGCAGGAGCCTGTCTGGGTTGTCTCCAAGATGCATGCTCACTTTGGCAAGACGGGCCCACTTGAAGGTGAGCTCAGAAGGCCATCAGCTGCCCGTCTGCCTGGGAACAGAACTGAAGGGCAGGTGGGCCGCTGCTCTCACACCCACCTCCCCTGGGAGCAGTGTGGACTGTACTGCTTGGGCCTCAGCAGCAGTGGGAGTTTCCAGCAGCCTCCAGTCTGGCCCAGAGATGTTGAGAATTCAAAGCTCTAAAGGGATCATGGAGCGGGCATTGTTGTGTAACGGGTTACACTGGCATCTCACATGGGCGCCAGTTCAAGTCCCAGCTGCTCCACTTCCAATCCAACTCTCTGCTGTGGCCTGGAAAAGCAGTAGAAGATGGCCCAAGTCCTTGGGCCCTGCACCCACATGGGAGACCAGGAGGAAGCTCCTGACTTCAGACAGGCCGAGCTGCATTACCACCTGGTTTCCAAGGCATAAACAGGTGTGGCCATCTGGGGAGTGAACCAGCAGATGGAAGACTTTTCTCTCTCCCCTCTCTCTCTCTGCCTCTGCCTCTCTAAATCTTCCTATCAAATAAATTAGTTCACTAAAAATTTTAAAAATGAAAATGAAAGCAAAAAAAATTTACAAAAAAAAGGGATCACATTGGATAAAACCCAGTGCTCCTAAGGGGAGCACGGAATCCCGAGGGAGGTGTGGCTGTGCAGTGGCGTGGGGGCCCTGAGACAGAGCTGTGCTGTACTCAGGAGGACCATGGGCCAGGGCCAGGGATTCCCACGGGGCAGCGGTCAGTTCTCACAGCTCCCCCCGCTGGCAAAGAAAGGTCCCAGCTGGCCAAAGCCACAGCCTCCCTTCTTCCCACGCCACACTGCTCTTTGCCCAGTCGACGTGACCCTCCCCTGAAAACCTGTGCCCCTCATTCGCCTCCAGGACGGGTTCAGAAAAGCAACAAACCCTGAGGCTCTCCACAAAGAGTGGGAGAAGCCCCAAGATCTTGTTGGGGTCTGATGTGAAGGTTCTGAGCGCCCCCCCCACACACACAGACACACACCCCATCATCATCATGGTCACTGAGCCTCCAGGCGCTTCCCAACTCAGGCGGAAGTGAGAGGGAGAACTCCAGGAGCGCCGTGTGCCTGGCAGCTCTGCTGTGCCCTGAAGGCCTTACTAACGGCGCCACTCTCCCAGAAACACCCAAGAGCATGGTGCCAGCATCGACTTCCGGTGAGGGCGTCACGGCCGACCACCGCACACTGACAGAGAACCAGGAAGAGGGAGCGGTCACGTGACGGGATGGAAGCGAGCCGGCACAGCCAATCACAGCACACAGAGAACTAGAAAGAGGGAGCGGTCACGTGACAGGAAGGAAGCGAGCCAGCACAGCCAATCACAGCACACGGAGAGAGCACCAGGAAGAGGGAGCGGTCACGTGACAGGAAGGAAGCGAGCCAGAGCAGAAAGCTGAGCTTGCTTTAGGACAACCTGCGTCCCAGGTAGCCAGTGGAGTCCTGCAAAACCTAGCCCAGGCCCACAGGACAGGCGCCGGTCCCTTCTGTGGGCCGGCTCCCCCTGACCTGACCACCCTGAAAGGCCCCCTCCCCCTCTCAATCCTGCTGTGGGAGTGGGGGAGGGGAGGGAGCGAGCCTCCTGCACATGACCCGCTCAGTGGAAAACTGCAGCCCACAAGATCTTGACCCTTGCAGGTTAGATTGCCTTGCCTTTAAAATATATATATATATATTTATTTATTTCTTTGAGAGGCAGAGTTACAAAGAGAGAGGTCTTCCATCCTCTGGTTCACTCCCCAAATGGCCATAACAGCCAGAGCTGGGCCAGGAGGGTCTCCCACGTGGGTGCAGGGGCCCAAGGACTTGGACCATCTTCCACTGCTTTCCCAGGCCGTCAACAAGGAGCTGGATCAGAAGAGGAGCAGCCGGGACTCAAACCAGCACAGATATGGGATGCCGGCATTGCAGGCAGAGGCTTAACCTACTACGCCACAGCCCCGGCCTCCACCTAGCACTCTTTATCAGGGAGGGGCCAATTTATCGGGAAAGGAAGGAGAGAGGCTCACTCCCGTCATTCACTGTCTAAGGTCTGAGCGCCCTGCAGCCAGGTGAGTCGACTTTACTGAGTGTATACTTTGTACGACACCTACACCAGCCACTGGGGGCCCTACAGGACACAGGAGACAGACCAGCCTCCCACGAGGACCGCAGCACAGCCACCAATACCTGCAGGACAAGCTCACAGGCACCAAGCGGGAGTTGCAGCTTAGATAAGTAGGTTGCTATGTAGATTATTTGCTGAAAAGTTTGGAAAATTTCAAGTGAACACTAGAAGTCAGAATGGCAGTAAACACCTGTGGATCCTTGACCTTGACCCATGGCCTAACATTTTCCCACAGCTGCTTTCTCATCCCTTCCTTCTCTAAATCCCTTTCTCTCCTCCTCACCAAATCCTTTGAAAATAAACTAAAGCCTGCTTCATGCCCACATGTTTGTTCTAAGAAAGAAAGATACTTTCCCATGTGACTTGAATGTCACTATCGCACCCAAGAAAACTAACAGGGATATTATCTAATATACGGTCTCGATTCCAATGTCTTAGTGACCTGGGTCAGCAAAGCCTATGCAGGGTCTTTGATCACTGGGCCTCTGTAGTCTCCTTTTACCTAGAACAGGCCTATGCTGGTGGTTGTGTGTGTGCGTGTGTGTGTGTGTGTGTGTGTTGCAGTGTATCTTTTTAGAGGCCCGGCTAGCTGTTTTGTGGAGTGTTCTACAGTGACCGTGTCCCCATTGACAGACTGAGTGTAAACGCTTTGCCTCCTCCTGGTTGGAGTCAGGTTAAACACCCAGTGCTGAGTATTTGATGTGTGCCTCTCCCCTTGCACCAGCGCAGGTGGCCCGTGACGTCAGCCTCCCCCATGACCGAGCTGCTGACGTGCGACTGTGCGGAGTGCCGTCAGACCTCTCCGGTGTCAGGGGCCATTTTCCCTTGTGATTAATACATGAGCTTGGGAGCGATACTCTGCAGCCGTGAGAGCCTCGTGTTCCCCCACACTTCTCATCCATGACTCTCACCTGCAGCCGTTGCACACAGAGACTTGCTCATTCCCTCCCTTTCCACCCGGGCCCCTCGCTCCCTCTTGTTTGGCCCTGGTCTGCTTTTGTCCTGCCCATCTGAGGGAGGAGGAGGTGCTAGCTACAGCTGAAGCCATGAAGGAAACTTCAGGAAGAACCACGGCACTTAGAGAAGTGGATGGAACCTCAATAGCTACATTTGCAGCCTTAGAGTGGGAAGCAGACACTCCCTAGAACCCCAGACAGGTGTCCCGGGCGGGCTAGCCTTGGGTGGCTTCCTTTCTCCTGGTGTATTGGACACACATGTGCAGAGTCACATAGGGGAGCTGGAACCAGAACTGTGCCCATCACCAGGCCAACAGTTGGCTGGGATCCTGAGCCACAGGGTCAGGCCCCATCTTCTCCCTCGCACGCGGAGCCCTCTATAAGCCTTGCGCTTTACCTGTTGACCTGGAGGCCATGCTCATCTCTAGGCTGAGGACCCCTGGATTCCTCAGAGACACAGCTGTGGGGAAAATGCGCTTCAGACAGTGCCTCAAGGCAACGATGTCACTTGAGAGTTTGGGGAAGAAAAATATTTGTTCTTGTTTGAAAAAGCAGGAATATGATTAACACAATTAAAACACAAACGGCGAGCAAACTGAAATGAAAACACCAGAGTTCAGGAAAATTTTGCTTTTTTTATAAGCCACTGTGGGATTTGGGAAGCCCCCGGACTCCCAGGGGCGCACATCCATAGCCGGCACATCTGAGAAACACTGTGTGGAGCCAGCAAAGGAAAGAGCCAGGCATCAGGTTTCGGCAGGAAAGCAGAGAGTGCAGTGGAAAACGCGCCGAATGTGGACTTCTTTGGAGTCAGTGTGGTGGGCGTGTGAGGAGAGAACTACCAGCAACTAAATACGGAAGCATCTGGTGTCTTATCACATCCTTACTGTCAGAAAGGCTCAGAAAGGGTCCCCTTTGTCTTATCCGACAGCTAACCCAGATCCTTCCTGGGTGTGTTGACACAGAAAGGACACGTTCTAACTTTTCCTGATGTTTAATTTAGGATCTGATAGAATATGAGTTCCAAACTCTCATCAGGATTTGGAATCTGGGCCATCATTTTACACGTGGGAGAAGAAATTAAAGAAGAAGAATTTTAAAAGAACAGAATTAAGTCACCATTTTATAGAATTCATAAAAATCTGAGAGTTCAGATTGAGTTAAGCCATTCATAAACCCAGGCAGAAGAAAGTTAAAAATCAATAAACCCTCTGAGTGTGCATTTTTATGAAGTGGAAACGATGCTAATTCCTGTAACTATGAAGTGGGAGGCTTCTTTGGATCCAACGATCAGTTTCAACTCTGGGCTGTCTTATATTTTTAGTTTATTGCTTCTCTGGAACCAAAATCTCAGCCGTTAAAATGCCAACAATGTTTATAAGAACACCAAGGACACTGCTGGCTGTGGCACCAATGTCTTCCCTGGGTGCCACCCTGCCCAGGAAGTGAATATTTCTACAAAGCTGACCTGGAGAAGTCAGACCAGTATGGGGCACACTCAGTAGATTAGATAGTACACCATGCACTCATGGAGAGCAGATCACCTTGGGAACAGGGGTCTCTGAGAGCAGGAGCAGCGTGCATCACTGGGCACCAGGTCCTCCCATGAGGACACCTTAGTGGAACCGTGCAAAGCCCCGCCCATCTCTCCACCTCCCATTCCTAAACTCCGTCTAAGCCGCATCATGCCTGCTGTCTTTGTCGCAGCTGATGGGTATGTATCCTTTTGGCCAAGGTATGTGTCTGCCACTTGACAGAAATTCTGTGGGAGAGAGGATCACGCTTCATTGCCCATAGGTGTCCACACCTACCACTCACCATGCAGTACAGGCAAGGTGAGTATTTGTCAAGTGAATGAACACATAGCTCACAAGTGGCTCCCAAGTCCTGTCTGAGAGTGTTTCTCTTCCTCTAGGTACTGGTCGCTCAGTAGTGGGGCTGCAGTCTACTTATTCTAGTTAATCAAGAGTCCAGGGTCCAGACTCTGCTTCTTGACTTCAGTCGTTTGTCCAGCTAGTGTGCTCTGAGCCCTTGTCATGGCCCGAGGTCTACAGCAGGATCTGCGGATATAAAGACAAACAGGGAGCATGGCAGCGTGTTAATATGTCAGTCCAATCAAAGTCAGCCCCACAGCGACTGTTTCTTCTCAGGGTCAAACATGGTGAATCTTTCCCTTAAAGCAATACAAAAAAGAAGTATAAAGTTAGGAAGAATGTCAAAAGAGTGGCAACCTTGACTCTCCAGGATCCAGGCCCAGAGAGGCCTGGGGACTCTGCTTCACTCCTTGTAGATCTCAATTTTCCTCTCCTCCAATAAGCAGATGTTAGTAGAGATCCCTTTCTTGGAGACCCTCAGCCACCACCATAACAGATGTGTTTGAACTTCAGTGCCAATGCCCATTGATTAGCAGTGTCCTCCCAGAGCCACTACTGCACTCAGTGGGAAAAGACCACCATCACTAGGGGTGTCTTCCATGGGTGCCATATTCCTGCCCATCCATTAGGGGTGTCTTCCATGGCTGCCATATTCCTGTCCATCCATTAGGGGTGTCTTCCATGGCTGCCATATTCCTGTCCATCCATTAGGGGTGTCTTCCATGGCTGCCATATTCCTGTCCATCCATTAGGGGTGTCTTCCATGGCTGCCATATTCCTGTCCATCCATTAGGGGTGTCTTCCATGCCTGTTTTATTCCTGTCCATCCATTAGGGGTGTCTTCCATGGCTGTCATATTCCTGTCCATCCATTAGGGGTGTCTTCCATGGGTGCCATATTCCTGTCTATCCATTAGGGGTGTCTTCCATGGCTGCCATATTCCTGTTCATCCATTAGGGGTGTCTTCCATGGGTGCCATATTCCTGTTCATCCATTAGGGGTGTCTTCCATGGGTGCCATATTCCTGTTCATCCATTAGGGGTGTCTTCCATGGGTGCCACATTCCTGTCCATCCATTAGGGGTGTCTTCCATGGGTGCCATATTCCTGTCCATCCATTAGGGGTATCTTCCATGGGTGCCATATTCCTGTCCATCCATTAGGGGTGTCTTCCATGGGTGCCATATTCCTGTCCCTCACGCCCTAGGACACAGACATCAGTGGAGAATGGGCAAGGAGAAGATCAGAGGAAGATTTTCTGACTCTACCAAGTATTGAGAACACAGTAGGTGCATGAGAAACGCTTGTTAGATGGATGAGTCTCTTCACTCCATGAGAGGCATGCCACACTTTCTGTGCTGTTTGTAGCTGAATTGTGTGTAAGAAAGCTATGACTTTGGGCTGGAGACATTATAAACAGCCTTTGCTGTGTTTCTAATTTATGCTTATCCAAGCAGGTAGTATTTCTCTCAGTCTTCTGACTCATGCGGTAAAGACTCCTGACTTAAGGCAGCCACTGAAGATTTCCTGCACACGCGCGTGACATACAACCCTTACCACACTCTGTTCTCTTCATCACCTGCAAGTTGTACAGCAACACAGACAATGTCTCATTCATGACTGTCCCATAAGTGACAAGAAAAATGCTCACTATAAATAAGGTTCTTAAGGAGTGTAAATTAAATACATGAGCTGAAAATGTTAGCTTAACAATAGAAATGCCTGGATATTGAACCATTACTGACACGACAGTTTTTTTTTTTTTTCTGTATTTTTTTTTTTTTTGACAGGCAGAGTGGACAGTGAGAGAGAGAGACAGAGAGAAAGGTCTTCCTTTTTCCGTTGGTTCACCCTCCAATGGACGCCACGGCTGGCGCGCTGCAGCCAGCACACCATGCTGATCTGAAGGCAGGAGCCAGGTGCTTCTCCTGGTCTCCCATGGGGTGCAGGGCCCAAGCACTTAGGCCATCCTCCACTGCACTCCCGGGCCACAGCAGAGAGCTGGCCTGGAAGAGGGGCAACCGGGACAGAATCCGGCGCCCCAACCAGGACTAGAACCCGGTGTGCAGGAGCTGCTAGGTGGAGGATTAGCCTATTGAGCCGTGGCACCTTTTTTAGCCTTTTTTCTGTATTGTGGAGTAGTATAAGTAACAGAGAGGTCTCTCAATTTGAAAGAAAAATAAATAAATTATTCAATATAAGGCAGAAAAGTAATTAATTCCTAAAGCACATCATGGTCTACTTAAAACCAGTATTTACCACTTAAACCATCTAGGTTCCTTCACTCCCTTTATGTTGTAGTTGTCTCATATTTAATATCTATGTGCATTGGAAACTCCACAAGGCAACATTATAACTTTTGTTTTCAATATATGTAAAGAACCCAAAGCAGTCTGATGTACTTGTCCAGACACCACGACTTCATTTGCTTTGCTCATTCTAAGTTTCCACGTTTCCCCTGCTGTCGTTTCCCTGCTGTGTAACATTTTCAGAGCATTCCACTGCGGACTAATTTAGCTAGCTTTCCTTTGCTGAGCGTGCTTCATTAGCAAGGAGTAATTTTGCTGGACATAGAATTCAGAATTGACAGTTCTTGTCTTTGACCACTTTAAAAATGTTGCTCCATTATCCTCTGGCCACCATAGTTCCTGGCAAGAAATTTGCGGTTCAATTGATCTTTCCTGTGCGTGTAATGGATCATTTTTACCAAGGTTTTCAAGGCTTTCTTTATCTTTGGTTCTCGGCAATTTGAGTATGAAGTGTACAGGTTTTATTTTCTTTGGGTTTGTCCTTTTTGTGACTAACTGTGCTTAACCAAAAAAAAAGGAGAGAGAAGACCCAAATTGCAATAAAATTAGAGATGAAAAAGGAAATGTAGCAACAGACACTGCAGAAATAAAAAGAGTCAGTAGAAATGACTACAAAGAGTTGTATACCAACAAACCGGGAAATCTAGCAGAAATGGATAGATTCCTGGACACACACAACCTACCTAAACTGAGCCATGAAGATATAGAAAACCTAAACAGACCCATAACCAAGATAAAAATTGAATCAGTGATAAAGGCCCTCCCAATGAAGAAAAGCCCAGGACCGGATGGATTCACTGATGAATTCTACCAGACATTTAAAGAAGAACTAACTCCAATTCTTCTCAAGCTATTCAAAACAATTGAAAGAGAGGGAATCCTCCCAAATTCTTACTATGAAGCCAGCATCACCTTAATTTCTAAACCTGAAAAAGATGCAGCAGAGAAAGAGAATTGCAGATCAATTTCCCTGATGGACATAGGATGTGGAATATTTTTCACCGAACTGGGGAAGTTTTCAGCCATTATTTCTTCAGAAACATGTTGCTGCCCACTTTTTACTCTATTTCTAACACTCTGATGACACAAATGTTGGACCTGTTAGTGTCACCCCATGGTTTCCAGGTTCTGTCCTCTTTTATTGATCTTTCCCTCTCTGTCATTCAGATTAAATACTTTCTCACTCTTTCCTCTGTCTTCACCATTCTCCTATTTAACACATGCAATGAACTTTTCATTTCTCTTTTTGTGTCTTTAATTTTTCATACTCATTTTGTTCTTTTTTGTAGTTAATACATCTCTACTGAGAACATTTACCTTTGCATTAATTTCAAGAATGTTTGTCCCAACTCCATGGAGCTTGTTTGTAACAGTAGATCAAAGCACTCTGTGTGATCATTTCAGTGGATCTCCTTACAATTGGCATCTATTATTTATCCAGTCTCTTAAGTTCTAAAGATTTTCTTTGTTGTTGTTTGAGTTCTTCTAGATTATATCCTTATGGCAATTTGGGAAAACAGCATGAATGCCCCTCAAAAAAAAAAAAAACTAAAAAATTGAATTATCATGTGATCCAACAATCCCACTCCTGGGCATTTATCCAAAGGAATGGAAGTCAATCTGTCACAGAGACATCTCACTCCTGTATTTATTGCGCACTGTCCACTCTAACCAGGAAATGGGAAGACCTTGAGTGTCTATCCACTGATGAATGGGCAAAGAAAATGCAAAATGCATGGACAACAGAATACTGCAAAAAGCATAGCTATAAGAAAGAGGATGAGACTGTCATTAACATTGACTTGGATGAGACTGGAGGTCATTGTGTTAAGGGAAATAAGCCAGTCACAGAAAGACAAGTATCGCATGACCTCATATCATATGTGGAGCATGAAAAAAATTGATCTCATAAAGGTCAAATGTACAGTGTTAGTTACCAAGGGCTGGGGAGAGACGGGGGGCTGGAGAAAGGCTGGAAATGGGCACTAAGTTATAGCTGGAGAGGAGTAAGGGATTCTGGGATTGTATTGCTTGGTAGGGTGACTGCAGATCATGCTAATGCACCATAAATTCCTCTCTTTAAAAAGTAGAATATAGGATTTTGGATTTTTTACCACAAATAAATGTTAAGTGTTTGAAGAAATAGATTTCTTTAATACAATTGGAAATTACACAATGTATACATGTATCAAGATACCACATAGTATTTCATAAATACATATAATTTTATGTCTGTTAATTTTTTCATAACATTTTTACTTGAAAAAAGTTTTTACAGAATAGGTTCTAATCCAAGGTGCTTTCCCGTAGGGTATACGTAGCTTTCTGCCTTAGAGATTGCAGTATGACATTCAAAGGGGAGAGGAGTTTTGAGCAACCTAGCTCAAAACCTACAAGAGAATTAGATTTGTTTAAAGCACCTTTAAATTGTGAAAGCAAGTAATACAGTTGTTAAATCTAATGGAAATTTTAAAAGTTTCTTTAAAATGGTCCGCACAGTATGCACAACACCACAGCTGGTATAAAACTGTCTGCATTTAGTTAGAAACACAAAAACAATTAAAAATTAGATTGCATTCTGGCCATTTCAGTTATTTAATAAGATTCTGGATCCCATCGGCATTCTCTGTTCAGCATCGATCTTTCTGGGTTTGCTGGCAATGTAGTTAGATACAGTCAAGTCCAGACCTGCCTCTTGAGGGCTGCAGAGCCAACGTGAGTTTAGTTTTCAGTTTTAGTTTGCTGTGTGTTGGACTCACTTCACACAGTCCCCTGAGTCCTGCCTGCACCCTTGGCCATGGTCTTCCCCAACGTTCAAACCACACAGGCTGGCCTCCTGAATCTCTGCGTCTGTAGGTACCACCCACTTTGTTTAATCTTGCAGTTTGCTTTCTCCAGCCTGGGTTTAGCCGAATGCATCCCTGTGACATCGTTAACATATCCCTCAGTGCCCTGCTTTTCCTGTAAGCCGGTGGACAGCTCTAAAGGCTTAATCTGATTCAGGTTCAACTGCAGTAATTGCTGTTTCTGCTTTATTATACCGTGATCTGTGCTGTGATTTCATCAGGAACACAGCAGCACATCTGGTGTGTCTCTACGACGTGAGCCACCACGCGTAGTCCATGGAGTCTGCAAAACCTCAGCCAGCAGTGTGTCTAGTGGAAGAATGATGCGTGATGTCAAGTGTTGTGCGCAGAATCAACGCATCTCCTGCGGCATTCGTCCAGGGACCCTCCTGACGCCCCTTTCTGTGAAGACATCAGTGGGCAGCACAGGGTGAGGGTCTCCTCTGCCCTCACCTTTGTTTTGCCCCGGAATAAAGACTATGAGGAAGACATTCCCCTGACAGAGAAATTTTGAGAGGAGCTGGCTTTGTCTATTTTTTGATCTCCACACAAGAATTTGCAGATCTGAGGAGAGTGAATGTAATCGGTTAGTATGCAGATCCCAACGCCCTCCCAGCATCCGTGGTGTGACTCTCACTCTCAGTTCTTGTCCATTCTGTTTCCCCATATCTATTTTTTAAAAGATTTATTTTATTTATTTGAAAGGCAGAGTTACAGAGAGAGGTAGAGATGGAGAGAGAGGTCTTCCATCCACTGGTTCACTCCCCAACTGGCCGCAATGGCCAGAGCTGCACTGATCCGAAGCCAGGAGCCAGGAGCTTCTTCTGGGTAACCCACGCAGGGGCCTAAGGACTTGGGCCATCTTCCACTGCTTTCCCGGGCCTCAGCAGAGAGCTGGATCGGAAGAAGAGCAGCCGGGACTCGAACTGGTGCCCACATGGGATGCTGGCACTTCAGGCCAGGGCATTAACCAGCTGCACCACAGCACCAGCCTCCACCCCCCAAATCTATTTTTAAAATCTGTTCCATGGCTTCGCTTTCCTTCCGACTCACAACTCTAGTTTATATGCTCAAGGAGACTCAAGGGATCACAGAAACCTGAATACTTGCTGTCACAGTGCCCCGGCCAGTGTCCATCCTTCCCCAGATGCCAGGAAACAGCGGTGCTCACTTGCCCGCCTCCCAGAGGTTTATAGCAGGTTGTTGACATTTTTCCCACTCTTCATTAAATTGACCGATCCTACACTTACTGACTTTTTCCTTGCTCAGCTTTGCACCTCCCACCCTTGGATGTCTTGAATGTACCCATCTGCCCATCTGTCTCAGATAGTGCAGGTTAGCACTGTGGTCTGGGTGTGGTGTGAGTGTGACCTCCACAGCTCATATGCTGGGAGCTCAGCTCCCCCCATGTGGCTGGGCTTGGGGCAAAACCCTCAGGAGGTGGGGTCCAGCGGGCAATGGTTAGGTCTGTGGAGGCATCACCCATGGAAGCTTCCCCAGGACCCTGGTTGGTTCTTGCAAGAGCAGGCTGCTGTAGAAAATGTTGCACCTGCATCTCTCTGGCATCTCTCTGGCTTCCTATCCAGACAGGAAGTGTGACTTCTCCTCGCACACTGTGACCAGTGACATATGTCTCCCAGGATGCCCTCACCAGAACTGCAAGCTAAAAAAGCTCTTTTATTCCTTTCTAAGATTTATTTATTTATTTGAAAGATGGGGGGGAGAGAAAGAGAGAGGAGAGAGAAAGATCTTCCATGCACCAGTTCACTCCCCAAATGGCCGCAGCAGCTGAGGCTTGTCCAGGCACAGGTGGCCAGAGTCCAAGCACCTGGCCGTCCTCCAGTGCCTTCTCAGGAGCATTAGCAGGGAGCTGGATCAGAAGCAGAGCAGGCAGGTCTTGAACCAGCAGCCAACATGGGACGCCTCTGCACTGGCATTCCAGCTGCGGCTTTTCCTGCTGCATCGCAATGCTGGCCCCAAACCTCTTTTCTTTATAAAGTAACCAACGTCGTATTTCCTTGCAGCAGTGGACAGGAGGTTGAGATGGGTAGTGTTGTATCTGAGTCTCTGTTCATCTGACACCTCTGAGTTTTGCTTCTCTTCCTCCCCACCCTCCGCAGTACTTCCTTGCTATTTTCCTGCCGACTGACGGGGCCCCACGTGTTCACCCCAGGGAACACAGTGACTTCTCCTCTGGGTCCTCTCTCGGACCTGGGGCGCTTCCTCTCTCTGTCAGCATCTCCTCCTCTCTGGCCACAGCTTCCTCCCCGGGACTCCTAGGGTTGCTGGACGTCGGCACATGCACGCGTGGGCTGGTCTTTCCTCTGTTCTTCTGTCCCCCAAAGCCACCACCTCACCCATCGTCCTGCTCAGGCCGGCTGCCCAGCAGCAGTGGACAGCTTTTCTTTCTGTTCCCAGAGCCTGTGCACATCGTGCCTCTGATTCCTTCTTCTCCAGTGAGCCACTCCCCTCTGCCCCGGCCTCCCACAGCCTCCACCCCTCCTCCATGTGCTGGAGGTCCCCCAGTGCCACCGGCAACTCCTGACCCTGACCCCTGCCCTTCCTTTCCCTCTGTTCCTAGTCTCCAAATGAGTGCATGTGATGGAGAGCAGGTGCACTCCTCTCCACGGAGCTGGTGTGCAGCAGAGAGGGGCAGGATTGCAGGGCTGCTCCTGTGGCCAGCCAGCCACCTGACCCCGGGGACAGCGTGGTCAACAGTGGGCAAAGCCTCCTCCAGCCCAGCTGAGACACACAGAGCTGAGCACAGAGACCCCTCCACGTCCAGGCCAGCTTTGGAAGGTGGACAGTCCAGGCCGTGTCATTCCCCCAAGGAGTAGGGGCTGGCTTTCCCAAGGGCAGACCCTCCACATGTCCTGGCCCTGGAGGCCCTGTCCACGTCCCCAGCCCAGAGGTACCCTGCAGGAGGGGGGTCCACTCTGGGCCCCCTTTAACCTCACCACGGCCAAGGGAGATGCAGTGAACCCTGCAGGCAGAGTGCCAGGAGCATCCGAAACTGAGGGCTGGGGCCCAGCATGCAGGAGGATAGGCAGATGCCTCTGGCTCTGGGGCTGGGGTCTCCTGACAGGCCACAGCCACCGGCTTAGCCTTGAGGATGTGAGGGACACGAGGCTCGGAAGAATCAGGAGACTCAGGGCAGGCGGCCCTGCAAGACGCTCAGGCTGGTGGGCTCTGGGTGAAGGTGCAGCCAGGCAGGTGCCAGGGGTGCCAGGGGTGCTTCACCAGCACCTGCCCCTCCCTGCTGGAGTGCGAGGCCCCTCCATCCACCCCTTCACCATTAGCTGTGCGGATCATGCTGATGGCGCCTTGCAGAGAAAACGCCATGTGTGGTGTGCATGTGTGTATGTTGTGTGTATGTATATACCTTGTGTGTGGATGCATATGTGTGGATACGTGACATATATGTTTATACCTTCTGTGTGGTGTACATGTGTGTGTGTTTGTGTGTGTACTATGTGTGTTAATAGTCTGTGGTGTGCATGTGTGTGCACACACCTGCACTCCCGTGCACACACCTCTGCTCATATGCACACACATGCACACACTGTGTATACACTCATATGCACACACCTGCACTCACATACACACATGTGCTCATATGTACACACTGTGTATACACTCATATGCACACACCTGCACTCCCATGCACACACCTCTGCTCATATGCACACACATGCACACACTGTGTATACACTCATATGTACATACCTGCACTCACATGTACACACATGTGCTCATATGTACACACATGCACATACCCGTGCTCACATGCACACACCCGTGCTCACATGCACACAAGGGCTTGCACGACACACATATTCACCCGTATTCCCACACTCACCGTCTCGTTCTCCCCGTGCCCTGCTACAAGATAGGAACCTCGAGGCTCTGCCTCTGTGCGCACCCTAGGCTCTGGGCCAGTCTAGAGTCCAGCGCACCCTCTGCTGCCGCTCTCACCTCCCAGCCCTACTGCGTGTCCCCCAGGCTTTGGGTCTATTGCGAACAAGACCTTCTGGCTCTTGCGATGCTGACCAACAACTCTAGTCAATCCCCAAACGAGGGTGGGAAGCAGCTGATTTCTGGAAACCTGGACTCCTTGGAGATGGGCTGGACTCTGTGGAGCAAGCCGCTGCAGGCCTGGGGAGACCGGTGTCCCTGCGTGGGGTCCCAAATGCCCCCAACTTGGCAGTCCCCACGAGGAGCTGGGGGGCCGCTTGTGCTGGGCTTCAGGTGGCAGCCTGGGCTCGGGGTGAGCAGCCACAGCCTCCCGGCCGGAGAGCAAGGCAGGGAGGCTGAGGGCAGGACCCAGGGGTCACCCACAGCTTCCTCGTTACCTAGGAGACCCTGCTCCCATCTCTCGTCGTCTGAACTGCGTGCCAGCAGCTGAGTGCACAGTGAGACTGCTGGGCCCCCAGATCCCAGCAGCCCCTGAGACAGAAGCAGCCCCTCCTCCCTCCAGGGCTGCCCTTGAACCTCCTTTATGATGTCATGATGATGATGATGATGATGTCATTATAGTGCCCATCTCAGTGCTGCCCGCTCAGCACGGCACTCTTCACACCCCCCCCCCCAGCTTCCTGCGGCCCCTGGCGTGCTGTGGTCACACCGCAGACACACACTTTCGACATGCGTGCAGGGTCGCAGATACTGCATACATGTGGCATGCATGCCTCTGCAGGGGCTCTGGTCCTGGGACTGACTGAGCTCGCCGGGGCTCCCGTAGGCACTGTCTGCTTTTGCACGTGCACGCATTTGCCTGGCGTGGACAGACTGCACGGGTTCCCCTGTCTTGAGGTCTGCAGCGAGAACCTGGCTCCAAGCATCCCTTTCTCTCCCTCAGGGTCGTCTCCCTGGGACCCCCGCCCGGGTTAGAAATGATGGGGCCCCAGAGCATGCCTGCTTTTTCTGTGTAAACCTGGGTCTCAGGTCCCCTCCCGTCCGAGGCTTCCTGGGGCATTTTTGGAAATCATCGGCTTCACATACATTCCTGTGCTCTTCCCCGGCATCAGACCGGACATGGGGACCCAGAGAGGAGAAGCTGGCCCAGGGTGGGGTCCCTCCCTCTCACATGCACCGTCCTCCTGCCGTCTGAAAACCCAGGAAGGCAGAGGCGGCTGCAGCAGCCCCCCAGGCTCCTGGGTCTCCCCTTCTCCTCTTGGCTCTGAGAGGGCTCAGATGGGGAAACCGAGGCAGGAAGCGATCCTCAGGGACTGCGTCAAGGACCTGCTTCCGCATCCAGACAGTGACTCCCACTCTGCGGGTGGCACGACCAGGCAGCTGGGCACCAACCTGACCCTCGGCCACGGCCACAGCCACCTACAGGACAACACAGGTAAAAACAGTGCTGAGTTCCTGAGGCCCCGCAGCCTACCCCAGGCACCCCTGAGGCTCTGACCTTGGCAGATGAGGGAGAAGAACCCACAACAGGAGGAAGTGCCTGTGGCCACAGCCATTTATGGCCCTGCTCATGGGGGGAAGGAGGGGACAAGGGCAGGGTCACGACATAGGACATCAGCAGCTGCCTAACCAGAGCCTGGCACCATCTTTCATCCTAAATAGAAACTCACAAAGAAGCACTGGCAGCCCTGGGCAGCAATGCTGGGCCTCTCTGTACCCTGGCTTCATGCTGGGGAGGGCAGTGGCCAGTGGAGGCAGCCTTCACCTTGCAAAACCCAAGAGAGGTACCACAGACTCAGTCTCCCTGCCCACAATGCCCAGGAGCTACACTCCTGCTCTGGGCTGCAACATCAGCTGCAACAATTACTCCCCTCACACACACCCCAGGTGACCTGCCCTGGGCTCAGGTTGTCCTGTGTAAAAGTTAGGAGAAGAATCTGATAAAGGGGGGGGGGGACTTATTTCCATTTAAACTTATCATGATACAAAACCACATCCCAACCGATTATGCTGTGAACCAAACCAATAGTGTGCATAGGGAAAAAAAAGCTTCCATACGGGGTGGGGGGCTGGGCTCTGTGGCCACAGACCCCCCCCACACACACACCACCAGGGCCTCATAGCTGTGCCTGGAGCCCCTCCAGGAGCACGGCCTCTCTCAGCTGCACGGGGACCCTCTCCAGGTGAGCCACTGCTGTGCTGTTCTGTCTGAGAACGAGTTAATCATGTAGAAAACTGAGAGTGGCTCTCCCCATTCCCTCCCCAAGCACGTGAGGCACACAGGACATGGAGTTACTGAGCCAAAGACAAATGCTCGGGGCTGGTGCTTCCGGGAAGCAGGTTAAGCCATTGACTGCTTCCCCCGCCACATCGCATACGGGAGCTCCAGTTCTCATCCCTGCTGCTCTGCCTCAGATCCAGCTCCCTGCTAATGCAGCCAAGGAATCAGCAGAAGGCCACCCAAGTACTTGGGTCCCTGCACCCACGTGGGAGACCCCGATGGAATTCCTGGCTCCTGGCTTTGGCCTGGTCCAGCCCCGGCCATGGTGACCATTTGGGGAGTGAACCAGCTGAAGGAAGATCTGTGTTTGTGCATTTGCATGTGTGTGCATTTGTGTGTGTTACTCTGCCTTCCAAATAAATAAATGAATCTTTTTAAAAAAAAAAAATTCTCAGGGCCCGTGTTGTGGAGCCGCTGACTGCTTCATCAGCATCCCATATGGGAGTGCCAGTTCTCACCCCTGCTGCTCCACATCCAGTCCAGCTTCCTGCTGATGTGCCTGGGAAAGCCACAGATGATGGCCCAAGTACTTGGGTCTCCGTACCACATGGGAGACCCCAGTGGAGTTCCAGGCTCCTGGTTTTGGCCTGGAAGGGACCGGAAGAATTCAACATCATAGCAAGTAATGCAGAGACCTGCGGACCATGACCAAAACCCTGGGATTTTATTTAAATGGCTCAGGGAGTGTTGGAGGCTTCTGAGAGAAGAATGGCCTGATCTGACTTATCCTTTAAAACACTGCCCTAATTATTTTATGGAGTAGAATTAGCAGGGAGAAACATTGCAGGTGCTCTAATGGGTTAATAATGATGGAGGTGCACTTCAAAAAGTCCGTGAAAAGCGGCAGTGAAAGATCGGTTCATTCTGGTACAAGCAATGTTTTAAACCACGCATGCCGGAGTCTTCAGAGATGGTAGAAAGGCATATTATGGGAAACTATGTGTCACTTTCAAAATTTTTTTCACTGAAATGAATATTTTTCATTGCACTTTTCCTACAATCATGTTGGTTTTCAGTTGGTGCTGTGACATGTTACTGCACACTTAATGCCTTAAAGCAGCACTCAGTGGGGCTGGTGCTGTGGCGCAGCAGGTAAAGCCACTGCCTGTGGCACCAGCATCCCATACGGGCACCGGTTCCTGTCCCGGCTGCTCCACTTCTGATCCAGCTCCCTGCTAATGGCTTGGGAAAACAATAGAAGATGGCCCCAGCGTTCGGGCACCTGTCACCCATGTGGAAGACATGGAAGAAGCTGCTAGTTCCTGGCTTCAGTCTGGACAAGTGTTGGCTGCTGCAGCCATCTGGAGAGTGAGCCAATGGATGGAAGATCTCGCTCGCTCGCTCGCTCACTCTCGCTCTTGCTCTCGCTCTCGCGCTCTCTCACTTTCTGCTTCTGAATTTTTTTAAAAGGTCAATAAAAAAGCATTAATAAGGAGAAGTTAGTGGACTGGCACCGTGGCTCACTAGGCTAATCCTCCGCCTGCAGCACCAGCACCCTGGGTTCTAGTCCCGGTCGGGGCGCCAGTTCTGTCCTTGTTGCTCCTCTTCCAGTCCAGCTCTCTGCTGTGGCCCGGGAGAGCAGTGGAGGATGGCCCAGGTGCTTGGGCCCTGCACCCCATGGGAGACCAGGAGGAAGCACCTGGCTCCTGGCTTTGGATCTGAGCAGCAGCCCAGCCGTAGCAGCCATTTAGGGGGTGAACCAACGGAAGGAAGACCTTTCTCACTGTCTCTCTATCTCTCACTGTCTAACTCTGCCTGTCAAAAAAAGAAAAAGAAAGAAAAAGAAAAAAAGGGAAGTTAGTGAAGTAGGAGGGGAGAATGGAGGTTCATGAGACCAAACAGGGGATGTGCAGAAGGACGTGACCAACTGCAGCACCTGCTACTGATGGGGCCAGCAGGTGAGGACTGCAACCTGTCCATTGCATTTGGCGAGACGGAGGTGGCTGGTGACCTACCTTAACAAGAATGACTTCAGCGCGGAGACAAAAGCCTGACTGAATGGGAGGAAGAGAGCATGGGAAGTGAAAGAGTGGAAAAAGAGAGTGGTTTGAGGCAAATCCTTGGAGGCTATTTTGCTGCAAAGAACAGCAAGTCAAGTTGGCAAGTGAGTTAGATAAGAAATGACAGCACTGTGTTTTAACATGGGAGACGGGACAGGATGCTTGCTAATAGGAATGGCAGGAGAGAAGGCAAAAATGAAGATACAGGAAGCCATCTTGAATGGCCAGAGATGGAGAAAAACCTAGTAGGAAGAGCTGGGCTTACACACAGCGTGCCGTTTTCACAAGAGAGGAGGCAGAGCATTGAGACAGGTGCTGCGGAGCAGGTAGATTGGGCGGTGAAGACGAAGTCGTTCTTTATTGATCGCTGGGTGAAATAAAGCAAGGGCATTAGTCAGGAGCGACTGTCATTCAGCAAATGGTCTGTCCCTTCCCCCACCATCTCCATCGCAGGAGTGCACTTTCCTGGCCCCTGGGTGTGGGGTTTGGCCAGTGGAGTGTGAGTGAGTATGAACTGAGAATTCAACTGGCCTGGCCAGTTGGACCCAGTCCTTTGTCTTTTCTGTTGCTGTGTGAAGATGCCGCTTGCAACCAGCTGGAACCGGAATGAGAGACACATGGGAGAAGCTGTCCTGACTCCTGTAAGCATGAACCCAAATTCTAACTGCAGAAAGCCAATGGAGTGGTGTGTGTGCTTGTTACAGAGAAATGAGGGTTTTCAGGAGAGAAAACAAAGTAGATAGTAGTGTCTACGGGTGTAAGAGCAAGAACTGACTAGGGAACAGCTGGGCAGGGCTGCGGACTACTTGAGGTTGTGTCATGAATTCCAGGTGGAAACAGCACTGCTGGCCACTATTTCCAGCCACATTCAGCCACTTGCAAGCAGGTGTGACATAGCTGGAAATTCTACTTTTGCCAACGCTGAGTTTTGCTGTGCAGAGTCCCGTGAGAAAAGGCGCTGAGGGTGTTTGCTAAGGGGTGATTATATTTAAGGACCATGAGTTCTAAAACAAGAACTAAAAGAAGAGCAGACACCAGGGGGTAACAATTAGTAGAAAAGAAGGAGGGTTGATAAATCAGTGTTCCCTATGTAAAGTGAAGATGCTGAGTGGAGGAACTAGAATAAGTATTGATACGAAACAAAAGGATTCTGGGATAAAGATGCTTGTAGTTGGTGCAGAA
Source organism: Oryctolagus cuniculus (assembly GCF_964237555.1). Lineage (NCBI taxonomy): Eukaryota > Metazoa > Chordata > Mammalia > Lagomorpha > Leporidae > Oryctolagus > Oryctolagus cuniculus. The sequence goes on from NC_091435.1 coordinate 5,261,326, forward strand.
GTTGTGGCGCAAAGGGTTAAACCACTTCCAGTGAGGCCAGCATCCCATACGGGCTCTGGTTCCTGCTCCACTTCTGATCCAGCTCCCTGCTGGTGTGCTTGGGAAAGCAGTGGAAGACGGGAAGGCCTGGTTTGAACCCCAGCCACTCTGGTTCTGATTCAGCTTGCTGGTAATGTGCACTGTGGGAGGCAGCAGGTGATGGCCCCAGGACCTGAGTCCCTGCCACCCACATGGAAACCCAGCTTCAGTTCCAGGCACTTGGCTTTGGCCTGGCCCAACCTTGGTTGTTGAACATTAGCAATAGGTCATCAAATGGAAGGTCTTTCACCAGTCCCTCTCTTTCTCTCCATCAAATAAAATGAATATTAGATGCTTTAAATTGCAGGCATACTGAATATTGCATAACATTACCTTCAGGCTATGTGTCTAACATATATACAAAATAAGTGAATTTCATGCTTACACTTGGCTCCCATCCCAATGTATGCATATACAAGTATTCCAAAATCTAAAAATTTCAAAACTAGAAACACTTCCAGTCCCAAGCATTCCATTTAAGGGATACTCAAGCTGTACAAATGATTGCATTCAGTTGAAACAGGCATGAGCTTTGGGAGCGAGGCCAGTGTTCAGGACTTCCGGCACAGGCTGGAGTTCCACCATCAGCTCCGCTGGGTCCCCAGCTTGCTGACTGCAGACCTTGAACTTCTCAGCCTCCATAACCTCCTGAGCCAACTCCTTCAAGGAAATCCTTGATAGATGATGAGTAGATGGTAGAGGGTAGGCAGGTAGACGACGGATTAGACAATACATAGAAAGATGATGCATAGATGATGAGTATGACACATACACAGACGACAGATACATAGACCCATAATGATAGATAGATGATACACAGGTAGATGATAGATGTGAGAGATACATAGATTATAGCTAAAAGGTAAATAGGGAGATAATACATAGAGGATAGATGACTGATAGCCATGATAGATGCATAGATGATAGATACATAGGTATAGAAATAGATAATACATAGATAGATGATTGATAGATTCGATAGATGTGTAGATAGATAGATAGATAGGAATTTGCTATTGATTCTGTTTCTCTGAGAACCCAGACCAACACATAGATAACGGAAGTCATCTCAAGAAACCAGGGTCTTTGAGGAACGAGCGAAGGAAGTAGGAGATAGAGGCTGTGAGAAGCAGAAAGGGCACCGGCCACACTGTCCGGTCCTGTGCTGCGTGGGGACCACAGAGGAAGCACCCGCCACTGAGGAATGCCAGGAGCACTGTGTGCTCAGCAGAGTGTGGATGTCAGGCACACAGGAAGGGCGCTTGCTGAGAGCAGAGTGGAGGTGTAGGGGCCGTGGAGTGCAGTCTGGATTCCAGAGGAAGGTGTTGGATGGTAGGAAGGGGTGGGAGGTGGAGCCCTGGGAACTGAGTGGAGACCCTCGCCAGGCACGAGTCACCCTGGAAACAGACTGAGAGAGCTCGGCGTCCTGATGAGTCCTGACCTATGCAGAATGATAAGTTTGTTCCTGATGGGCCTTTGGCAGGAAGTGGGTTATTATATCCCCAGCAGCTGGTGGAGACAGGGAGGCCTTGGGAGGGGAAGTCTGCTGGGATTCCTGTGCCCTGTGCATCCCTCGCCCTTGAATGTCACAATGAGCTGTGTCAGAGACAGGCAGCTGACCTGGGGGGTCACTAGCTGCCCTAAAGGAGCACTAAGGGGACTCCGAGCAGGGACTCATTTCCGTACAGACCCTGCTCAAGTGCCCAAGGTCTGGCTTTCACCACCAAGAACATGAAGGCAAAACTCGGTTCTCTGGCTGTGGAATGGAAGACAACTTACTGGCAAAGGGCTCGGAAGGGCACCTGGCCATTCAAAGCCACTCCCTGGGAAGGTTCTCGGGGCACGCCCTAATTATGCAGGACCCAGCTCCAGGAAGGGCAGGTCCTTCCCAGTATTTCGCACCTGCTCCTCTCCGGCCGGCCCTGCTCACAGGCAAGCTGGTCCTCACTGACCACTCCCCCGCTGCCCGGCCTTCCCCAGGGCCATGCTCTGCGCCTGGCATTGTTCTTCCTCTCCCTTGCTCTTTCCCCTGGTGCCTCCACTGCACCACCTCCACGTGTTTCCCCAGCCTTCCCTGGGCTAATTCGTTCCTCACATTGTTACTCCTCATTCATTCACTCATCGTGGTTAAGAGTCTGTGCTTCACTCTGACCTCAGAATCAGCCCTTAAGCCTTCCTGGTCTGGCTGAAAAGCCCAGGAAAGCATTTCAGGCATGGAAAGCCAAGACACTGTGGCAAAATGAGCTACAGGCAGGATCTCTGTGAGTGAGATCCCAGTGGAAAGAAGGGGCCATCAAAGGAGATACATACGGACTTTTCTCTGAAGGGAGGAGAGAACTTCCACTTTGCTTGTGGCCTTGTCTAAATTCTGATGGAGTCTGTGGATTCAAAAGGCTTCCATAGCCTTGGCAGGTCATGACAAGAGCCTTGGGTGATCACTGACCTCATACTTAATAGTATTAATTGTTAAATCAACACCAGGAGTCACTGTGCACTTGCTCCCCATGCAGGACCTCTGTCCTCAATGAGTTCTATTATGATAATTATCTGTAAAACTTGTTCTCAAATAGATGTGTGTGTGTGTGTGTGCAAATTGCTAAACTCTTAGTATAGAGTTGGTCTTCTGTGTATAAAGTTAATTGAAAGTGGATCTTAATGGAGAATGGGACTGGGAAGGGGAGAGGGAACAGGATGGGTGGAAGTGTGGGTGGGAGGGCAGCTATTATGGGAAGAATCATTTTATTCCTAAAGTAGTACTTAGGAAATTTGTATTCATTAAATAAAAGCTTTCTTTGGGGAAAAAAAGAAAGAGTCTGTGTTCTGTTAGCGAGTCTGCTAAGTTTTCCCTGGAAAACCCAGTCACGTGTTGCCACGATCTCATCTCTAACCCGTCACTGGGGCTCCGGGGCAGCCACCCCCAAGCCCATCTCTTACTGCTTGCTCTTGCTAGATGCATACAGTTCTTGAAAGTCTTTCTCCCGCAGAACTTACTGCAACATGAACCAGTCCCAGAGTTTCCCAGTTCTCCCTCCCAAAGTAAACACTGAATCTCATAACCACACTCACCGCCTTGCCACCTGGTGGTGACGCTACAAGTCTGCTTTATAAAGCATTCGTTCAGATGTGTGTGCGGTTCACGCTACAGTAGTTGGCCTCTCACCTTAGTACTCTGTTCTATATTTTAAAGGATTTATTTGTATATTTATTTATTTGAAAGGCAGAGTGACAGAGACAGAGGGAGAGACAGAGAAAAAAGAAGAGGGAGGGGAAAGGGAGGAGGGGAGAGAGAGAGAGAATCTTACATCTGCTGGTTCATTCTCTAAATGGCCACAGCAGCAAGAGTGGGGCCAGGAGCCAGGAACACCATCCGGGTCTCCCACATAGCGGCAAGCGCTTATACCTGAGCCATCTGCTGCTGCCTCCCTAGGCACATTAGCAGGGAGCTGGATCAGAAGCAGAGCAGAGGGGACTCCAACCAGCACTCTGAAATGGGCTGCCAGTGTTGCAAGTGCTGCAACCCACTGGATCACAATGCCGGCCTTGTATTTTATGCTTTTAAGAAAACATAAATCTTAACTTTATTTTATGTAATATCACACTCATATGCTTTTAATTATTTTTGTCTCAATCACGAAATAAAAAAATCAAGAGTATGTTGGCACTGTCCTACAACATGAGCAATGGTGGCCAATGCTCTCACCACACTTTACCATGTCTTTGATGCTTAGAGCTGTGAATTTGCCGGGAGAAGTCTAAAGTTTGCATTTTGCAAGTCACTGCTACACCCAGAGGTGTTTTCCCGGAAGAGCTTAGTGGGCTAAAAGCGCACTGCACACATTAGTTCCAGGCCTAGTTCTTCCCGTGGGTCTGTGAGAGAACAGCCACTCGCCCGTCAGTGACAATGAAAGAATGCTCATTCAGCTCTCTAGGGGTCCTCATTAAATCGTTTCCTTATCAAAATCCAAAAGCAGCTGCTGGCCCTGTGCCGTTTCTCAGTGATTTGCTGGTAAAGCCGAAAGTAGGAGCAGTCAGCGCTTGGTGCCGGAAGTGGGAGCATTGGCGTCCGGGGGTTCTCAACGTCTGTGCTTCTCCTCTGCCCCTGGCATTTGCCTGTTTGACGATGGTGTCAAATAGGAAACGGAGAAGGGAGGAGGAGCTCCCTCCCCGTTGAGCCCCGTGTCCAGGGAGCTCAAACTCACCTCACACCCTGTGCATCCCACTCGGGCAGCCACCTGTTGGCTTTCCCCTTTTTGCTCCAAGATCTTCTCCCTGGCTGAGCAGGAGGTTCAAGCCCCTGGTGGATGGGAATGGGAGCACGTGAGTAATTCCTGGCAGGGGCTGGGCCTCAAGGCACACAGCGGAAACCCCGACTGGTTTGGGATATTATACTGACACCACACCTACCTTCTTCCTGCCTTTTCCTCTCTCCTGTCTCCTCATTCCCTTTGCTCCTGCTTCCTGGAATCACCCAGGCTGGGGAGACGCAAACGCAAACCCTCTCCTTCATCACTTTTGCTACTTCTAGGTCACGTGTCTACTTAGGACATAGGGTGGGGAGGTGACTGAGTTTGTGAACCAATTTTAACTCTAAGGGGCAATTTTGCATATTCAGAAATGGATTTCACTGATACCCCTCAAAGTCCTGATCTGTACGTTGGCACGATGGAACCAGGTTTACAGCAGACAGACCTGAGATGACAGATGTCCCTGTGTTTCAGATGAGCACAGGGCAAGTCCACAAGGACAGAATCACAAGCCACAGTCAGCTTCAAAGAAGAGTAATTTATTCTTTATGTCCTGAGAAAGGAGAGAGAGAGAGAGAGAGAGAGAGAGAGATCTGCCCACCACTCGTTCTCACCCTAAATGGCTGCAACAATCAGGCGGGAGCCAGGAGCTTCATCTGGGTCTCCCACGAGGGTGCAGGGGCCCAAACACTTGGACCATCTCCTGCTGTTTTCCCAGGCCTTTGGCAGGGAGCTGGATCGGAAGTGGAACAGCCGGGTTAGGACCTGGAGCCCATGTGGGATGCCGGTGCTTCACCTGCTGCACCACAATGGCAGCCCCAGATTATTACTGCTGTGGATGGACTTTGACTTTTCTATCAAAGATCACAAAGCATCCTTTCTAAGCAATTTGGTGCTCTGTTGTCCCAGAGGGGCCGTGTCCCGGTGTTTATCTTAGAAGTCAAGTCATCCAACTATGGCAATTCTCTCCTCAGTAACTCCTTTTTAATCTTCATCAAACTTTGACTCACGGTGTCTGCTGACTCAGATGACACAAAAATGCCTCATTGAGGTTTTCCTCTCTATTTTTAGAACAGTACAAATCATTTCGAAGCAGCAAGTATTAAAATAACACCCAGTGTATTCAGATACAAATAAATATACTTAGGGAAAATGTCTATGTTAAAATATTTATGGGGTTTAGGTATGAATCACTATACCTTCATGGATTTGTTTATTTTGGGGGTTTGGTGTTTGTTTTTTATTTTATTTTATTTTTGGTTTTTGTTTTTACCATTTTTAATATATTTGTTTCCTAGCATATGGAGGGGATGATACAAGAAAAAAAGATTCAGAAGTTTCAGAATTGGGGAAACCACTGTGTTATCAATAGGCTTAACTATACAAAATTCATGGCTTTGCACTCCTGGATATCAGTGCTAGGATTTGACGTAGATCTTCATAAATTATCTAAAGGAGGGAGTATTTAGATCTCTTAGGTTTACAGATGACACAAAAGCCAATTTAGAAGAGTTAGGCTCAGAGAAGTCTCTGTCAACAGCTGGTTGAGAACAGCAGGCGGCTTCCCATGCAGGCAAGGGCCAGCTGTGTTCAGAACAGCACCAGCTCAGGGCTCAGGAAACAGACATCAGTGTTCTCTGGAGGCTGGAAGTTCAGGATCAAGACGAAGGTGCTGGCACACTCAGGCCCAAGAGAGGGCGCTCCTCCCGGCTTGCACACGACCACCTTCTTGCTGTCTGCACAAGGCAAGGAGGAGAGGCAGAGCACAGGGCTGTGTCCCCTCCTCGTTAGGATGTCCATTGCCCCGTGGGTTAGAGTCCCACCCTTTGGACCTCACTGAACTCTAATCACCTCCCAGCACCCCATCTCCAACTCCCTCACACTGAGGGGCTGGGGCTTCAACAGATGGATTGGGGTGGGGAACAATTTGTCCTTGGACAAGGGTGGCTATGACTGAGTGTGCGTCTCACCCACCTCCCAAGAGTTCCCGCTGGAAACTGAATCCCCAAAGTCTATGCTGATGGTATTTTTTTGACAGGCAGAGTTAGACAGTGGGAGAGAGAGACAGAGAGAAAGGTCTTCTTTCCATTGGTTCACCCCCCCAAATGGCCGCTAAGGCTGGTGCTGCGCCAATCCGAAGCCAGGAGCCAGGTGCTTCTCCTGGTCTCCCATGGGGTGCAGGGCCCCAAGCACTTGGGCCTCCTCCACTGCCCTCCCGGGCCACAGCAGAGAGCTGGACTGGAAGAGGAGCAACCAGGACAGAATCTGGCGCCCCAACCGGGACTAGAACCTGGTGTGCCGGCGCCACAGGCGGAGGATTAGCCTAGTGAGCCACAGCGCCAGCTATGCTGATGGTATTTCAAGGTGGGGCTCTGGCCAGGAGTTAGGATCGAATGAAGCCAAAGAGGTGAGGCCCAGGATGGCATTAGTGGCTTTATAAAAGGGGGGGTGTGCTGTGGCATAGTAGGCTAAGTGTGCACCTGCGGCACTGGCATCCCTTATGGGCACCAGTTTGTGTCCCAGTGTGGCCATCTGGGGAGCGAACCAGCAGATGAAAGACCTCTCTCCCTCTCTGCCTCTGCCTCTCTGTAACTATCTTTCACATAAATAAATAATTCTTTAAAAAAAAAAAAAAGAATTCCAGGGACTGCCCACAGGCAAGAGACTGGAATTACAAGACCTGAACAGGAGCTGCAACTCCTGCTGTGAACAGCGAAACCTTGTGTCAAAGGAGCCCCTGCTCAACCCCCGAGTTCAAGCCAACCTTGGAAATCTGCTCGACAACCAACTGAGCCCACTGCTTTCCCTAAATTCCCTCAACCCCCATTCAGCCTTGAAAAGTGCTCTTGCTGGCCGGCGGGGCAGGAGAAGCAGCTCGGAGACTGAGACGTCTACTTCCCCGGGGTTGCTGTCTTCTTGGATAAACCCATTTCCTTGCATCAACTCCCGTCTGCTGAATCGGCTGTCCAGCCTCGAGCAGCCTGAGGTCTAATTTTTCCTGCTAAGATCAACACTGGCCCTGGGACCACGGCCACTCCCCCGTCACCTGCCACCAGCCCAGCCGGCGCTGGGGAGCACACAACAGCACCTCTTGTGGAAGTGGAGCAAGAGCCGGGGGAAGTGCCCTTCTGGAAGGCAGGTGCGCAGGGCTGAAGGCAAGCCGAGGCTGGAACCCTCTGGGCACTCCAGCCCCCTTGCTAAGCCTGCACTGGGGGGCAGGAAGCGTCTGGGTCGGTGAAGGGGACAGCACGGTTGTGCCGGGGCTAGCATGGGCTGGGCTGGCTGGAGACAAGAGAGCCTGGTCTCTCCTGGCGCTGGGGCATGCCAGGCCAAGATGCAGGTGCAGCCTCTCCCCGCGGCAGCAGGCACCATTCTGTCCTGTCCTCACCTGGCCGTCCCCCCCACCCATCCCCGTCTCTCTCTCTGAAGTTGGTTTAATTCAAACTCAAATCTGCCCCTTTGGTGCTTCATGGACCTCCCCATCGCCACTTTAGGGATACACAGCATTTCCTTGCTGGAAGCTTCCTTCTTCACTCCGCTGTTCCCCATGGTTGGTCCTTTTAGCTTGGTTTCAAATTTATTTTTTTCTGCTAGGAAAATTCCTAGTGCATGTATTTTTCCAAACTTTGGGATATTCCCTTAAAATAGATTCTAAAAAGAGAAATAATTACTTTAGGGTAGGGCACGGCCCCTGTCCTAGTCTGTTTTCTGTTGCTATAACTGGGCCTCAGAGGTGACATCACTGGGGCCTCACAATGGTATCCTGGGCCTCACTGGTGTCCCCCAAACCTTCACCCGTTCCCTGGGGCCAGCTCCTGCCAGAGCCACAGAGGAGGGGGTAGCTAACCAACACGGCACTGAACCTCGCCAACCGCCTCACCCAAGAGATCCTGAGGCTGACCTGGCCCTGGCGGAGCCGAGCAGGAAGGGCCAGGGAGTGCCAGGCTGTGAGGCGGACAGGCTTGGAGCCCCAGGGAGCTTCCTGCACTGCCGAGACTGGTGGGACTGGCGTGTGACTGGGCGAGGAAGACGAGGAGAGCTGGCAGGGTGGGAGGCCCCAGGTGGGGGGGAGGGGGTTGTAGGTGGGGTTGTAGAAGGGAAGGGAAGGCGTCCCCAGTGGGAAGGCGAGGAGAGAGCACCAGCTTTGCAGCCAGAAAGACCTGAGCCACCACAGGAGCCAAGAGAGACCACCAGGCTTAGGGGAGGTCACACAGAGACAACACACAGAGACCACACACAGAGACCGCACACAGAGACCACACACAGAGACCGCACACAGAGACCATACACAGAGATCGCACACAGAGACCATACACAGAGACCGCACACAGAGACTACACAGAGACCACACACAGAGATGGCACACAGAGACTGCACAGAGACCACACACAGAGGCCGCACACAGAGACCACACACAGAGACCACACACAGAGACCGCACACAGAGACCGCACACAGAGACTGCACACAGAGACCACACACAGAGACCACACACAGAGACCGCACACAGAGACAACACACAGAGACCACACACAGAGACCGCACACAGAGACCGCACACAGAGACCATACACAGAGACCGCACACAGAGACCGCACACAGAGATCGCACACAGAGACCATACACAAAGACCGCACACAGAGACTACACAGAGACCACACACAGAGATGGCACACAGAGACTGCACAGAGACCACACACAGAGACCACACACAGAGACCGCACAAAGAGACCACACACAGAGACAACACACAGAGACCACACACAGAGACCGCACACAGAGAACACACACAGAGACCGCACACAGAGACCGCAAACAGAGACCGCACACTGAGACCGCACATAGAGACCGCACACAGAGATCGCACACAGAGACTGCACACAGAGACCACACACAGAGACCGCACACAGAGACCGCACACAGAGACTACACAGAGACCACACACAGAGACCGCACACAGAGACCACACACAGAGATCGCACACAGAGACCATACACAGAGACCGCACAAGGAGACCGCACACAGAGATCGCACACAGAGACCGCACACAGAGACCGCACACAGAGACTACACAGAGACCCCACACAGAGATGGCACACAGAGACCGCACACAGAGACCACACACAGAGACTGCACAGAGACCACACACAGAGACCGCACACAGAGACCATACACAGAGACCACACAAGAGACCACACACAGAGACCACACACAGAGACCGCACACAGAGAACACACACAGAGACCACACACAGAGATCGCACACAGAGACCATACACAGAGACCGCACACAGAGACTACACAGAGACCACACACAGAGATGGCACAAAGAGACCGCACACAGAGACCACACACAGAGACTGCACAGAGACCACACACAGAGACCACACACAGAGACCGCACACAGAGACCGCACACAGAGACCGCACACAGAGACGGCACACAGAGACCACACACAGAGACCGCACACAGAGACCACACACAGAGACCGCACACAGAGACTGCACACAGAGACGGCACGGCACACAGAGATCACACACAGAGACCGCACACAGACACTACACAGAGACCACACACAGAGATGGTACACAGAGACCGCACACAGAGACCACACACAGAGACTGCACAGAGACCACACAAAGAGACCACACACAGAGACCGCACACAGAGACTGCACACAGAGACGGCACGGCACACAGAGATCACACACAGAGACCGCACACAGAGACCGCACACAGAGATCGCACACAGAGACCAAACACAGAGACCGCACACAGAGACCACACACAGAGACCACACACAGAGACCACACACATAGGCCACACACAGAGACCATACACAGAGACCGCACACAGAGACTACACAGAGACCACACACAGAGATGGCACAAAGAGACCGCATACAGAGACCACAAACAGAGACCGCACACAGAGACCGCACACAGAGATCGCACAAAGAGACCGCAAACAGAGACCGCACACAGAGACCGCACACAGAGACCACACACAGAGACCACACACAGAGATCGCACACAGAGACCACACACAGAGACTACACGGAGACCACACACAGAGATGGCACACAGAGACTGCACAGAGACCACACACAGAGACCACACACAGAGACTACACACAGAGACCATACACAGAGACCGCACACAGAGACCGCACACAGAGACCGCACACAGAGACCACACACAGAGACCGCACACAGAGATCGCACACAGAGACCATACACAGAGACCGCACAAAGAGACCGCACACAGAGACCGCACACAGAGACCACACACAGAGACCACACACAGAGACCACACACAGAGACCGCACACAGAGACCACACACAGAGACCGCACACAGAGACGGCACACAGAGACCACACACAGAGACCGCACACAGAGACCACACACAGAGACTGCACACAGAGACTACACATAGAGACCACACACAGAGACTGCACAGAGACCACACACAGAGGCCGAACACAGAGACCACACACAGAGACCACACACAGAGACCGCACACAGAGACCGCACACAGAGACCACACACAGAGACCGCACAAGAGACCGCACACAGAGACCATACACAGAGACCACACACAGAGACCGCACACAGAGATCGCACACAGAGACCACACACAGAGACCACACACAGAGATCGCACACGGAGACCATACACAGAGACAGCACACAGAGACTACACAGAGACCACACACAGAGATGGCACACAGAGACCGCACTCAGAGACCACACACAGAGACTGACAGAGACCACACACAGAGACCGCACACAGAGATCGCACACAGAGACCGCACACAGAGACCGCACACAGAGACCGCACACAGAGACAGCACACAGAGACCACACACAGAGACCACACACAGAGACCACACACAGAGACCGCACACAGAGACTGCACACAGAGACGGCACGGCACACAGAGATCACACACAGAGACCGCACACAGAGACCGCACACAGAGACCACACACAGAGATCGCACACAGAGATCGCACACAGAGACCGCACAAAGAGACCGCACACAGAGACCACACAAAGAGACCACACACAGAGAACACACACAGAGGCCACACACAGAGACCATACACAGAGACCGCACACAGAGACTACACAGAGACCACACACAGAGACCACACCCAGAGACCGCACACAGAGACCGCACACAGAGACCGCACACAGAGACCGCACACAGAGACCACACACAGAGACCGCACACAGAGACCGCACACAGAGAACGCACACAGAGACTGCACACAGAGACTACACATAGAGACTACACACAGACACTGCAAAGAGACCACACACAGAGGCCGCACACAGAGACCACACACAGAGACCGCACACAGAGACCGCACACAGAGACCGCACACAGAGACCGCACACAGAGACCACACACAGAGACCGCACACAGAGACTGCACACAGAGACGGCACGGCACACAGAGATCACACACAGAGACCACACACAGAGACCGCACACAGAGACCACACACAGAGATCGCACACAGAGATCGCACACAGAGACCGCACAAAGAGACCGCACACAGAGACCACACAAAGAGACCACACACAGAGAACACACACAGAGGCCACACACAGAGACCATACACAGAGACCGCACACAGAGACTACACAGAGACCACACACAGAGATGGCACACAGAGACCACACACAGAGACCGCACACAGAGACCGCACACTGAGACCGCACGTAGAGACCTCACACAGAGATCGCACACAGAGACTGCACACAGAGACCGCACACAGAGACCGCACACAGAGACGGCACACAGAGACTACACAGAGACCAAAAACAGAGACCGCACACAGAGACCGCACACAGAGATCGCACACAGAGACCATACACAGAGACCGCACAAGGAGACCACACACAGAGATCGCACACAGATACCGCACACAGAGACCGCACACAGAGACCACACACAGAGACCACACACAGAGATCGCACACAGAGACCATACACAGAGACCGCACGCAGAGACTACACAGAGACCCCACACAGAGATGGCACACAGAGACCGCACACAGAGACCACACACAGAGACTGCACAGAGACCACACACAGAGACCGCACACAGAGATCGCACACAGAGACCGCACACAGAGACCACACACAGAGACCACACACAGAGACCGCACACAGAGACCACACACAGAGACCACACACAGAGATCGCACACAGAGACCATACACAGAGACCGCACACAGAGACTACACAGAGACCACACACAGAGATGGCACAAAGAGACCGCACACAGAGACTACACACAGAGACTGCACAGAGACCACACACAGAGACCACACACAGAGACCGCACACAGAGACCGCACACAGAGACCGCACACAGAGACGGCACACAGAGACCACACACAGAGACCGCACACAGAGACCACACACAGAGACCGCACACAGAGACTGCACACAGAGACGGCACGGCACACAGAGATCACACACAGAGACCGCACACAGAGATTACACAGAGATCACACACAGAGATGGCACACAGAGACCGCACACAGAGACTGCACACAGAGACGACACACAGAGACCGCACACAGAGACCGCACACAGAGACCGCACACAGAGACCACACACAGAGACCGCACACAGAGACCACACACAGAGACCGCACACAGAGACTGCACACAGAGACGGCACGGCACACAGAGATCACACACAGAGACCGCACACAGAGACCACACACAGAGATCGCACACAGAGACCGCACAAAGAGACCGCACACAGAGACCACACACAGACACCACACACAGAGACCACACACATAGGCCACACACAGAGACCATACACAGAGACCGCACACAGAGACCGCACACAAGGACCACACACAGAGACCACACACAGAGACCGCACACAGAGACCGCAAACAGAGACCACACATAGAGACCGCACACAGAGATCGCACACAGAGACCGCACACAGAGACCGCACACAGAGACCGCACACAGAGACCACACACAGAGACCACACACAGAGATCGCACACAGAGACCACACACAGAGACTACACAGAGACCACACACAGAGATGGCACACAGAGACTGCACAGAGACCACACACAGAGACCAAACACGGAGACCACACACAGAGACCATACACAGAGACCGCACACAGAGACCGCACACAGAGACCGCACACAGAGACCGCACACAGAGACCACACACAGAGACCGCACACAGAGATCGCACACAGAGATCGCATACAGAGATCGCATACAGAGACCGCACACAGAGACCGCACACAGAGACCGCACACAGAGACCGCAAACAGAGACCACACACAGAGACCACACACAGAGACTGCACAGAGACCACACACAGAGACCGCACACAGAGATCGTATACAGAGACCGCACACAGAGACCACACACAGAGACCACACACAGAGACCGCACACAGAGACCACACAAAGAGACCGCACACAGAGACGACACACAGAGACCACACACAGAGACCGCACACAGAGACCATACACAGAGACCGCACACATAGACTACACAGAGACCACACACAGAGATGGCACACAGAGACCGCACACAGAGACCACACACCGAGACTGCACAGAGACCACACACAGAGATCGCACACAGAGATCGCACACAGAGACCACACACAGAGACCACACACAGAGACCACACACAGAGACCATACACAGAGACTGCACAGAGACCACACACAGAGATGGCACACAGAGACCGCACACAGAGACCACACACAGAGACTGCACAGAGACCACACACAGAGACCACACACAGCGACCGCACACAGAGACCGCACACAGAGACCGCACACAGAGACGGCACACAGAGACCACACACAGAGACCGCACACAGAGACCACACACAGAGACCGCACACAGAGACTGCACACAGAGACGGCACGGCACACAGAGATCACACACAGAGACCGCACACAGACACTACACAGAGACCACACACAGAGATGGTACACAGAGACCGCACACAGAGACCACACACAGAGACTGCACAGAGACCACACAAAGAGACCACACACAGAGACCGCACACAGAGACTGCACACAGAGACGGCACGGCACACAGAGATCACACACAGAGACCGCACACAGAGACCGCACACAGAGATCGCACACAGAGACCAAACACAGAGACCGCACACAGAGACCACACACAGAGACCACACACAGAGACCACACACATAGGCCACACACAGAGACCATACACAGAGACCGCACACAGAGACTACACAGAGACCACACACAGAGATGGCACAAAGAGACCGCATACAGAGACCACAAACAGAGACCGCACACAGAGACCGCACACAGAGATCGCACAAAGAGACCGCAAACAGAGACCGCACACAGAGACCGCACACAGAGACCACACACAGAGACCACACACAGAGATCGCACACAGAGACCACACACAGAGACTACACAGAGACCACACACAGAGATGGCACACAGAGACTGCACAGAGACCACACACAGAGACCACACACTGAGACCACACACAGAGACCATACACAGAGACCGCACACAGAGACCGCACACAGAGACCGCACACAGAGACCACACACAGAGACCGCACACAGAGATCGCACACAGAGACCATACACAGAGACCGCACAAAGAGACTACACAGAGACCACACACAGAGATCGCACACAGAGACCACACACAGAGACCACACACAGAGACCACACACAGAGACCGCACACAGAGACTACACACAGAGACCGCACACAGAGACCGCACACAGAGACGGCACACAGAGACCACACACAGAGACCGCACACAGAGACCACACACAGAGACTGCACACAGAGACTACACATAGAGACCACACACAGAGACTGCACAGAGACCACACACAGAGGCCGAACACAGAGACCACACACAGAGACCACACACAGAGACCGCACACAGAGACCACACACAGAGACCACACACAGAGACCGCACAAGAGACCGCACACAGAGACCATACACAGAGACCACACACAGAGACCGCACACAGAGATCGCACACAGAGACCACACACAGAGACCACACACAGAGATCGCACACGGGGACCATACACAGAGACAGCACACAGAGACTACACAGAGACCACACACAGAGATGGCACACAGAGACCGCACTCAGAGACCACACACAGAGACTGACAGAGACCACACACAGAGACCGCACACAGAGATCGCACACAGAGACCGCACACAGAGACCGCACACAGAGACCGCACACAGAGACAGCACACAGAGACCACACACAGAGACCACACACAGAGACCACACACAGAGACCGCACACAGAGACTGCACACAGAGACGGCACGGCACACAGAGATCACACACAGAGACCGCACACAGAGACCGCACACAGAGACCACACACAGAGATCGCACACAGAGATCGCACACAGAGACCGCACAAAGAGACCGCACACAGAGACCACACAAAGAGACCACACACAGAGAACACACACAGAGGCCACACACAGAGACCATACACAGAGACCGCACACAGAGACTACACAGAGACCACACACAGAGACCACACCCAGAGACCGCACACAGAGACCGCACACAGAGACCGCACACAGAGACCGCACACAGAGACCACACACAGAGACCGCACACAGAGACCGCACACAGAGAACGCACACAGAGACTGCACACAGAGACTACACATAGAGACTACACACAGACACTGCAAAGAGACCACACACAGAGGCCGCACACAGAGACCACACACAGAGACCGCACACAGAGACCACACACAGAGACCGCACACAGAGACCGCACACAGAGACCGCACACTGAGACCGCACGTAGAGACCTCACACAGAGATCGCACACAGAGACTGCACACAGAGACCGCACACAGAGACCGCACACAGAGACGGCACACAGAGACTACACAGAGACCAAAAACAGAGACCGCACACAGAGACCGCACACAGAGATCGCACACAGAGACCATACACAGAGACCGCACAAGGAGACCACACACAGAGATCGCACACAGATACCGCACACAGAGACCGCACACAGAGACCACACACAGAGACCACACACAGAGATCGCACACAGAGACCATACACAGAGACCGCACGCAGAGACTACACAGAGACCCCACACAGAGATGGCACACAGAGACCGCACACAGAGACCACACACAGAGACTGCACAGAGGCCACACACAGAGACCGCACACAGAGATCGCACACAGAGACCGCACACAGAGACCACACACAGAGACCACACACAGAGACCGCACACAGAGACCACACACAGAGACCACACACAGAGATCGCACACAGAGACCATACACAGAGACCGCACACAGAGACTACACAGAGACCACACACAGAGATGGCACAAAGAGACCGCAAACAGAGACCACACACAGAGACTGCACAGAGACCACACACAGAGACCACACACAGAGACCGCACACAGAGACCGCACACAGAGACCGCACACAGAGACGGCACACAGAGACCACACACAGAGACCGCACACAGAGACCACACACAGAGACCGCACACAGAGACTGCACACAGAGACGGCACGGCACACAGAGATCACACACAGAGATGGCACACAGAGACCGCACACAGAGACCGCGCACAGAGACCACACACAGAGATCGCACACAGAGACCGCACAAAGAGACCGCACACAGAGACCACACACAGACACCACACACAGAGACCACACACATAGGCCACACACAGAGACCATACACAGAGACCGCACACAGAGACCGCACACAAGGACCACACACAGAGACCACACACAGAGACCGCACACAGAGACCGCAAACAGAGACCACACATAGAGACCGCACACAGAGATCGCACACAGAGACCGAACACAGAGACCGCACACAGAGACCGCACACAGAGACCACACACAGAGACCACACACAGAGATCGCACACAGAGACCACACACAGAGACTACACAGAGACCACACACAGAGATGGCACACAGAGACTGCACAGAGACCACACACAGAGACCAAACACGGAGACCACACACAGAGACCATACACAGAGACCGCACACAGAGACCGCACACAGAGACCGCACACAGAGACCACACACAGAGACCACACACAGAGACCGCACACAGAGATCGCACACAGAGATCGCATACAGAGATCGCATACAGAGACCGCACACAGAGACCGCACACAGAGACCGCACACAGAGACCGCAAACAGAGACCACACACAGAGACCACACACAGAGACTGCACAGAGACCACACACAGAGACCGCACACAGAGATCGCATACAGACACCGCACACAGAGACCACACACAGAGACCACACACAGAGACCGCACACAGAGACCACACACAGAGACCGCACACAGAGACCACACACAGAGACCGCACACAGAGACCATACACAGAGACCGCACACATAGACTACACAGAGACCACACACAGAGATGGCACACAGAGACCGCACACAGAGACCACACACCGAGACTGCACAGAGACCACACACAGAGATCGCACACAGAGATCGCACACAGAGACCACACACAGAGACCACACACAGAGACCACACACAGAGACCATACACAGAGACTGCACACAGAGACTACACAGAGACCACACACAGAGATGGCACACAGAGACCGCACACAGAGACCACACACAGAGACTGCACAGAGACCACACACAGAGACCACACACAGCGACCGCACACAGAGACCGCACACAGAGACGGCACACAGAGACCGCACACAGAGACCACACACAGAGATCGCACACAGAGACCATACACAAAGACCGCACACAGAGACCACACACAGAGACCACACACAGAGACCGCACACAGAGACCATACACAGAGACCGCACACAGAGACTACACAAAGACCACACACAGAGATGGCACACAGAGACCGCACACAGAGACCGCACACAGAGACTGAGCAGAGACCACACACAGAGACCACACACAGAGACCATACACAGAGACCGCACACAGAGACCGGACACAGAGACCACACAGAGACTGCACACACAGACCATACACAGAGACCGCACACAGAGACCGCACACAGAGACTGCACACAGAGACTACACATAGAGACCACACACAGAGACTGCACAGAGACCACACACAGAGGCCGCACACAGAGACCATACACAGAGACCGCACACAGAGACCGCACACAGAGATCGCACACAGAGACCATACACAAAGACCGCACACAGAGACTACACAGAGACCACACACAGAGATGGCACACAGAGACTGCACAGAGACCACACACAGAGACCACACACAGAGACCGCACAAAGAGACCACACACAGAGACCACACACAGAGACCACACACAGAGACCGCACACAGAGAACACACACAGAGACCGCACACAGAGACCGCAAACAGAGACCGCACACTGAGACCGCACATAGAGACCGCACACAGACATCGCACACAGAGACTGCACACAGAGACCACACACAGAGACCGCACACAGAGACCGCACACAGAGACTACACAGAGACCACACACAGAGACCGCACACAGAGACCACACACAGAGATCGCACACAGAGACCATACACAGAGACCGCACAAGGAGACCGCACACAGAGATTGCACACAGAGACCGCACACAGAGACCGCACACAGAGACCACACACAGAGATGGCACACAGAGACCGCACACAGAGACCACACACCGAGACTGCACAGAGACCACACACAGAGATCGCACACAGAGATCGCACACAGAGACCACACACAGAGACCACACACAGAGACCACACACAGAGACCATACACAGAGACTGCACACAGAGACTACACAGAGACCACACACAGAGATGGCACACAGAGACCGCACACAGAGACCACACACAGAGACTGCACAGAGACCACACACAGAGACCACACACAGCGACCGCACACAGAGACCGCACACAGAGACGGCACACAGAGACCGCACACAGAGACCACACACAGAGATCGCACACAGAGACCATACACAAAGACCGCACACAGAGACCACACACAGAGACCACACACAGAGACCGCACACAGAGACCATACACAGAGACCGCACACAGAGACTACACAAAGACCACACACAGAGATGGCACACAGAGACCGCACACAGAGACCGCACACAGAGACTGAGCAGAGACCACACACAGAGACCACACACAGAGACCATACACAGAGACCGCACACAGAGACCGGACACAGAGACCACACAGAGACTGCACACACAGACCATACACAGAGACCGCACACAGAGACCGCACACAGAGACTGCACACAGAGACTACACATAGAGACCACACACAGAGACTGCACAGAGACCACACACAGAGGCCGCACACAGAGACCATACACAGAGACCGCACACAGAGACCGCACACAGAGATCGCACACAGAGACCATACACAAAGACCGCACACAGAGACTACACAGAGACCACACACAGAGATGGCACACAGAGACTGCACAGAGACCACACACAGAGACCACACACAGAGACCGCACAAAGAGACCACACACAGAGACCACACACAGAGACCACACACAGAGACCGCACACAGAGAACACACACAGAGACCGCACACAGAGACCGCAAACAGAGACCGCACACTGAGACCGCACATAGAGACCGCACACAGACATCGCACACAGAGACTGCACACAGAGACCACACACAGAGACCGCACACAGAGACCGCACACAGAGACTACACAGAGACCACACACAGAGACCGCACACAGAGACCACACACAGAGATCGCACACAGAGACCATACACAGAGACCGCACAAGGAGACCGCACACAGAGATTGCACACAGAGACCGCACACAGAGACCGCACACAGAGACTACACAGAGACCCCACACAGAGATGGCACACAGAGACCGCACACAGAGACCACACACAGAGACTGCACAGAGACCACACACAGAGACCGCACACAGAGACCATACACAGAGACCACACACAGAGACCACACACAGAGACCACACACAGAGACCGCACACAGAGAACACACACAGAGACCACACACAGAGATCGCACACAGAGACCATACACAGAGACCGCACACAGAGACTACACAGAGACCACACACAGAGATGGCACAAAGAGACCGCACACAGAGACCACACACAGAGACTGCACAGAGACCACACACAGAGACCACACACAGAGACCACACACAGAGACCGCACAAAGAGACCGCACACAGAGACGGCACACAGAGACCACACACAGAGACCGCACACAGAGACCACACACAGAGAACGCACACAGAGACTGCACACAGAGACGGCACGGCACACAGAGATCACACACAGAGACCGCACACAGACACTACACAGAGACCACACACAGAGATGGTACACAGAGACCGCACACAGAGACCACACACAGAGACTGCACAGAGACCACACACAGAGACCACACACAGAGACCACACACAGAGACCGCACACAGAGAACACACACAGAGACCGCACACAGAGACTGCACACAGAGACGGCACGGCACACAGAGATCACACACAGAGACCGCACACAGAGACCGCACACAGAGATCGCACACAGAGACCAAACACAGAGACCGCACACAGAGACCACACACAGAGACCACACCCAGAGACCACACACATAGGCCACACACAGAGACCATACACAGAGACCGCACACAGAGACTACACAGAGACCACACACAGAGATGGCACAAAGAGACCGCATACAGAGACCACAAACAGAGACCGCACACAGAGAACGCACACAGAGATCGCACACAGAGACCGCAAACAGAGACCGCACACAGAGACCGCACACAGAGACCACACACAGAGACCACACACAGAGATCGCACACAGAGACCACACACAGAGACTACACAGAGACCACACACAGAGATGGCACACAGAGACTGCACAGAGACCACACACAGAGACCACACACGGAGACCACACACAGAGACCATACACAGAGACCGCACACAGAGACCGCACACAGAGACCGCACACAGAGACCGCACACAGAGATCGCACACAGAGACCATACACAGAGACCGCACAAAGAGACTACACAGAGACCACACACAGAGATCGCACACAGAGACCACACACAGAGACCACACACAGAGACCACACACAGAGACCGCACACAGAGACCGCACACAGAGACCACACACAGAGACCGCACACAGAGATCGCACACAGAGACCATACACAGAGACCGCACACAGAGACTACACAGAGACCACACACAGAGATGGCACAAAGAGACCGCACACAGAGACCACACACAGAGACCACACACAGAGACCGCACACAGAGACCGCACACAGAGACCGCACACAGAGACGGCACACAGAGACCACACACAGAGACCGCACACAGAGACCACACACAGAGACCACACACAGAGACTGCACACAGAGACGGCACGGCACACAGAGATCACACACAGAGACCGCACACAGAGATTACACAGAGATCACACACAGAGATGGCACACAGAGACCGCACACAGAGACCGCGCACAGAGACCACACACAGAGACCGCACACAGAGACCGCACACAGAGACCGCACACAGAGACCACACACAGAGACCGCACACAGAGACCACACACAGAGACCGCACACAGAGACTGCACACAGAGACGGCACGGCACACAGAGATCACACACAGAGACCGCACACAGAGACCGCACACAGAGATCGCACACAGAGACCGCACAAAGAGACCGCACACAGAGACCACACACAGACACCACACACAGAGACCACACACATAGGCCACACACAGAGACCATACACAGAGACCGCACACAGAGACCGCACACAAGGACCATACACAGAGACCACACACAGAGACCGCACACAGAGACCGCAAACAGAGACCGCACATAGAGACCGCACACAGAGATCGCACACAGAGACCACACACAGAGACCGCACACAGAGACCGCACACAGAGACCGCACACAGAGACCACACACAGAGACCACACACAGAGATCGCACACAGAGACCACACACAGAGACTACACAGAGACCACACACAGAGATGGCACACAGAGAATGCACAGAGACCACACACAGAGACCAAACACGGAGACCACACACAGAGACCATACACAGAGACCGCACACAGAGACCGCACACAGAGACCACACACAGAGACCGCACACAGAGACCACACACAGAGACCTCACACAGAGACCGCACACAGAGATCGCACACAGAGATCGCACACAGAGATCGCATACAGAGACCGCACACAGAGACCGCACACAGAGACCACACACAGAGACCGCACACAGAGACCACACACAGAGACCACACACAGAGACCACACACAGAGACTGCACAGAGACCACACACAGAGACCGCACACAGAGATCGTATACAGAGACCGCACACAGAGACCACACACAGAGACCACACACAGAGACCGCACACAGAGACCACACACAGAGATCGCACACAGAGACGACACACAGAGACCACACACAGAGACCGCACACAGAGACCATACACAGAGACCACACACAGAGATGGCACAAAGAGACCGCACACAGAGACCACACACAGAGACTGCACACAGAGACTACACAGAGACCACACACAGAGATGGCACACAGAGACCGCACACAGAGACCACACACAGAGACTGCACAGAGACCACACACAGAGACCACACACAGCGACCGCACACAGAGACCGCACACAGAGACGGCACACAGAGACCGCACACAGAGACCACACACAGAGATCGCACACAGAGACCATACACAAAGACCGCACACAGAGACCACACACAGAGACCACACACAGAGACCGCACACAGAGACCATACACAGAGACCGCACACAGAGACTACACAAAGACCACACACAGAGATGGCACACAGAGACCGCACACAGAGACCGCACACAGAGACTGAGCAGAGACCACACACAGAGACCACACACAGAGACCATACACAGAGACCGCACACAGAGACCGCACACAGAGACCGCACACAGAGACTGCACACACAGACCATACACAGAGACCGCACACAGAGACCGCACACAGAGACTGCACACAGAGACTACACATAGAGACCACACACAGAGACTGCACAGAGACCACACACAGAGGCCGCACACAGAGACCATACACAGAGACCGCACACAGAGACCGCACACAGAGATCGCACACAGAGACCATACACAAAGACCGCACACAGAGACTACACAGAGACCACACACAGAGATGGCACACAGAGACTGCACAGAGACCACACACAGAGACCACACACAGAGACCGCACAAAGAGACCACACACAGAGACCACACACAGAGACCACACACAGAGACCGCACACAGAGAACACACACAGAGACCGCACACAGAGACCGCAAACAGAGACCGCACACTGAGACCGCACATAGAGACCGCACACAGAGATCGCACACAGAGACCGCACACAGAGACCACACACAGAGACCGCAAACAGAGACCGCACACAGAGACTACACAGAGACCACACACAGAGACCGCACACAGAGACCACACACAGAGATCGCACACAGAGACCATACACAGAGACCGCACAAGGAGACCGCACACAGAGATCGCACACAGAGACCGCACACAGAGACCGCACACAGAGACTACACAGAGACCCCACACAGAGATGGCACACAGAGACCGCACACAGAGACCACACACAGAGACTGCACAGAGACCACACACAGAGACCGCACACAGAGACCATACACAGAGACCACACACAGAGACCACACACAGAGACCACACACAGAGACCGCACACAGAGAACACACACAGAGACCACACACAGAGATCGCACACAGAGACCATACACAGAGACCACACACAGAGATGGAACAAAGAGACCGCACACAGAGACCACACACAGAGACTGCACAGAGACCACACACAGAGACCACACACAGAGACCGCACACAGAGACCGCACACAGAGACCGCACACAGAGACGGCACACAGAGACCACACACAGAGACCGCACACAGAGACCACACACAGAGACCGCACACAGAGACTGCACACAGAGACGGCACGGCACACAGAGATCACACACAGAGACCGCACACAGACACTACACAGAGACCACACACAGAGATGGTACACAGAGACCGCACACAGAGACCACACACAGAGACTGCACAGAGACCACACACAGAGACCACACACAGAGACCGCACACAGAGACCGCACACAGAGACCACACACAGAGACCGCACACAGAGACTGCACACAGAGACGGCACGGCACACAGAGATCACACACAGAGACCGCACACAGAGACCGCACACAGAGATCGCACACAGAGACCAAACACAGAGACCGCACACAGAGACCACACACAGAGACCACACACAGAGACCACACACATAGGCCACACACAGAGACCATACACAGAGACCGCACACAGAGACTACACAGAGACCACACACAGAGATGGCACAAAGAGACCGCATACAGAGACCACAAACAGAGACCGTACACAGAGACCGCACACAGAGATCGCACACAGAGACCGCAAACAGAGACCGCACACAGAGACCGCACACAGAGACCACACACAGAGACCACACACAGAGACTGCACAGAGACCACACACAGAGACTACACAGAGACCACACACAGAGATGGTACACAGAGACTGCACAGAGACCACACACAGAGACCACACACGGAGACCACACACAGAGACCATACACAGAGACCGCACACAGAGACCGCACACAGAGACCGCACACAGAGACCACACACAGAGACCGCACACAGAGATCGCACACAGAGACCCTACACAGAGACCGCACAAAGAGACTACACAGAGACCACACACAGAGATCGCACACAGAGACCACACACAGAGACCACACACAGAGACCACACACAGAGACCGCACACAGAGACCGCACACAGAGACCACACACAGAGACCGCACACAGAGACCGCACACAGAGACGGCACACAGAGACCACACACAGAGACCGCACACAGAGACCACACACAGAGACTGCACACAGAGACTACACATAGAGACCACACACAGAGACTGCACAGAGACCACACACAGAGGCCGCACACAGAGACCGCACACAGAGACCACACACAGAGACCGCACACAGAGACCGCACACAGAGACCACACACAGAGACCGCACACAGAGACCGCACACAGAGACCATACACAGAGACCACACACAGAGACCGCACACAGAGATCGCACACAGAGACCACACACAGAGACCACACACAAAGATCGCACACGGAGACCATAAACAGAGACCGCACACAGAGACTACACAGAGACCACACACAGAGATGGCACACAGAGACCGCACTCAGAGACCACACACAGAGACTGACAGAGACCACACACAGAGACCGCACACAGAGATCGCACACAGAGACCGCACACAGAGACCGCACACAGAGACCGCACACAGAGACAGCACACAGAGACCACAAACAGAGACCACACACAGAGACCACACACAGAGACCGCACACAGAGACTGCACACAGAGACGGCACGGCACACAGAGATAACACACAGAGACCGCACACGGAGACCGCACACAGAGACCACACACAGAGATCGCACACAGAGGTCGCACACAGAGACCGCACAAAGAGACCGCACACAGAGACCACAAAAAGAGACCACACACAGAGAACACACACAGAGGCCACACACAGAGACCATACACAGAGACCGCACACAGAGACTACACAGAGACCACACACAGAGACCACACCCAGAGACCACACACAGAGACCGCACACAGAGACCGCACACAGAGACCGCACACAGAGACCACACACAGAGACCGCACACAGAGACCGCACACAGAGAACGCACACAGAGACTGCACACAGAGACTACACATAGAGACTACACACAGACACTGCAAAGAGACCACACACAGAGGCCGCACACAGAGACCACACACAGAGACCGCACACAGAGACCGCACACAGAGACCACACACAGAGACTACACAGAGACCACACACAGAGATGGCACAAAGAGACCGCACACAGAGACCACACACAGAGACTGCACAGAGACCACACACAGAGACCACACACAGAGACCGCACACAGAGACCGCACGCAGAGACTACACAGAGACCCCACACAGAGATGGCACACAGAGACCGCACACAGAGACCACACACAGAGACTGCACAGAGACCACACACAGAGACCGCACACAGAGATCGCACACAGAGACCGCACACAGAGACCACACACAGAGACCACACACAGAGACCGCACACAGAGACCACACACAGAGACCACACACAGAGATCGCACACAGAGACCATACACAGAGACCGCACACAGAGACTACACAGAGACCACACACAGAGATGGCACAAAGAGACCGCACACAGAGACCACACACAGAGACTGCACAGAGACCACACACAGAGACCACACACAGAGACCGCACACAGAGACCGCACACAGAGACCGCACACAGAGACGGCACACAGAGACCACACACAGAGACCGCACACAGAGACCACACACAGAGACCGCACACAGAGACTGCACACAGAGACGGCACGGCACACAGAGATCACACACAGAGACCGCACACAGAGACCGCACAGAGAACACACACAGAGATCGCACACAGAGATGGCACACAGAGACCGCACACAGAGACCGCGCACAGAGACCACACACAGAGACCGCACACAGAGACCGCACACAGAGACCGCACACAGAGACCACACACAGAGACCGCACACAAGGACCACACACAGAGACCACACACAGAGACGGCACACAGAGACCACACACAGAGACCGCACACAGAGACCGCACACAGAGACCGCACACAGAGACCACACACAGAAACCGCACACAAGGACCACACACAGAGACCACACACAGAGACTGCACACAGAGACGGCACGGCACACAGAGATCACACACAGAGACCGCACACAGAGACCGCACACAGAGATCGCACACAGAGACCGCACAAAGAGACCGCACACAGAGACCACACACAGACACCACACACAGAGACCACACACATAGGCCACACACAGAGACCATACACAGAGACCGCACACAGAGACTACACAGAGACCACACACAGAGATGGCACAAAGAGACCGCATACAGAGACCACAAACAGAGACCGCACACAGAGACCGCACACAGAGATCGCACACAGAGACCGCAAACAGAGACCGCACACAGAGACCGCACACAGAGACCACACACAGAGACCTCACACAGAGATCGCACACAGAGACCACAGACATAGACTACACAGAGACCACACACAGAGATGGCACACAGAGACTGCACAGAGACCACACACAGAGACCACACACGGAGACCACACACAGAGACCATACACAGAGACCGCACACAGAGACCGCACACAGAGACCGCACACAGAGACCACACACAGAGACCGCACACAGAGATCGCACACAGAGACCAACACAGAGACCGCACAAAGAGACTACACAGAGACCACACACAGAGATTGCACACAGAGACCACACACAGAGACCACACACAGAGACCACACACAGAGACCGCACACAGAGACCGCACACAGAGACGGCACACAGAGACCACACACAGAGACCGCACACAGAGACCACACACAGAGACCGCACACAGAGACCGCACACAGAGACGGCACACAGAGACCACACACAGAGACCGCACACAGAGACCACACACAGAGACTGCACACAGAGACTACACATAGAGACCACACACAGAGACTGCACAGAGACCACACACAGAGGCCGCACACAGAGACCGCACACAGAGACCACACACAGAGACCGCACACAGAGACCGCACACAGAGACCACACACAGAGACCGCACACAGAGACCGCACACAGAGACCATACACAGAGACCACACACAGAGACCGCACACAGAGATCGCACACAGAGACCACACACAGAGACCACACACAAAGATCGCACACGGAGACCATAAACAGAGACCGCACACAGAGACTACACAGAGACCACACACAGAGATGGCACACAGAGACCGCATTCAGAGACCACACACAGAGACTGACAGAGACCACACACAGAGACCGCACACAGAGATCGCACACAGAGACCGCACACAGAGACCGCACACAGAGACCGCACACACAGACCGAAAACAGAGACCGCAAAAAGAGACCGCACACAGAGACCACACACAGAGACCACGTACAGAGACCGCACACGGAGACCGCACACAGAGACCACACACAGAGACCGCACACAGAGACCACACACAGAGACCGCACACAGAGACCGCACAAAGAGACCGCACACAGAGACCACACACAGAGATCGCACACAGAGACCATACACAGAGACCGCACACAGACTAAACAGAGACCACACACAGAGACCGCACACAGAGACCGCACACAGAGACCGCACACAGAGACTAAACATAGAGACCACACATAGAGACCACACACAGAGACCACGCACAGAGACCGCGCACAGAGGCCGCACACAGAGGCAACACACAGAGACCACACACAGAGACCGCACACAGAGACCGCACACAGAGACCGCACACAGAGACCACACACCGAGACCACGCACAGAGACCGCACACAGAGATCGCACACAGAGATCACACACAGAGACCACACACAGAGACCACACACAGAGACCACACACAGAGATCGCACACAGAGACCATACACAGAGACCGCACACAGACTACACAGAGACCACACACAGAGACTGCACACAGAGACCGCACACAGAGACCACACACAGAGACTGCACAGAGACCACACACAGAGACCACACACAGAGACCGCACACGGAGACCGCACACAGAGACCGCACACAGAAACCGCACACAGAGATCGCACACAGAGACCACACACAGAGACTGCACAGAGACCACACACAGAGACCGCACACAGAGACCACACACAGAGACCACACACAGAGATCGCACACAGAGACCATACACAGAGACCGCACACAGAGATTACACAGAGACCACACACAGAGACCGCACACAGAGACCACACACAGAGACCGCACACAGAGAATGCCCACAGAGACGGTACGGCACACAGAGATCACACACAGAGACCGCACACAGAGACTACACAGAGACCACACACAGAGACCGCACACAGAGACCACACACAGAGACCGCACACAGAGACCACACACAGAGACCGCACACAGAGATTTGCACACTGAGACTACACAGAGACCACCCACAGAGACCGCACACAGAGACTGCACAGAGACCACACACAGAGACCACACACAGAGACCACACACAGAGACCGCACACAGAGACCACACACAGAGACCGCACACAGAGACCGCACACAGAGACCACACACAGAGACCGCACAACGAGACCGCACACAGAGACGGCACACAGAGACCGCACACAGAGACCAAACACAGAGACCGCACACAGAGACCGCACACAGAGACGGCACGGCACACAGAGATCACACACAGAGACCGCACACAGAGACCGCACAGAGACCACACACAGAGATCGCACACAGAGACCATACACAGAGACCGCACACAGAGACTACACAGAGACCACACACAGAGATGGCACACAGAGACCGCACACAGAGACCACACACAGAGACCGCACACAGAGATTGGCATTCAGAGACTACACAGAGACCACACACAGACACCGCACACAGAGACTGCACAGAGACCACACACAGAGACCACACACAGAGACCACACACAGAGACCGCACACAGAGACCTCACACAGAGACGGCACACAGAGACCGCACACAGAGACCGCACACAGAGACCACACACAGAGACCACACACAGAGACCGCAAACAGAGATCGCACACAGAGACCATACACAGAGACCGCACACAGAGACTACACAGAGACCACACACAGAGATGGCACACAGAGACTGCACAGAGACCACACACAGAGACCACACACAGACACCGCACACAGAGACCGCACACAGAGACCACACAAAGAGACCGCACACAGAGACCGCACACAGAGACCGCACACACAGACCGAAAACAGAGACCGCACAAAGAGACCGCACACAGAGACCACACACAGAGACCACGTACAGAGACCGCACACAGAGACCGCACACAGAGACCACACACAGAGACCGCACACAGAGACCACACACAGAGACCGCACACAGAGACCGCACAAAGAGACCACACACAGAGACCACACACAGAGATCGCACACAGAGACCATACACAGAGACCGCACACAGACTAAACAGAGACCACACACAGAGACCGCACACAGAGACCGCACACAGAGACCGCACACAGAGACTAAACATAGAGACCACACATAGAGACCACACACAGAGACCACGCACAGAGACCGCGCACAGAGGCCGCACACAGAGGCCACACACAGAGACCACACACAGAGACCGCACACAGAGACCGCCCACAGAGACCACACACCGAGACCATGCACAGAGACCGCACACAGAGATCGCACACAGAGATCACACACAGAGACCACACACAGAGACCACACACAGAGACCACACACAGAGATCGCACACAGAGACCATACACAGAGACCGCACACAGACTACACAGAGACCACACACAGAGACTGCACACAGAGACCGCACACAGAGACCACACACAGAGACTGCACAGAGACCACACACAGAGACCACACACAGAGACCGCACACGGAGACCGCACACAGAGACCGCACACAGAAACCGCACACAGAGATCGCACACAGAGACCACACACAGAGACTACACAGAGACCACACACAGAGATGGCACACAGAGACTGCACAGAGACCACACACAGAGACCACACACAGAGACCGCACACAGAGACCACACACGGAGACCGCACACAGAGACCGCACACAGAAACCGCACACAGAGATCGCACACAGAGACCACACACAGAGACTGCACAGAGACCACACACAGAGACCGCACACAGAGACCACACACAGAGACCACACACAGAGATCGCACACAGAGACCATACACAGAGACCGCACACAGAGATTACACAGAGACCACACACAGAGACCGCACACAGAGACCACACACAGAGACCGCACACAGAGACTGCCCACAGAGACGGTACGGCACACAGAGATCACACACAGAGACCGCACACAGAGACTACACAGAGACCACACACAGAGACCGCACACAGAGACCACACACAGAGACCGCACACAGAGACCACACACAGAGACCGCACACAGAGATTTGCACACAGAGACTACACAGAGACCACCCACAGAGACCGCACACAGAGACTGCACAGAGACCACACACAGAGACCACACACAGAGACCACACACAGAGACCGCACACAGAGACCACACACAGAGACCGCACACAGAGACCGCACACAGAGACCACACACAGAGACCGCACAACGAGACCGCACACAGAGACGGCACACAGAGACCGCACACAGAGACCAAACACAGAGACCGCACACAGAGACCGCACACAGAGACGGCACGGCACACAGAGATCACACACAGAGACCGCACACAGAGACCGCACAGAGACCACACACAGAGACCACACACAGAGACCGCACACAGAGACCGCACACAGAGACCGCACACAGAGACTGCACACAGAGACGGCACGGCACACAGAGATCACACACAGAGACCGCACACAGAGACCGCACAGAGACCACACACAGAGATCGCACACAGAGACCATACACAGAGACCGCACACAGAGACTACACAGAGACCACACACAGAGACCACACACAGAGACCACACACAGAGACCGCACACAGAGACCTCACACAGAGACGGCACACAGAGACCGCACACAGAGACCGCACACAGAGACCACACACAGAGACCACACACAGAGACCGCACACAGAGACCACACAAAGAGACCGCACACAGAGACCGCACACAGAGACCGCACACACAGACCGAAAACAGAGACCGCACAAAGAGACCGCACACAGAGACCACACACAGAGACCACGTACAGAGACCGCACACAGAGACTGCACACAGAGACCACACACAGAGACCGCACACAGAGACCACACACAGAGACCGCACACAGAGACCGCACAAAGAAACCACACACAGAGACCACACACAGAGATCGCACACAGAGACCATACACAGAGACCGCAAACAGACTAAACAGAGACCACACACAGAGACCGCACACAGAGACCGCACACAGAGACCGCACACAGAGACAAAACATAGAGACCACACATAGAGACCACACACAGAGACCACGCACAGAGACCGCGCACAGAGGCCGCACACAGAGGCCACACACAGAGACCACACACAGAGACCGCACACAGAGACCGCCCACAGAGACCACACACCGAGACCATGCACAGAGACCGCACACAGAGATCGCACACAGAGATCACACACAGAGACCACACACATAGACCACACACAGAGACCACACACAGAGACCGCACACAGAGACCGCACACAGAGATCGCACACAGAGACTGCACACAGAGACGGCACGGCACACAGAGATCACACACAGAGATCGCACACAGAGACCGCACAGAGACCACACACAGAGATCGCACACAGAAACCATACACAGGACCGCACACAGAGACTACACAGAGACCACACACAGAGATGGCACACAGAGAACGCACACAGAGATTGGCATTCAGAGACTACACAGAGACCACACACAGACACCGCACACAGAGACTGCACACAGAGACGGCACGGCACACAGAGATCACACACAGAGATCGCACACAGAGACCGCACAGAGACCACACACAGAGACCACACACAGAGACCGCACACAGAGACCTCACACAGAGACGGCACACAGAGACCACACACAGAGACCGCACACAGAGACCGCACACAGAGAC
Source organism: Oryctolagus cuniculus (assembly GCF_964237555.1). Lineage (NCBI taxonomy): Eukaryota > Metazoa > Chordata > Mammalia > Lagomorpha > Leporidae > Oryctolagus > Oryctolagus cuniculus. The sequence continues at coordinate 5,294,640 of NC_091435.1, forward strand.
CACACACAGAGACCACACACAGAGACCGCAAACAGAGATCGCACACAGAGACCATACACAGAGACCGCACACAGAGACTACACAGAGACCACACACAGAGATGGCACACAGAGACTGCACAGAGACCACACACAGAGACCACACACAGACACCGCACACAGAGACCGCACACAGAGACCACACAAAGAGACCGCACACAGAGACCGCACACAGAGACCGCACACACAGACCGAAAACAGAGACCGCACAAAGAGACCGCACACAGAGACCACACACAGAGACCACGTACAGAGACCGCACACAGAGACCACACACAGAGACCACACACAGAGACCGCACACAGAGACCACACACAGAGACCGCACACAGAGACCGCACACAGAGTCCACACACAGAGACCACACACAGAGATCGCACACAGAGACCATACACAGAGACCGCACACAGACTAAACAGAGACCACACACAGAGACCGCACACAGAGACCGCACACAGAGACCGCACACAGAGACTAAACATAGAGACCACACATAGAGACCACACACAGAGACCACGCACAGAGACCGCGCACAGAGGCCGCACACAGAGGCCACACACAGAGACCACACACAGAGACCGCACACAGAGACCGCACACAGAGACCACACACCGAGACCACGCACAGAGACCGCACACAGAGATCGCACACAGAGATCACACACAGAGACCACACACAGAGACCACACACAGAGACCACACACAGAGATCGCACACAGAGACCATACACAGAGACCGCACACAGACTACACAGAGACCACACACAGAGACTGCACACAGAGACCGCACACAGAGACCACACACAGAGACTGCACAGAGACCACACACAGAGACCACACACAGAGACCGCACACGGAGACCGCACACAGAGACCGCACACAGAAACCGCACACAGAGATCGCACACAGAGACCACACACAGAGACTACACAGAGACCACACACAGAGATGGCACACAGAGACTGCACAGAGACCACACACAGAGACCACACACAGAGACCGCACACAGAGACCGCACACAGAGTCGGCACACAGAGACCGCACACAGAGACCATACACAGAGACCGCACACAGAGTCTACACAGAGACCACACACAGAGATGGCACACAGAGACCGCACACAGAGACCACACACAGAGACCACACACAGAGACCGCACACAGAGACCGCACACAGAGATCGCATACAGAGACCGCACACAGAGACCGCACACAGAGACCGCACACAGAGACCACACACAGAGACCACACACAGAGACTGCACAGAGACCACACACAGAGACCGCACACAGAGATCGCATACAGAGACCGCACACAGAGACCACACACAGAGACCACACACAGAGACCGCACACAGAGACCACACAAAGAGACCGCACACAGAGACGACACACAGAGACCACACACAGAGATCGCACACAGAGACCATACACAGAGACCGCACACATAGACTACACAGAGACCACACACAGAGATGGCACACAGAGACCGCACACAGAGACCACACACCGAGACTGCACAGAGACCACACACAGAGATCGCACACAGAGATCGCACACAGAGACCACACACAGAGACCACACACAGAGACCATACACAGAGACTGCACACAGAGACTGCACACAGAAACCGCACACAGAGACGGCACACAGAGACCGCACACAGAGACCACACACAGAGACTGCACAGAGACCACACACAGAGACCACACACAGCGACCGCACACAGAGACCGCACACAGAGACGGCACACAGAGACCGCACACAGAGACCGCACACAGAGACCATACACAGAGACTGCACACAGAGACTACACAGAGACCACACACAGAGACGGCACACAGAGACCGCACACAGAGACCACACACAGAGACTGCACAGAGACCACACACAGAGACCACACACAGCGACCGCACACAGAGACCGCACACAGAGACGGCACACAGAGACCGCACACAGAGACCGCACACAGAGACCGCACACAGAGACCACACACAGAGATCGCACACAGAGACCGCACACAGAGATCGCACACAGAGACGGCACACAGAGACGGCACACAGAGACCGCACACAGAGACCGCACACAGAGACCGCACACAGAGACCGCACACAGAGACCACACACAGAGACCGCACACAGAGATCGCACACAGAGACCGCACACAGAGACGACACACAGAGACCGCACACAGAGACCGCACACAGAGACCGCACACAGAGACCGCACACAGAGACCGCACACAGAGATCGCACACAGAGACCACACACAGAGACCGCACACAGAGATCGCACACAGAGACCACACACAGAGACCACACACAGAGACCATACACAGAGACTGCACACAGAGACTACACAGAGACCACACACAGAGACGGCACACAGAATCCGCACACAGAGACCACACACAGAGACTGCACAGAGACCACACACAGAGACCACACACAGCGACCGCACACAGAGACCGCACACAGAGACGGCACACAGAGACCGCACACAGAGACCGCACACAGAGACCACACACAGAGATCGCACACAGAGACCATACACAAAGACCGCACACAGAGACTACACAGAGACCACACACAGAGATGGCACACAGAGACCGCACACAGAGACCACACACAGAGACCGCACACAGAGACTACACAGAGACCACACACAGAGATGGCACACAGAGATTGGCACACAGAGACTACACAGAGACCACACACAGAGACCGCACACAGAGACTACACAGAGACCACACACAGAAACCACACACAGAGACCACACACAGAGACCATACACATTGAACGCACACAGAGACCTCACACAGAGGCGGCACACAGAGACCACACACAGAGACCGCACACAGAGACCGCACACAGAGATCGCACACAGAGACCATACACGGAGACCGCACACAGAGACTACACAGAGACCACACACAGAGATGGCACACAGAGACTGCACAGAGACCACACACAGAGACCACACACAGAGACCACACACAGAGACCGCACACAGAGACCACACAAAGAGACCGCACACAGAGACCATACACAGAGACCGCACACAGAGACCGCACACAGAGACCACACACAGAGATCGCACACAGAGACCGCACACAGAGACCGCACACAGAGACCACACACATAGACCGCACACAGAGACGGCACACAGAGACCACACACAGAGACCGCACACAGAGACCGCACACAGAGACCACACACAGAGACCGCACACAGAGATCGCACACAGAGACCATACACAGAGACCGCACACAGAGACTACACAGAGACCACACACAGAGATGGCACACAGAGACTGCACAGAGACCACACACAGAGACCACACACAGAGACCGCACACAGAGACCGCACACAGAGACCACACACAGAGACTACACAGAGACCACACACAGAGATGGCACACAGAGACCGCACACAGAGACCACACACAGAGACCGCACACAGAGACGGCACACAGAGACCACACACAGAGACTACACAGAGACCACACACAGAGATGGCACACAGAGACTGCACAGAGACCACACACAGAGACCACACACAGAGACCGCACACAGAGACCGCACACAGAGACCACACACAGAGACTACACAGAGACCACACACAGAGATGGCACACAGAGACCGCACACAGAGACCACAAACAGAGACCGCACACAGAGACGGCACACAGAGACTACACAGAGACCGCACACAGAGACCGCACACAGAGACCACACATAGAGACCGCACACAGAGATCGCACACAGAGACCATACACAGAGACCGCACACAGAGACTACACAGAGACCACACACAGAGATGGCACACAGAGACCACGCACAGAGACCACACACAGAGACCACACACAGAGACCGCACACAGAGATCGCACACACAGACCACACACAGAGACCGCACACAGAGACGGCACACAGAGACCGCACACAGAGACCGCACACAGAGACCGCACACAGAGACCACACATAGAGACTACACATAGAGACCATACACAGAGACCGCGCACAGAGACCGCACACAGAGACCGCACACAGAGACCGCACACAGAGACCACACACAGAGATCGCACACAGAGACCATACACAGAGACCGCACACAGAATACACAGAGACTACACACAGAGACCGCACACAGAGACCGCACACAGAGACTACACATAGAGACTACACATAGAGACCGCACACAGAGACCACGCACAGAGACCGCACACAGAGGCAGCATACAGAGATCACACACAGAGACCACACACAGAGACCACGCACAGAGACCGCGCACAGAGATCGCCACAGAGACCGCACACAGAGACCGCACACAGAGACCACACACAGAGACCACACACAGAGACCGCACACAGAGACCACACACAGAGACCACACACAGAGTTCGCACACAGAAACCATACACAGAGACCGCACACAGACTACACAGAGACCACACACAGAGACCGCACACAGAGACCGCACACAGACTGCACAGAGACCACACACATAGACCACACACAGAGACCGCACACAGAGACCGCACACAGAGACCACACACAGAGATCGCACACAGAGACCGCACACAGAGACCACACACAGAGATCGCACACAGAGACCATACACAGAGACCGCACACAGACTACACAGAGACCACACACAGAGACCGCACACAGAGACGGCACACAGAGACCGCACACAGAGACCGCACACAGAGACCACACATAGAGACTACACATAGAGACCACACACAGAGACCGCGCACAGAGACCGCACACAGAGACCGCACACAGAGACCACACACAGAGATCGCACACAGAGACCATACACAGAGACCGCACACAGACTACACAGAGACTACACACAGAGACCGCACACAGAGACCGCACACAGAGACTACACATAGAGACTACACATAGAGACCGCACACAGAGACCACGCACAGAGACCGCACACAGAGGCAGCATACAGAGATCACACACAGAGACCACACACAGAGACCACGCACAGAGACCGCACACAGAGATCGCCACAGAGACCGCACACAGAGACCGCACACAGAGACCACACACAGAGACCACACACAGAGACCGCACACAGAGACCACACACAGAGATCGCACACAGAGACCACACACAGAGACCACACACAGACTACACAGAGACCACACACAGAGACCGCACACAGAGACCGCACACAGAGACTGCACAGAGACCACACACAGAGACCACACACAGAGACCACAAACAGAGACCGCCCACAGAGACCGCACACAGAGACCACACACAGAGATCGCACACAGAGACCACACACAGAGACTACACAGAGACCACACACAGAGATGACACACAGAGACCACACACCGAGACTGCACAGAGACCACACACAGAGATCGCACACAGAGATCGCACACAGAGACCACACACAGAGACCACACACAGAGACCATACACAGAGACTGCACACACAGACTACACAGAGACCACACACAGAGACGGCACACAGAGACCGCACACAGAGACCACACACAGAGACTGCACAGAGACCACACACAGAGACCACACACAGCGACCGCACAGAGAGACCGCACACAGAGACGGCACACAGAGACCGCACACAGAGACCGCACACAGAGACCACACACAGAGATCGCACACAGAGACCATACACAAAGACCGCACACAGTGACTACACAGAGACCACACACAGAGATGGCACACAGAGACCGCACACAGAGACCACACACAGAGACTGCACAGAGACCACACACAGAGATCGCACACAGAGATCGCACACAGAGACCACACACAGAGACCACACACAGAGACCCCACACAGAGACCACACACAGAGACCACACACAGAGACCGCACACAGAGACCGCACACAGAGACCACACACAGAGATCGCACACAGAGACCGCACACAGAGACCGCACACAGAGACCACACACAGAGACCGCACACAGAGATCGCACACAGAGACCGCACACAGAGACGGCACACAGAGACCGCACACAGAGACCGCACACAGAGACCGCACACAGAGACCGCACACAGAGACCGCACACAGAGATCGCACACAGAGACCACACACAGAGACCGCACACAGAGATCGCACACAGAGACCACACACAGAGACCACACACAGAGACCATACACAGAGACTGCACACAGAGACTACACAGAGACCACACACAGAGACGGCACACAGAGACCGCACACAGAGACCACACACAGAGACTGCACAGAGACCACACACAGAGACCACACACAGCGACCGCACACAGAGACCGCACACAGAGACGGCACACAGAGACCGCACACAGAGACCGCACACAGAGACCACACACAGAGATCGCACACAGAGACCATACACAAAGACCGCACACAGAGACTACACAGAGACCACACACAGAGATGGCACACAGAGACCGCACACAGAGACCACACACAGAGACCGCACACAGAGACTACACAGAGACCACACACAGAGATGGCACACAGAGATTGGCACACAGAGACTACACAGAGACCACACACAGAGACCGCACACAGAGACTACACAGAGACCACACACAGAAACCACACACAGAGACCACACACAGAGACCATACACATTGAACGCACACAGAGACCTCACACAGAGGCGGCACACAGAGACCACACACAGAGACCGCACACAGAGACCGCACACAGAGATCGCACACAGAGACCATACACGGAGACCGCACACAGAGACTACACAGAGACCACACACAGAGATGGCACACAGAGACTGCACAGAGACCACACACAGAGACCACACACAGAGACCACACACAGAGACCGCACACAGAGACCACACAAAGAGACCGCACACAGAGACCATACACAGAGACCGCACACAGAGACCGCACACAGAGACCACACACAGAGATCGCACACAGAGACCGCACACAGAGACCGCACACAGAGACCACACACATAGACCGCACACAGAGACGGCACACAGAGACCACACACAGAGACCGCACACAGAGACCGCACACAGAGACCACACACAGAGACCGCACACAGAGATCGCACACAGAGACCATACACAGAGACCGCACACAGAGACTACACAGAGACCACACACAGAGATGGCACACAGAGACTGCACAGAGACCACACACAGAGACCACACACAGAGACCGCACACAGAGACCGCACACAGAGACCACACACAGAGACTACACAGAGACCACACACAGAGATGGCACACAGAGACCGCACACAGAGACCACACACAGAGACCGCACACAGAGACGGCACACAGAGACCACACACAGAGACTACACAGAGACCACACACAGAGATGGCACACAGAGACTGCACAGAGACCACACACAGAGACCACACACAGAGACCGCACACAGAGACCGCACACAGAGACCACACACAGAGACTACACAGAGACCACACACAGAGATGGCACACAGAGACCGCACACAGAGACCACAAACAGAGACCGCACACAGAGACGGCACACAGAGACTACACAGAGACCGCACACAGAGACCGCACACAGAGACCACACATAGAGACCGCACACAGAGATCGCACACAGAGACCATACACAGAGACCGCACACAGAGACTACACAGAGACCACACACAGAGATGGCACACAGAGACTGCACAGAGACCACACACAGAGACCACACACAGAGACCGCACACAGAGATCGCACACAGAGACCACACACAGAGACCGCACACAGAGACGGCACACAGAGACCGCACACAGAGACCGCACACAGAGACCGCACACAGAGACCACACATAGAGAATACACATAGAGACCATACACAGAGACCGCGCACAGAGACCGCACACAGAGACCGCACACAGAGACCGCACACAGAGACCACACACAGAGATCGCACACAGAGACCATACACAGAGACCGCACACAGAATACACAGAGACTACACACAGAGACCGCACACAGAGACCGCACACAGAGACTACACATAGAGACTACACATAGAGACCGCACACAGAGACCACGCACAGAGACCGCACACAGAGGCAGCATACAGAGATCACACACAGAGACCACACACAGAGACCACGCACAGAGACCGCGCACAGAGATCGCCACAGAGACCGCACACAGAGACCACACACAGAGACCACACACAGAGACCGCACACAGAGACCACACACAGAGACCACACACAGAGTTCGCACACAGAAACCATACACAGAGACCGCACACAGACTACACAGAGACCACACACAGAGACCGCACACAGAGACCGCACACAGACTGCACAGAGACCACACACATAGACCACACACAGAGACCGCACACAGAGACCGCACACAGAGACCACACACAGAGATCGCACACAGAGACCGCACACAGAGACCACACACAGAGATCGCACACAGAGACCATACACAGAGACCGCACACAGACTACACAGAGACCACACACAGAGACCGCACACAGAGACGGCACACAGAGACCGCACACAGAGACCGCACACAGAGACCACACATAGAGACTACACATAGAGACCACACACAGAGACCGCGCACAGAGACCGCACACAGAGACCGCACACAGAGACCACACACAGAGATCGCACACAGAGACCATACACAGAGACCGCACACAGACTACACAGAGACTACACACAGAGACCGCACACAGAGACCGCACACAGAGACTACACATAGAGACTACACATAGAGACCGCACACAGAGACCACGCACAGAGACCGCACACAGAGGCAGCATACAGAGATCACACACAGAGACCACACACAGAGACCACGCACAGAGACCGCACACAGAGATCGCCACAGAGACCGCACACAGAGACCGCACACAGAGACCACACACAGAGACCACACACAGAGACCGCACACAGAGACCACACACAGAGATCGCACACAGAGACCACACACAGAGACCACACACAGACTACACAGAGACCACACACAGAGACCGCACACAGAGACCGCACACAGAGACTGCACAGAGACCACACACAGAGACCACACACAGAGACCACAAACAGAGACCGCACACAGAGACCGCACACAGAGACCACACACAGAGATCGCACACAGAGACCACACACAGAGACTACACAGAGACCACACACAGAGATGACACACAGAGACCACACACCGAGACTGCACAGAGACCACACACAGAGATCGCACACAGAGATCGCACACAGAGACCACACACAGAGACCACACACAGAGACCATACACAGAGACTGCACACACAGACTACACAGAGACCACACACAGAGACGGCACACAGAGACCGCACACAGAGACCACACACAGAGACTGCACAGAGACCACACACAGAGACCACACACAGCGACCGCACACAGAGACCGCACACAGAGACGGCACACAGAGACCGCACACAGAGACCGCACACAGAGACCACACACAGAGATCGCACACAGAGACCATACACAAAGACCGCACACAGTGACTACACAGAGACCACACACAGAGATGGCACACAGAGACCGCACACAGAGACCACACACAGAGACTGCACAGAGACCACACACAGAGATCGCACACAGAGATCGCACACAGAGACCACACACAGAGACCACACACAGAGACCCCACACAGAGACCACACACAGAGACCACACACAGAGACCGCACACAGAGACCACACACAGAGACCGCACACAGAGATCGCACACAGAGACCATACACAGAGACCGCACACAGAGACTACACAGAGACCACACACAGAGACCGCACACAGAGACCACACACAGAGACCGCACACAGAGACTGCACACAGAGACGGTACGGCACACACAGATCACACACAGAGACCGCACACAGAGACTACACAGAGACCACACACAGAGACCGCACACAGAGACCATACACAGAGACCGCACACAGAGACCACACACAGAGACCGCACACAGAGATTTGCACACAGAGACTACACAGAGACCACACACAGAGACCGCACACAGAGACTGCACAGAGACCACACACAGAGACCACACACAGAGACCGCACACAGAGATCGCACACTGAGACCGCACAGAGACCATACACAGAGAGACCACACAGAGACCACACACAGAGACCGCACACAGAGACCGCACACAGAGACCGCACACAGAGACCACACACAGAGACCGCACACAGAGACGGCACACACAGACCGAAAACAGAGACCGCACACAGAGACCACACACAGAGACCGCACACAGAGACTGCACACAGAGACGGCACGGCACACAGAGATCACACACAGAGACCGCACACAGAGACCGCACAGAGACCACACACAGAGATCGCACACAGAGACCATACACAGAGACCGCACACAGAGACTACACAGAGACCACACACAGAGACCACACACAGAGACCGCACACAGAGACCACACACAGAGACCGCACACAGAGATTGGCATTCAGAGACTACACAGAGACCACACACAGACACCGCACACAGAGACTGCACAGAGACCACACACAGAGGCCACACACAGAGACCACACACAGAGACCGCACACAGAGACCTCACACAGAGACGGCACACAGAGACCACACACAGAGACCGCACACAGAGACCGCACACAGAGACCACACACAGAGACCACACACAGAGACCGCAAACAGAGATCGCACACAGAGACCATACACAGAGACCGCACACAGAGACTACACAGAGACCACACACAGAGATGGCACACAGAGACTGCACAGAGACCACACACAGAGACCACACACAGAGACCGCACACAGAGACCGCACACAGAGACCACACAAAGAGATCGCACACAGAGACCGCACACAGAGACCGCACACACAGACCGAAAACAGAGACCGCACAAAGAGACCGCACACAGAGACCACACACAGAGACCGCACACAGAGACCACACACAGAGACCGCACACAGAGACCGCACAAAGAGACCACACACAGAGACCACACACAGAGATCGCACACAGAGACCATACACAGAGACCGCACACAGACTAAACAGAGACCACACACAGAGACCGCACACAGAGACCGCATACAGAGACTAAACATAGAGACCACACATAGAGACCACACACAGAGACCACGCACAGAGACCGCGCACAGAGGCCGCACACAGAGGCCACACACAGAGACCACACACAGAGACCGCACACAGAGACCGCACACAGAGACCGCACACAGAGACCACACACCGAGACCACGCACAGAGACCGCACACAGAGATCGCACACAGAGATCACACACAGAGACCACACACAGAGACCACACACAGAGACCACACACAGAGATCGCACACAGAGACCACACACAGAGACCGCACACAGACTACACAGAGACAACACAGAGACTGCACACAGAGACCGCACACAGAGACCACACACAGAGACTGCACAGAGACCACACACAGAGACCACACACAGTGACCGCACACGGAGACCGCACACAGAGACCGCACACAGAAACCGCACACAGAGATCGCACACAGAGACCACACACAGAGACTGCACAGAGACCACACACAGAGACCGCACACAGAGACCACACACAGAGACCACACACAGAGATCGCACACAGAGACCATACACAGAGACCGCACACAGAGATTACACAGAGACCACACACAGAGACCGCACACAGAGACCACAAAAAGAGACCGCACACAGAGACTGCCCACAGAGACGGTACGGCACACAGAGATCACACACAGAGACCGCACACAGAGACTACACAGAGACCACACACAGAGACCGCACACAGAGACCACACACAGAGACCGCACACAGAGACCAGACACAGAGACCGCACACAGAGATTTGCACACAGAGACTACACAGAGACCACACACAGAGACCGCACACAGAGACTGCACAGAGACCACACACAGAGACCACACACAGAGACCGCACACAGAGACCGCACACAGAGACCACACACAGAGACCGCACACAGAGACCGCACACAGAGACCACACACAGAGACCGCACACAGAGACCGCACACAGAGACGGCACACAGAGACCACACACAGAGACTGCACAGAGACCACACACAGAGACCACACACAGTGACCGCACACGGAGACCGCACACAGAGACCGCACACAGAAACCGCACACAGAGACCGCACACAGAGACCACACACAGAGACTGCACAGAGACCACACACAGAGACCACACACAGAGACCGCACACGGAGACCGCACACAGTGACCGCACACAGAAACCGCACACAGAGATCGCACACAGAGACCACACACAGAGACTACACAGAGACCACACACAGAGATGGCACACAGAGACTGCACAGAGACCACACACAGAGACCACACACAGAGACCGCACACAGAGACCGCACACAGAGTCGGCACACAGAGACCGCACACAGAGACCATACACAGAGACCGCACACAGAGTCTACACAGAGACCACACACAGAGATGGCACACAGAGACCGCACACAGAGACCGCACACAGAGACCACACACAGAGACCGCACACAGAGACCGCACACAGAGATCGCATACAGAGACCGCACACAGAGACCGCACAGAGAGACCACACACAGAGACTGCACAGAGACCACACACAGAGACCACACACAGAGATCGCACACAGAGACCATACACAGAGACCGCACACAGAGACTACACAGAGACCACACACAGAGACCGCACACAGAGACCACACACAGAGACCGCACACAGAGAGTGCACACAGAGACGGCACGGCACACAGAGATCACACACAGAGACCGCACACAGAGACTACACAGAGACCACACACAGAGACCGCACACAGAGACCACACACAGAGACTACACAGAGACCACACACAGAGACCGCACACAGAGATCGCACACTGAGACCGCACAGAGACCATACACAGAGAGACCACACAGAGACCACACACAGAGACCACACTCAGTGACCGCACACAGAGACCGCACACAGAGACCACACACAGAGACCGCACACAGAGACCGCACACAGAGACCGCACACAGAGACAGCACACAGAGACCGCACACAGAGACCACACACAGAGACCGCACACAGAGACTGCACACAGAGACGGCACGGCACACAGAGATCACACACAGAGACCGCACACAGAGACCGCACAGAGACCACACACAGAGATCGCACACAGAGACCATACACAGAGACCGCACACAGAGACTACACAGAGACCACACACAGAGATGGCACACAGAGACCGCACACAGAGACCACACACAGAGACCGCACACAGAGATTGGCATTCAGAGACTACACAGAGACCACACACAGACACCGCACACAGAGACTGCACAGAGACCACACACAGAGACCACACACAGAGACCACACACAGAGACTGCACACAGAGACCTCACACAGAGACGGCACACAGAGACCGCACACAGAGACCGCACACAGAGACCACACACAGAAACCACACACAGAGACCGCAAACAGAGATCGCACACAGAGACCATACACAGAGACCGCACACAGAGACTACACAGAGACCACACACAGAGATGGCACACAGAGACTGCACAGAGACCACACACAGAGACCACACACAGGGACCGCACACAGAGACCGCACACAGAGACCACACTAAGAGACCGCACACAGAGACCGCACACAGAGACCGCACACACAGACCGAAAACAGAGACCGCACAAAGAGACCGCACACAGAGACCACACACAGAGACCACGTACAGAGACCGCACACAGAGATCGCACACAGAGACCACACACAGAGACCGCACACAGAGACCACACACAGAGACCGCACACAGAGACCGCACACAGAGACCACACACAGAGACCACACACAGAGATCGCACACAGAGACCATACACAGAGACCGCACACAGACTACACAGAGACCACACACAGAGACCGCACACAGAGACCGCACACAGAGACCGCACATAGAGACTAAACATAGAGACCACACATAGAGACCACACACAGAGACCACGCACAGAGACCGCGCACAGAGGCCGCACACAGAGGCCACACACAGAGACCACACACAGAGACCGCACACAGAGACCGCAAACAGAGACCGCACACAGAGACCACACACCGAGACCACGCACAGAGACCGCACACAGAGATAGCACACAGAGATCACACACAGAGACCACACACAGAGACCACACACAGAGACCACACACAGAGATCGCACACAGAGACCATACACAGAGACCGCACACAGACTACACAGAGACCACACACAAAGACTGCACACAGAGACCGCACACAGAGACCACACACAGAGACTGCACAGAGACCACACACAGAGACCACACACAGAGACCGCACACGGAGACCGCACACAGTGACCGCACACAGAAACCGCACACAGAGATCGCACACAGAGACCACACACAGAGACTACACAGAGACCACACACAGAGATGGCACACAGAGACTGCACAGAGACCACATACAGAGACCACACACAGAGACCACACACAGAGACCATACACAGAGACCGCACACAGAGACCGCACACAGAGTCGGCACACAGAGACCGCACACAGAGACCACACACAGAGACCACACACAGAGATCGCACACAGAGACCATACACAGAGATCGCACACAGAGACCATACACAGAGACCGCACAAAGAGACTACACAGAGACCACACCTAGATGGCACACAGAGACTGCACAGATACCAGACACAGAGACCACACACAGAGACCACACACAGAGACCGCACACAGATACCGCACACAGAGACCACACACAGACCGCACACAGAGACCGCACACAGAGACCACACACAGAGACCGCACACAGAGACTACGCATAGAGACCACACACAGAGACTGCACAGAGACCACACACAGAGGCCGAACACAGAGACCACACACAGACACCACACACAGAGACCGCACACAGAGACCACACACAGAGACCGCACATAGAGACTACACATAGAGACCACACACAGAGATCGCACACAGAGACCACACACAGAGACCGCACACAGAGACCATACACAGAGACCGCACACAGAGACCGCACACAGAGACCACACAAAGAGACCGCACACAGAGACCGCACACAGAGACCGCACACACAGACCGAAAACAGAGACCGCACAAAGAGACCGCACACAGAGACCACACACAGAGACCACGTACAGAGACCGCACACAGAGACCGCACACAGAGACCACACACAGAGACCGCACACAGAGACCACACACAGAGACCGCACACAGAGACCGCACAAAGAGACCACACACAGAGACCACACACAGAGATCGCACACAGAGACCATACACAGAGACCGCACACAGACTAAACAGAGACCACACACAGAGACCGCACACAGAGACCGCACACAGAGACCGCACACAGAGACTAAACATAGAGACCACACATAGAGACCACACACAGAGACCACGCACAGAGACCGCGCACAGAGGCCGCACACAGAGGCCACACACAGAGACCACACACAGAGACCGCACACAGAGACCGCACACAGAGACCGCACACAGAGACCACACACCGAGACCACGCACAGAGACCGCACACAGAGATCGCACACAGAGATCACACACAGAGACCACACACAGAGACCACACACAGAGATCGCACACAGAGACCATACACAGAGACCGCACACAGACTACACAGAGACCACACACAGAGACTGCACACAGAGACCGCACACAGAGACCACACACAGAGACTGCACAGAGACCACACACAGAGACCACACACAGAGACCGCACACGGAGACCGCACACAGAGACCGCACACAGAAACCGCACACAGAGATCGCACACAGAGACCACACACAGAGACTACACAGAGACCACACACAGAGATGGCACACAGAGACTGCACAGAGACCACACGCAGAGACCACACACAGAGACCGCACACAGAGGCCACACACAGAGACCACACACAGAGACCGCACACAGAGACCGCACACAGAGACCGCACAGAGAGACCACACACCGAGACCACGCACAGAGACCGCACACAGAGATCGCACACAGAGATCACACACAGAGACCACACACAGAGACCACACACAGAGACCACACACAGAGATCGCACACAGAGACCATACACAGAGACCGCACACAGAGTCTACACAGAGACCACACACAGAGATGGCACACAGAGACCGCACACAGAGACCACACACAGAGACCACACACAGAGACCGCACACAGAGACCGCACACAGAGATCGCATACAGAGACCGCACACAGAGACCGCACAGAGAGACCACACACAGAGACTGCACAGAGACCACACACAGAGACCACACACAGAGATCGCACACAGAGACCATACACAGAGACCGCACACAGAGACTACACAGAGACCACACACAGAGACCGCACACAGAGACCACACACAGAGACCGCACACAGAGAGTGCACACAGAGACGGCACGGCACACAGAGATCACACACAGAGACCGCACACAGAGACTACACAGAGACCACACACAGAGACCGCACACAGAGACCACACACAGAGACCGCACACAGAGACCATACACAGAGACCGCACACAGAGATTTGCACACAGAGACTACACAGAGACCACACACAGAGACCGCACACAGAGACTGCACAGAGACCACACACAGAGACCACACACAGAGACCGCACACAGAGATCACACACTGAGACCGCACAGAGACCATACACAGAGAGACCACACAGAGACCACACACAGAGACCACACACAGTGACCGCACACAGAGAAGGCACACAGAGACCACACACAGAGACCGCACACAGAGACCGCACACAGAGACCGCACACAGAGACAGCACACAGAGACCGCACACAGAGACCACACACAGAGACCGCACACAGAGACTGCACACAGAGACGGCACGGCACACAGAGATCACACACAGAGACCGCACACAGAGACCGCACAGAGACCACACACAGAGATCGCACACAGAGACCATACACAGAGACCGCACACAGAGACTACACAGAGACCACACACAGAGATGGCACACAGAGACCGCACACAGAGACCACACACAGAGACCGCACACAGAGATTGGCATTCAGAGACTACACAGAGACCACACACAGACACCGCACACAGAGACTGCACAGAGACCACACACAGAGACCACACACAGAGACCACACACAGAGACCGCACACAGAGACCTCACACAGAGACGGCACACAGAGACCGCACACAGAGACCGCACACAGAGACCACACACAGAAACCACACACAGAGACCGCAAACAGAGATCGCACACAGAGACCATACACAGAGACCGCACACAGAGACTACACAGAGACCACACACAGAGATGGCACACAGAGACTGCACAGAGACCACACACAGAGACCACACACAGGGACCGCACACAGAGACCGCACACAGAGACCACACTAAGAGACCGCACACAGAGACCACACACAGAGACCGCACATAGAGACTACACATAGAGACCACACACAGAGATCGCACACAGAGATAGCACACAGAGATCACACACAGAGACCACACACAGAGACCACACACAGAGACCACACACAGAGATCGCACACAGAGACCATACACAGAGACCGCACACAGACTACACAGAGACCACACACAAAGACTGCACACAGAGACCGCACACAGAGACCACACACAGAGACTGCACAGAGACCACACACAGAGACCACACACAGAGACCGCACACGGAGACCGCACACAGTGACCGCACACAGAAACCGCACACAGAGATCGCACACAGAGACCACACACAGAGACTACACAGAGACCACACACAGAGATGGCACACAGAGACTGCACAGAGACCACACACAGAGACCACACACAGAGACCACACACAGAGACCATACACAGAGACCGCACACAGAGACCGCACACAGAGTCGGCACACAGAGACCGCACACAGAGACCACACACAGAGACCACACACAGAGATCGCACACAGAGACCATACACAGAGATCGCACACAGAGACCATACACAGAGACCGCACAAAGAGACTACACAGAGACCACACCTAGATGGCACACAGAGACTGCACAGATACCAGACACAGAGACCACACACAGAGACCACACACAGAGACCGCACACAGATACCGCACACAGAGACCACACACAGACCGCACACAGAGACCGCACACAGAGACCACACACAGAGACCGCACACAGAGACTACGCATAGAGACCACACACAGAGACTGCACAGAGACCACACACAGAGGCCGAACACAGAGACCACACACAGACACCACACACAGAGACCGCACACAGAGACCACACACAGAGACCGCACATAGAGACTACACATAGAGACCACACACAGAGATCGCACACAGAGACCACACACAGAGACCGCACACAGAGACCATACACAGAGACCGCACACAGAGACCGCACACAGAGACCACACAAAGAGACCGCACACAGAGACCGCACACAGAGACCGCACACACAGACCGAAAACAGAGACCGCACAAAGAGACCGCACACAGAGACCACACACAGAGACCACGTACAGAGACCGCACACAGAGACCGCACACAGAGACCACACACAGAGACCGCACACAGAGACCACACACAGAGACCGCACACAGAGACCGCACAAAGAGACCACACACAGAGACCACACACAGAGATCGCACACAGAGACCATACACAGAGACCGCACACAGACTAAACAGAGACCACACACAGAGACCGCACACAGAGACCGCACACAGAGACCGCACACAGAGACTAAACATAGAGACCACACATAGAGACCACACACAGAGACCACGCACAGAGACCGCGCACAGAGGCCGCACACAGAGGCCACACACAGAGACCACACACAGAGACCGCACACAGAGACCGCACACAGAGACCGCACACAGAGACCACACACCGAGACCACGCACAGAGACCGCACACAGAGATCGCACACAGAGATCACACACAGAGACCACACACAGAGACCACACACAGAGATCGCACACAGAGACCATACACAGAGACCGCACACAGACTACACAGAGACCACACACAGAGACTGCACACAGAGACCGCACACAGAGACCACACACAGAGACTGCACAGAGACCACACACAGAGACCACACACAGAGACCGCACACGGAGACCGCACACAGAGACCGCACACAGAAACCGCACACAGAGATCGCACACAGAGACCACACACAGAGACTACACAGAGACCACACACAGAGATGGCACACAGAGACTGCACAGAGACCACACGCAGAGACCACACACAGAGACCGCACACAGAGGCCACACACAGAGACCACACACAGAGACCGCACACAGAGACCGCACACAGAGACCGCACAGAGAGACCACACACCGAGACCACGCACAGAGACCGCACACAGAGATCGCACACAGAGATCACACACAGAGACCACACACAGAGACCACACACAGAGACCACACACAGAGATCGCACACAGAGACCATACACAGAGACCGCACACAGAGTCTACACAGAGACCACACACAGAGATGGCACACAGAGACCGCACACAGAGACCACACACAGAGACCACACACAGAGACCGCACACAGAGACCGCACACAGAGATCGCATACAGAGACCGCACACAGAGACCGCACAGAGAGACCACACACAGAGACTGCACAGAGACCACACACAGAGACCACACACAGAGATCGCACACAGAGACCATACACAGAGACCGCACACAGAGACTACACAGAGACCACACACAGAGACCGCACACAGAGACCACACACAGAGACCGCACACAGAGAGTGCACACAGAGACGGCACGGCACACAGAGATCACACACAGAGACCGCACACAGAGACTACACAGAGACCACACACAGAGACCGCACACAGAGACCACACACAGAGACCGCACACAGAGACCATTCACAGAGACCGCACACAGAGATTTGCACACAGAGACTACACAGAGACCACACACAGAGACCGCACACAGAGACTGCACAGAGACCACACACAGAGACCACACACAGAGACCGCACACAGAGATCACACACTGAGACCGCACAGAGACCATACACAGAGAGACCACACAGAGACCACACACAGAGACCACACACAGTGACCGCACACAGAGAAGGCACACAGAGACCACACACAGAGACCGCACACAGAGACCGCACACAGAGACCGCACACAGAGACAGCACACAGAGACCGCACACAGAGACCACACACAGAGACCGCACACAGAGACTGCACACAGAGACGGCACGGCACACAGAGATCACACACAGAGACCGCACACAGAGACCGCACAGAGACCACACACAGAGATCGCACACAGAGACCATACACAGAGACCGCACACAGAGACTACACAGAGACCACACACAGAGATGGCACACAGAGACCGCACACAGAGACCACACACAGAGACCGCACACAGAGATTGGCATTCAGAGACTACACAGAGACCACACACAGACACCGCACACAGAGACTGCACAGAGACCACACACAGAGACCACACACAGAGACCACACACAGAGACCGCACACAGAGACCTCACACAGAGACGGCACACAGAGACCGCACACAGAGACCGCACACAGAGACCACACACAGAAACCACACACAGAGACCGCAAACAGAGATCGCACACAGAGACCATACACAGAGACCGCACACAGAGACTACACAGAGACCACACACAGAGATGGCACACAGAGACTGCACAGAGACCACACACAGAGACCACACACAGGGACCGCACACAGAGACCGCACACAGAGACCACACTAAGAGACCGCACACAGAGACCGCACACAGAGACCGCACACACAGACCGAAAACAGAGACCGCACAAAGAGACCGCACACAGAGACCACACAAAGAGACCACGTACAGAGACCGCACACAGAGATCGCACACAGAGACCACACACAGAGACCGCACACAGAGACCACACACAGAGACCGCACACAGAGACCGCACACAGAGACCACACACAGAGACCACACACAGAGATCGCACACAGAGACCATACACAGAGACCGCACACAGACTACACAGAGACCACACACAGAGACCGCACACAGAGACCGCACATAGAGACTAAACATAGAGACCACACATAGAGACCACACACAGAGACCACGCACAGAGACCGCGCACAGAGGCCGCACACAGAGGCCACACACAGAGACCACACACAGAGACCGCACACAGAGACCGCAAACAGAGACCGCACACAGAGACCACACACCGAGACCACGCACAGAGACCACACACAGAGATAGCACACACAGATCACACACAGAGACCACACACAGAGACCACACACAGAGACCACACACAGAGATCGCACACAGAGACCATACACAGAGACCGCACACAGACTACACAGAGACCACACACAAAGACTGCACACAGAGACCGCACACAGAGACCACACACAGAGACTGCACACAGACCACACACAGAGACCACACACAGAGACCGCACACGGAGACCGCACACAGTGACCGCACACAGAAACCGCACACAGAGATCGCACACAGAGACCACACACAGAGACTACACAGAGACCACACACAGAGATGGCACACAGAGACTGCACAGAGACCACACACAGAGACCACACACAGAGACCACACACAGAGACCATACACAGAGACCGCACACAGAGACCGCACACAGAGTCGGCACACAGAGACCGCACACAGAGACCACACACAGAGACCACACACAGAGATCGCACACAGAGACCATACACAGAGATCGCACACAGAGACCATACACAGAGACCGCACAAAGAGACTACACAGAGACCACACACAGAGATGGCACACAGAGACTGCACAGATACCAGACACAGAGACCACACACAGAGACCACACACAGAGACCGCACACAGATACCGCACACAGAGACCACACACAGACCGCACACAGAGACCGCACACAGAGACCACACACAGAGACCGCACACAGAGACTACGCATAGAGACCACACACAGAGACTGCACAGAGACCACACACAGAGGCCGAACACAGAGACCACACACAGACACCACACACAGAGACCGCACACAGAGACCACACACAGAGACCGCACATAGAGACTACACATAGAGACCACACACAGAGATCGCACACAGAGACCACACACAGAGACCGCACAAGAGACCATACACAGAGACCGCACACAGAGACCGCACACAGAGACCACACAAAGAGACCGCACACAGAGACCGCACACAGAGACCGCACACACAGACCGAAAACAGAGACCGCACAAAGAGACCGCACACAGAGACCACACACAGAGACCACATACAGAGACCGCACACAGAGACCGCACACAGAGACCACACACAGAGACCGCACACAGAGACCACACACAGAGACCGCACACAGAGACCGCACAAAGATACCACACACAGAGACCACACACAGAGATCGCACACAGAGACCATACACAGAGACCGCACACAGACTAAACAGAGACCACACACAGAGACCGCACACAGAGACCGCACACAGAGACCGCACACAGAGACTAAACATAGAGACCACACATAGAGACCACACACAGAGACCACGCACAGAGACCGCGCACAGAGGCCGCACACAGAGGCCACACACAGAGACCACACACAGAGACCGCACACAGAGACCGCACACAGAGACCACACAAAGAGACCGCACACAGAGACCGCACACACAGACCGCACACACAGACCGAAAACAGAGACCGCACAAAGAGACCGCACACAGAGACCACACACAGAGACCACATACAGAGACCGCACACAGAGGCCACACACAGAGACCACGCACAGAGACCGCACACAGAGACCACACACAGAGATCACACACAGAGACCACACACAGAGACCACACACAGAGACCACACACAGAGATCGCACACAGAGACCATACACAGAGACCGCACACAGACTACACAGAGACCACACACAGAGACTGCACACAGAGACCGCACACAGAGACCACACACAGAGACTGCACAGAGACCACACACAGAGACCACACACAGGGACCGCACACGGAGACCGCACACAGAGACCGCACACAGAAACCGCACACAGAGATCGCACACAGAGACCACACACAGAGACTACACAGAGACCACACACAGAGATGGCACACAGAGACTGCACAGAGACCACACACAGAGACCACACACAGAGACCGCACACAGAGACCGCACACAGAGTCGGCACACAGAGACCGCACACAGAGACCATACACAGAGACCGCACACAGAGTCTACACAGAGACCACACACAGAGATGGCACACAGAGACCGCACACAGAGACCACACACAGAGACCACACACAGAGACCGCACACAGAGACCGCACACAGAGATCGCATACAGAGACCGCACACAGAGACCGCACAGAGAGACCACACACAGAGACTGCACAGAGACCACACACAGAGACCACACACAGAGATCGCACACAGAGACCATACACAGAGACCGCACACAGAGACTACACAGAGACCACACACAGAGACCGCACACAGAGACCACACACAGAGACCGCACACAGAGAGTGCACACAGAGACGGCACGGCACACAGAGATCACACACAGAGACCGCACACAGAGACTACACAGAGACCACACACAGAGACCGCACACAGAGACCACACACAGAGACCGCACACAGAGACCACACACAGAGACCGCACACAGAGATTTGCACACAGAGACTACACAGAGACCACACACAGAGACCACACACAGAGACTGCACAGAGACCACACACAGAGACCACACAGAGAGACCGCACACAGAGATCGCACACTGAGACCGCACAGAGACCATACACAGAGAGACCACACAGAGACCACACACAGAGACCACACACAGTTACCGCACACAGAGACCGCACACAGAGACCACACACAGAGACCGCACACAGAGACCGCACACAGAGACCACACACAGAGACAGCACACAGAGACCGCACACAGAGACCACACACAGAGACCGCACACAGAGACTGCACACAGAGACGGCACGGCACACAGAGATCACACACAGAGACCGCACACAGAGACCGCACAGAGACCACACACAGAGATCGCACACAGAGACCGCACACAGAGACTACACAGAGACCACACACAGAGATGGCACACAGAGACCGCACACAGAGACCACACACAGAGACCGCACACAGAGATTGGCATTCAGAGACTACACAGAGACCACACACAGACACCGCACACAGAGACTGCACAGAGACCACACACAGAGACCACACACAGAGACCACACACAGAGACCACACACAGAGACCGCACACAGAGACCACACACAGAGACCACACACAGAGACCGCAAACAGAGATCGCACACAGAGACCATACACAGAGACCGCACAAAGAGACTACACAGAGACCACACACAGAGATGGCACACAGAGACTGCACAGAGACCACACACAGAGACCACACACAGGGACCGCACACAGAGACCGCACACAGAGACCACACACAGAGACCGCACACAGAGACCGCACACAGAGACCGCACACACAGACCGAAAACAGAGACCGCACAAAGAGACCGCACACAGAGACCACACACAGAGACCACGTACAGAGACCGCACACAGAGATCGCACACAGAGACCACACACAGAGACCGCACACAGAGACCGCACACAGAGACCGCACACAGAGACCGCACACAGAGACCACACACAGAGACCACACACAGAGATCGCACACAGAGACCATACACAGAGACCGCACACAGACTACACAGAGACCACACACAGAGACCGCACACAGAGACCGCACACAGAGACCACACACAGAGACTGCACAGAGACCACACACAGAGACCACACACAGAGACCGCACACAGAGACGGCACACAGATACCACACACAGAGACCGCACACAGAGACCACACACAGAGACTGCACACAGAGACTACACATAGAGACCACACACAGAGACTGCACAGAGACCACACACAGAGTCCGAACACAGAGACCACACACAGAGACCACACACAGAGACCGCACACAGAGACCGTACACAGAGACCACACATAGAGACTACACATAGAGACCACACACAGAGATCGCACACAGAGACCACACACAGAGACCGCACACAGAGACCATACACAGAGACCGCACACAGAGACCGCACACAGAGACCGCACACAGAGATCGCACACAGAGACCACACACAGAGATCGCACACAGAGACCATACACAGAGACCGCACACAGAGACTACACAGAGACCACACACAGAGATGGCACACAGAGACCGCACACAGAGACCACACACAGAGACTGCACAGAGACCACACACAGAGACCGCACACAGAGATCGCATACAGAGACCGCACACAGAGACCACACACAGAGACCACACACAGAGACCGCACACAGAGACCGCACACAGAGACCATACACAGAGACCGCACACAGAGACCACACACAGAGACCACACACAGAGATGGCACACAGAGACCATACACAGAGACCGCACACATAGACTGCACAGAGACCACACACAGAGATCGCACACAGAGATCGCACACAGAGACCACACACAGAGACCACACACAGAGACCACACACAGAGACCACACACAGAGACCGCACACAGAGACTACACAGAGACCACACACAGAGATGGCACACAGAGACCATACACAGAGACTGCACACAGAGACTGCACAGAGACCACACACAGAGACCACACACAGAGACCACATACAGAAACCGCACACAGAGACCACACACAGAGACGGCACACAGAGACCGCACACAGAGACCACACACAGAGACCGCACACAGAGACCGCACACAGAGACGGCACACAGAGACCGCACACAGACACGGCACACAGAGACCGCACACAGAGACCGCACACAGAGACGGCACACAGAGACCGCACACAGAGACCGCACACAGAGACCGCACACAGAGACCGCACACAGAGACGGCACACAGAGACCACACACAGAGACCGCACACAGAGACCGCACACAGAGACCACACACAGAGACCACACACAGAGACCGCACACAGAGACCATACACAGAGACCGCACACAGAGACCGCACACAGAGACCACACACAGAGATGGCACACAGAGGTATACACAGAGACCGCACACAGAGACGGCACACAGAGACCACACACAGAGACCGCACACAGAGACCGCACACAGAGACCACACACAGAGACTGCACAGAGACCACACACAGAGACCACACACAGAGACCGCACACAGAGACAGCACACAGATACCACACACAGAGACCGCACACAGAGACCACACACAGAGACTGCACACAGAGACTACACATAGAGACCACACACAGAGACTGCACAGAGACCACACACAGAGTCTGAACACAGAGACCACACACAGAGACCACACACAGAGACCGCACACACAGACCGAAAACAGAGACCGCACAAAGAGACCGCACACAGAGACCACACACAGAGACCACGTACAGAGACCGCACACAGAGATCGCACACAGAGACCACACACAGAGACCGCACACAGAGACCACACACAGAGACCGCACACAGAGACCGCACACAGAGACCACACACAGAGACCACACACAGAGATCGCACACAGAGACCATACACAGAGACCGCACACAGACTACACAGAGACCACACACAGAGACCGCACACAGAGACCGCACACAGAGACCACACACAGAGACCGCACAGAGACCACGCACAGAGACCACGCACAGAGACCGCACACAGAGATCGCACACAGAGACCGCACACAGAGACCGCACACAGAGACCGCACACAGAGATCACACACAGAGACCACACACAGAGATCGCACACAGAGACCACACACAGAGACCGCACACAGAGACGGCACACAGATACCACACACAGAGACCGCACACAGAGACCACACACAGAGACTGCACACAGAGACTACACATAGAGACCACACACAGAGACTGCACAGAGACCACACACAGAGTCCGAACACAGAGACCACACACAGAGACCACACACAGAGACCGCACACAGAGACCGTACACAGAGACCACACATAGAGACTACACATAGAGACCACACACAGAGATCGCACACAGAGAGCACACACAGAGACCGCACACAGAGACCATACACAGAGACCGCACACAGAGACCGCACACAGAGACCGCACACAGAGACCACGTACAGAGACCATACACAGAGACCGTACACAGAGACCGCACAGAGACCACACACAGAGACCACGCACAGAGACCGCACACAGAGATCGCACACAGAGACCGCACACAGAGACCGCACACAGAGATCGCACACAGAGACCACACACAGAGATCGCACACAGAGACCATACACAGAGACCGCACACAGAGACTACACAGAGACCACACACAGAGACGGCACACAGAGACCGCACACAGAGACCACACACAGAGACTGCACAGAGACCACACACAGAGACCGCACACAGAGATCGCATACAGAGACCGCACACAGAGACCACACACAGAGACCACACACAGAGACCGCACACAGAGACCGCACACAGAGACCATACACAGAGACCGCACACAGAGACCACACACAGAGACCACACACAGAGATGGCACACAGAGACCATACACAGAGACCGCACACATAGACTGCACAGAGACCACACACAGAGATCGCACACAGAGATCGCACACAGAGACCACACACAGAGACCACACACAGAGACCACACACAGAGACCGCACACAGAGACTACACAGAGACCACACACAGAGATGGCACACAGAGACCATACACAGAGACTGCACACAGAGACTGCACAGAGACCACACACAGAGACCACACACAGAGACCACATACAGAAACCGCACACAGAGACCGCACACAGAGACGGCACACAGAGACCGCACACAGAGACCACACACAGAGACCGCACACAGAGACCGCACACAGAGATGGCACACAGAGACCGCACACAGAGACGGCACACAGAGACCGCACACAGAGACCGCACACAGAGACGGCACACAGAGACCGCACACAGAGACCACACACAGAGACCGCACACAGAGACCGCACACAGAGACGGCACACAGAGACCACACACAGAGACCGCACACAGAGACCGCACACAGAGACCACACACAGAGACCACACACAGAGACCGCACACAGAGACCATACACAGAGACCGCACACAGAGACCACACACAGAGACCACACACAGAGATGGCACACAGAGGTATACACAGAGACCGCACACAGAGACGGCACACAGAGACCACACACAGAGACCGCACACAGAGACCGCACACAGAGACCACACACAGAGACTGCACAGAGACCACACACAGAGACCACACACAGAGACCGCACACAGAGACAGCACACAGATACCACACACAGAGACCGCACACAGAGACCACACACAGAGACTGCACACAGAGACTACACATAGAGACCACACACAGAGACTGCACAGAGACCACACACAGAGTCTGAACACAGAGACCACACACAGAGACCACACACAGAGACCGCACACAGAGACCGTACACAGAGACCACACATAGAGACTACACATAGAGACCACACACAGAGATCGCACACAGAGACCACACACAGAGACCGCACACAGAGACCATACACAGAGACCGCACACAGAGACCGCACACAGAGACCGCACACAGAGACCACACACAGAGACCATACACAGAGACCGCACACAGAGACCGCACAGAGACCACGCACAGAGACCACGCACAGAGACCGCACACAGAGATCGCACACAGAGACCGCACACAGAGACCGCACACAGAGACCGCACACAGAGATCACACACAGAGACCACACACAGAGATCGCACACAGAGACCATACACAGAGACCGCACACAGAGACTACACAGAGACCACACACAGAGATGGCACACAGAGACCGCACACAGAGACCACACACAGAGACTGCACAGAGACCACACACAGAGACCGCACACAGAGATCACACACAGAGACCGCACACAGAGACCGCACACAGAGACCACACACAGAGACCGCACACAGAGACCACACACAGAGACCACACACAGAGATCGCACACAGAGACCATACACAGAGACCGCACACAGACTACACAGAGACCACACACAGAGACCGCACACAGAGACCGCACACAGAGACCACACACAGACTGCACAGAGACCACACACAGAGATGGCACAAAGAGACCACACACAGAGACCACACACAGAGACCACACACAGAGACCGCACACAGAGACCGCACACAGAGACCGCACACTGAGACCGCACATAGAGACCGCACACAGAGATCGCACACAGAGACTGCACACATAGACCGCACACAGAGACCACACACAGAGACCGCACACAGAGATCTCACACAGAGACCACACACAGAGATCGCACACAGAGACCATACACAGAGACCGCACACAGAGACTACACAGAGACCACACACAGAGATGGCACACAGAGACCGCACACAGAGACCACACACAGAGACTGCACAGAGACCACATACAGAGACTGCACACAGAGATCGCACACAGAAACCGCACACAGAGACTGCACAGAGACCACACACAGAGACCGCACACAGATACCACACACAGAGACCACACACAGAGACCACACACAGAGATCGCACACAGAGACCATACACAGAGACCGCACACAGAGACTACACAGAGACCACACACAGAGATGGCACACAGAGACCGCACACAGAGACCACACACAGAGACTGCACAGAGACCGCACACAGAGACCGCACACAGAGACCGCACACAGAGACTGCACAGAGACCGCACACAGAGACCGCACACAGAGACCGCACACAGAAACATGCTGGTTGCCTTCCAACAAGTAGTCTCCGTGGGACACCAAAGCCGAAAGTTTGCATGATTCTCACCCATCATGAAATATGATTCTTCCTCTGTTTTTTTTTTTCAACCATTTAAATATGTAAAAACCGCCCTTAGTATGCGGGTCACATGCCATTCAGCAGCATGTTGGTTGGCTCATAACTGGGTTTACCAACCCCCTGGGCAGACACCAAACAAACGTCTCAGGGCCAGCGCTGTGGCACAGTGGGTAAAGCCGTTGCCTGCAGTGCCGGTATCCCATGCAGGCGCCAGTTTGAGTCCCGGCTGCTCTGCTTCTGATCCAGTTCCCTGGGAAAGCACCAGCTGTTGGTCCAAGCCCTTGGGCCCCTATTACAAGTGTGAGAGACCCAGATGACACCACCGGCTCCTGGATTCAGCCTGGCACAGCCCTGGCTGTTGCAGCCATCTTGGGGAGTGAACCACCAGTGGAAGATTTCCCTCTCTTCTCTCTGTGTCTCCCTCCCTCTCTCTCTCTCTAATTCTGACTTTCAAGTAAATAAATAAATCTTAAAAAATAAATGTCACACATACACACGAATCACCATATAAAGACATATGCATTCACAAATCCACACATCCGGTATACAAACATAGAGACACCACATACACACACACACGCTAAATGCACACACATCCATATATTCACACAAGCAAGGACACACATGGATACATGGGGCACACACACCCCACACATGTGCACACCGCCCATGCCCGCTGGGAGAGGAGCCTTCTGCCTGCCTACGTTTCACCTGATCCAATGCAATTTTCATTTTCTGTGAAAAAGAAAACAAGTGGATCAACTGTAATTTTTAAAATTAGTTTTTGATTTAGACAATAACTTGCTATTATCTCAACCACCTCAGACTTGATTATCCATGAAATTGAAGCATGGTATTATCCACTGTTCCCAAATTGAGTTACCCGGTGAAATAGCGCACCGTCCTGTGGCTGCAGAAGACGAGTGGGATCAATACCTCTGTGCTGCGTTTCTCCGCGGACCTTCCGGGAGCCCTATCAATTCTCCCCCATGTCAACTGGCGTGATCACGAGGCAGGGCACAAATCTCCCCGGCGGAAGATGTGGGCAGGGCATCCATCCTGACAAAGCCGCCCCAGTGCCAGTGGGCGCTGAACTCCACGATATTTTTAGACAAGATGCCGCCCTGTGCAGTAAAGACCAGCCCCAGCCTGCTGCTGCCGCAAACCACATCGTGGCCGGCAGAGCCCCTGCTGCCGAAGTGCTGCCCGGGGACCGCCCCTCCAGGCCACAGTGTCCTTGGCGTGATTCGCAGTCTGTGCCAGGTAAGAATTAAATATTTACCATCTGCCAAAACGCAGCTCCCTCCCCGGGCCACAGGGACGAGGGCAGCCTGCACGTGCTCGGATCGAACGAGGTGGTTGGTGACAGACGGGCCATCTCAGCTAAGGATGGGGTGTGCATGTGTGCGTGTGTGTGTGCATGTGTGCATGTGTCTCTGTGTGTACGTGTGTGTGCATGTATGTATATGTGTGTGCACATGTGTGAGTGTGTGCGTGTGTGTGTGTGGCCATCTGCCACAAGGGACTCCAGACGTCCACCATCTTGTCCTCCTGGGCCCCAAGAATCTCAGCCCCTCATGTTCAAGGCAGCCCCTTGCTCCCCTGCCAGCGACGCCCACTTTGGGTGGTGGCTTCTGGCTTTGGGGAGGGAGCCGTGGAGCGCTACTAGGCAGAGTCTCTCTCCCTCTGATTTCACACCCACGCTGCCCACTCCCTGGATTCAGCTTCCTAAATGTCCTGCGTGCCTCTTCACATCTGTCGTCGACCCAGCTCAGCCCTCCCGGGGGACTGCCCTGTGGGGACCACAGCATTTGGCTCCCGGGGCTGACTGTGGCCAAGGGGTCGCCAGGGCAGGAGATGGCCAGGATTTGGGGGAAGGCAGGAGTCTTGGTGACCAGGACTCCCTCCCTGCTGGGCTTCCAGGCGTCATGGTGCTTGTGTTCCTCTGCCCGAGCCCCTGCAGCGGTTAGAGGCCTTCTCCTACACACCTGGCAACCGGGCCCTGCCCGTAGGGACTGCTCTGGGGCTGCGAGACCACCACCCATCGAGACCCTTGTCACACTCCCCTCGTTTTGCTTCCAGTCTCGCTCTCACCTGATTCTCCTATCTCTGAACTCTTCAAGTTCTCGTCCGTTCCGCAGAGAGCGACCCCGCTCTGATGCAGGTGGGGGTGTTCTGGCGTGGGTGGTGGGGCTGGGCGTTAGCACAGCACCCCTGCATGCTCTGCGTCACCCACTCTCCCTCTGTGTCATTAAACTCGGGGAAGGGGCCGCCCAACAGGGCCGCCCAGCAGTTTTGTAGGCTCAGGGCCACACACAGCAAGCACTTCTTTCCATCTCCAAACAGCTTCAAGGAGTTGATGTTACCCACTTGGGTCTTACCCCAAGTAGTCCATGGATGCTCCTGACCCCTCGGGGTAGGCTGGGAATTGGACAGACTGTCCAAGGTCAAAGCTCCTGGGCAGGGCAGGCAGATGTGGCTGCCCTTGTGAGATTCTGTAACCCAACACTTTGAGGACCATTCACTGAAATGAACTCGCAGCCTCCTCAGCCATTCATTAGCAGAGAGCAGCATTAATCTTTCTGAGAAACAGCCTTGACCATGAGGTCTGGCTGTGATTGGCTTCTGTCACCCCAGCTGCTGAGCCCCGCCTCCGCGCTCCGCAGTGCAGAAGCGCGAGACGATACCGCCGCATCAGCAGAGCACCACTTTCAGTCCAGAGCCACCTTGGAGTTTGCAGAATTCCTAAGTAGAAGCTGGCTGAACGCATGGAGATAACATTGAAGAAAACAGCGCTTGTGTGAAAGGACCCATCCGCACACGTCAAGGCCATTTCCAAGTAGCTACGTCCAGAGCAGCCCCCGAGGGGACCTGCAGCAACACGGGAGCCCGCCTTCTGCATCGTCCAGCTCCGTAGCCGCTGGCCACAGACAGCTGCTGGACACGTGAAACGTGTCTGTGCCGTGGAGGAGCTGGATCTTACCTTTTGTTTAGCTCCAACAACTTAGATTTAAATAGCCCTGTGTGTCCACGGTGTGGTTCCAGATAGCACTGTTCAGATAACAAATCATCTCTTACGAAATGCCCTTTAAGAAGCCTCCGTCCTGGAGTAAAATGCAGTCAGAAGAACCTGTGCATTACTGATACGGAAAAAATCCCCACCCCCTGGTAAAGGAAAACAATAAGCTCAGATTAAGCTGGAGAAACTTCTATGAAAAAATTATTTAACGTTGTCCCCCAGGATTCAAAACTGAAAATTCCATTATATTTTATATGCAACCCCCTTGACCCCTAAAACAACAACAAATGGTTCTTTGAGCAGGTTGATAACAAATATTCATTATATTCAGTATACTGCCTTCCTCAATATTAACCTGTCTGATGTCAGTGTTTAAAAATGTTTGTAGCATATGAGCTCCTGTAAAGGTTATGAAAGACATAACCAAGGCTGACAGTGTGGCAAAGCAGGTTAAAGCCCTGGCCTGCAGTGCCAGCATCCTCTGTGGGCCCTAGTTCCAGTCCCAGCTGCTCCACTTCCGATCCAGCTCCCTGCTAATGCACCTGGGAAGACAGCAGAGGATGGCCTGAGCCCTTGGGCCCTTGCAGCCACATGGGAGACCCGGAGGAAGCTCCTGGCTTCAGGTGAGCTCAGCTCCGGCCATTATGACCATTTGGGGAGTGAACCAGCAGATGGAAGACCTCTCTCTCTGTCTCTGCCTCTCTCTGTAACTCTTTCAAATAAATAAAATAAATCTTTAAGAAAGACATAACCGAGATGACATCTGCCTTGTCTTGGGCTCTGGAGTCTGTGGTGGCTTTAGGGAAGGGACGATCAAGCAGAGGAGAGCACTTCCAGGCTCTTTGTATCCACCCAAGAATGGCTGTGGGAGAGAGGACGCATTGGCAGGGGGAAAAGATATCCATAGGATACACAAGAATCTCAGCGTTAAGCCAGTGAATTGGGAATTTTCCCACAGAAAACACTCAGCACAGTGATACAGTGATATTCAAGGATTCTTGAGAGTTTTGCATTGCAGATCTACCTCCAGGAACAGAGACATCACATTAGAGATCCATCACATTAGAGACCCAGTCATGAAAGAGATGACATTTTGTCAGCATCCCTTCATTTTGTCAGTGGTGATATATAAATAATTTGGCCACCTGTAATGCATGAACATCTCCCAATCAGAACTTTTATTGTATGGGCACCAACCAATCAGAATGGCTACTTTATGGGGATCAGCCAATGAGAACAGATAACCAGCACAGCTCCACGTTGTGTCAGGAAGTAACCCTCACTTTGGCTGTTGGTTTATAGGAGGCGGTCCCAGGGTGGGGGCAGAATGAGCTCTAAGCTCCTAAGAGTATTTTACTCGTCACGGTGCTGGAAGATGTCTGCCATTCACTGGGTTCGTAGCAGGAGGAAGAGCCTCGTCCCGAATCGGCACCTCCCCCTCAGCAGCTTGAAGGAATTCATTCAAATCTTGGCACTTTGTAAAAGTCAGATTCAGCTTTGGCAATGGCATGATTTGGCATGGGGTGGTCAGGGCGGTCACTACATATTAACCAGCGAGAAATCTACGCAGACCAGCTCTGAGTCGGCCAACCTCGCAGGCTGGCTAAGTTGCGCGTGAAGAGGTGGGGTGGGCGGGAAGGTCACTGAGATCCCCTTCGTGAAAAGGGAGGAGGCGGCCATTGCGTTCCCAATACCAGCTCCCGGCTGGCTTTGGATGGGGCAGGCGCACAGGAGTCTCAGACAAACAGGGCGGAAGATGGGATCGCGTGTCGCAGGGTCTCCTGGTCCCCTCCCTGGGAAAGGCAGGCTCCAAAGCACAGAATTCTTACACTGCCGCCTTCGTGGAGAAAGCCAAGACAGCAGCCGGAGGGTTTGCTCTTATCAGGCACCACAGGGCTCATCTGCAGCTCCTCCCAGGCGTTTGTGGCACCTGAGGTCCATTGCCTAGAGGCGTCATCCACGTGTGATTCTTGTGAGGATGAGAACAAGCCGGACAAGGAAGCAGGCTATGAGGAGCCCGGATATCAGCCCTGGAATTTATTCTCATGTTTAACCCATTGATCGCTGATTGACCCGATTTTTAGCCTCTTATCTCATGGATGATATGCAGTAATGCCCCTCCTTATTAAGCGCACATAAATAAAATCTGAGTATGGTTTAAGACGATAAAATCCTTCTAAACGCCCCGGAAGAATGGAAACTCTGTTCATTGGATTAGCAGTCCGGAGTGTTGAGAAAAACATGTGATGCAGCTTTTCCTTAGCAACTTCACGGAATTCACTTAAACTTGAAACATTCAAAAGTCAAATTCGACTTTGGGACCTGGGAATCTCAATTCCTTCTCTTGCAATACAGCAGCGGGCCCCGCGGCTCCCGTGTCACCTGTTTGAGGGGCGGTGCTGGCAAAGCTGAAGACGGGCGTCAGCCAAGTGCAGGGTGGAGGCCTGAGGAAGCCTCCCCTATACCAGCGTCACGTTCCTGACCTTCCAGGGACCGGCCGCGTGAACGGAAAGCTGCGGCCGACTCTCGGAGCGGGGCCAGTGCGGATCCGGATCCTGGAAACCAAAGGAAAACCACGGATGCGTCAGTGGCCATCACAGCCGAATGCGCACTGGAGAAGGGAACTGCACCCATCAGCCACGACAGAGGAGCCGACGCGTTGAACCGCGCCTCTCCTTCCTTCCATTGTTCGCAGTCACACACACTCCAAATGTTTTCCAATCAGGCTCCAACAAGTAATCCCATTCGAAGAATCCAACCATTGTGTTTACGAATGCAAATGTCTACAAAGAGGCACCGTTTTATTTCCTCTCTCATTTTTCTTACAGAAGTTCTAGCTTCGCTATGAACATATAAAGAATTACTAAACTTCTTTAAATAACACACATTTCTATTCAAGGGAAGGGATAGCATCAAAGAACTGACTTGAAATAGATCACCCATCTGGCTGCTTTGGCATACGGGAGCTGGCTCCCAGCAGGAGGGAGCGTGGTGTTGCCATGACCATTCAGAAATATGATGCCAGACCAACCCCTGAGCCTGCAGGCAGAGCCAAGGCCCCTGTTACCCTTGTCCTCAGCTCTTTGCGCCAGCCCTGAGGATGCCAGCCCAGACGTCCGGGCACGGTACCTGCATTTAACATCTTAAGTAATGTCGCGGGGCACAATCAATTATTTACCTTGCTGCGGCATGTTAGTGCGTCTTGCGGGTAGAATCGTTCTTGCTGTGGTTTTAATTTATTGACTCCCAGTAACACGAGGGAGCCCAGGCGGCTGATGTCCCGTTTCAGCGAATGCTGCAGAAATGTGGGCCTTTACTGTGCGTAGGCTCAACATTGGGGCCACCGCTTTCTTTTGTTTGCACTGCTGGATTGCACACATGCCTTGCAGTTCACAAATGGGCTGCTGTTTTCTGAACTCATCAAGAGTTTAATTCTGTTTCTCTCCATAGAGGGAGTGATGGCTGATGAAGCCTCCACCCAGCTTTCAAATTTTTCATTTGCTCCCCGCCCCAAAACACAAAAAGGGCAAAATTCCTAAAACCGCCAGAATAAATGACTGACAGCGAGTTCAGACATAGCAAGAGAGGGGGAAAGGAGGACCACTTGTTTTAAATATTCCAGGTGCAAAATGCGTGCAAAGTCCATGGCCTCACAGAAAATGAAGGAACTGGCCTCTCCCATGAACTGTAATTTTTTAATAAAAGTTTTCAGTTTTATTTAGTGGTTGTGTCCCAACATGTTTCAATTGCAGTTGGTTGCACTTGATTTAACTCTTCTTATTCAGAAAACAATGCCAGTGTTAAGGTTAGGACTAAGGTTAGGGTTAGGGTTAGGGTTAGGGTTAGGGTTAGGGTTAGGGTTAGGTTTAGGCTTAGGGTTGGGGTTGGGGTTAGGGTTAGGGTTAGGGTTAGGGTTAGGATTGGGGTTAGGGTTAGGAGTTAGAGTTAGGGTTTAGGGTTAAGGTTAGGATTGGGGTTAGGGGTTAGGGGTTAGGGTTAGAGTTAGGGTTAGGGGTTAGGGGTTATGGTTAGGGTTCATTGTATTTAGCATTAGGGTTTAGGGTTAGTGTCAGGATTGGGGTTAGGGTTTAGGGTTAGGGTTAGGGTTAGAGTTAGAGATTAGGGTTAGGGTTAGGGTTAGGGTTTAGGATTTAGGGTTAGGGTTAGGGCTAGGGTTAGTGTTAGGATTGGGGTTAAGGTTTAGGGTTAGGGTTAGGGTTAGGGGTTCGGATTAGGATTGAGGTTAGGGTTAGGGTTAGGGCTTAGGATTAGGGCTTAGAGTTAGGGTTAGGGTTACAGTTACAGTTACGGATAGGGGTTAGGGTTAGGGTTAAGGTGGGGTTAGAGTTTAGCATTAGCATTTAGGGTAAGGGTTAGGGTTAGGATTGGGGTTAGGGTTAAGATTAGGGGTTACGTTTATGGTTAGGGTTGGGGTTAGGGTTAGGGTTTCAGTTACAGTTAAGGTTAGGGGTTAGGGTTAGGGTTTAGAGTTTAAGGTTAGTGCTAGGGTACTGTAACAGTAAATTTAGCAATAATATATGTAATTGATTTTTTAAAGAACTGCCCTGGCTTTATATCTGGGGATCTTAGAGTTCATGGAAAGTGGGATTGATGCTGAGTCTATGGAGTGGGACTTTAACCCAGGGATTTAGACACCAGCATCCCACACTGCAGCGCCTGAGCCCACCACCGGCTCTGGCTCTGGCTCCCAACTCCAGCTTCCTGTCGATGCAGACGCTAGGAAGAATGGTGATTGCCGGGTCCCTGCCACCCACACTGGAGACTTGGACTGAGTTCTTGGCTCCCAGCTGCTGGTCCAGCCACGGCAGCTGAGGGCACTTGGGGAATGAATCAGCAGAAAGGAGATCTCGGTCTGCCTCTGTCTCTGTGTCTCTGTGTCTCTCAAATAAATAAATAAAAAAAAAGAAGAAAAACTTGGCTGCAAACATTTTGAAATGTGTGCCTACAGGGATTCTTCAAAAATTCACAAAAATGCATATTACAAAACAATACTGCATGGATTTCAAAGAAATTTTGCACAAAAAATAAAATATTTTAAATTCATTTTCTGCACAGACATTCTGAAGTACCCTCATTCATCAGCTTTGAAAGATCAATCTCCTTCTTCCTCCTGGTCCTCGCTGCGACTCAGTGCCTGACCGCGTGTCTCTGCCACTCGACATCTCATTGCTCTCCCTGCTCCCGAATGCAGCGTGGCTTAGGGCTGCAGCGGCACTGCGGTGACCACGGACCGGGGAGTCTGTGGGTGCCAAGACCTTGCATTCGGCATTGAGTCAGCACCCGAGGCCTGCCTGGCAGCGAGCTAGGTGCTGCGGGGCTGTGAGGTGCAGCAGTGAGGCAGCCCCGGGAACTCAGCGCTCTCCCTTGGAAGCAACGCTGGCCACGTCTGTCGCGCTTTCACGCTGGGGCACACAAACACTCGCCTCAAAGACATCACCGGGGGCACGGGTGATCAGTTCTTTGGTCCCAAAGACTCTCATTCAGAAAGTCTGGAAGCAGCCAAGAAGTTTGCATTTTACAAGCACCCAGAGCACTGTGGGTAGCCTGCTGAGGGTCACAGACACAGGTGTTCGTGGGCGCTGGGTGCAGGCCCACGTTCAGAATGCATTCTCTGGGGAAACAGGGACCCGGGATTCACAAGTCCCCATCGCTGCCAAGTGGTGGCAGGAGTGAGTGCTCAGGAAAGACCGCGCCAAGGGAGGGGCGTTCAGGCGGCAGTGAGCAAGGGCCAGGGCTGCAGGCACCTGGGGACCAGGTGCTCCGAGACCTGTGACGGCTCCCCACTGCATCAACCCAGCACCATCGATAGATCTGACCCCCGGCAGCCACCATCAACCATGGCTTCAGACCACGGCAGCCACCATCCTTTGGTACAGCCCTCCACCCCCGGCCTGTGCCCTTTCACATTGTCCCTGACACCAGCCCTCACTCTCCTGGTGGCTTCCAGCATCCAGGCAAAGGGGCAGAAAGGGCTGAGAAGTGAGTTTCCCTGCCTTGTCCCACCTCCAGGCCAGCGTGGGCCTCCGGGATCAGGACCACCATCCAGGGACAAAGGGATGGAAGGACAGAGCCAGCACTGTGGCATAGCAGGTAAAGCCAACGTTTGCAGTACTGGCATCCCATATGGGCACTGGTTTGAGTCCTGGCTGTCCCACTTCCAATCCAGCTCTCTGCTGTGGCCTGGGAAAGCAGTGGAAGATGGCCCAAGTCCTTGGGCCCCTGCACCTGCGTGGGAGACCTGGAAGAAGCTCCTGGCTCCTGGCTTCGGATCCGCGCAGCTCTGGCCGTTGCAGCCACCTGGGGAGTGAAGCAAGGGATGGAAGACCTCTCTCTCTCTCTCTCTCTCTCTCTCTCTCTCTCTCTCCCTCCCCTCTCTCTGTGTAACTCTGACTTTCAGATAAATAGAGGCAGGTGCAGCAGCAAATGAGGAGTTTCTGCCCCTCCTGAAAATTAGAACGCCAGGCTGTGTTTCAGTGCCTGGTAGGCGTGGGCTGCCGTCACAGCTGGGTGTGGGGGTCAGGATGAAGGCGTGTGTGCGGAGACTCACAGCCGGCTCCTGGAACCCAGGGAGCAGCCCACAAACACTCCTGCTCCCCACGCTGTCCACAGCCCTAAGCTGGAGTGCACACAGCCTCGGGCGCTCTGGGGCTGCACTTCCCTTATTCACAGGAGAGTCACCAGGGCTCCAGGCAGATGTGGCCTGAGCAGACATCAGCAGCCCTGGGAGGAGTCCACATCGAAGGGCCGGTCACCAAGAACACTTCGGGACGTGGAGCAAATCTTAATTGCTGTGCGTCCATGGGGCGGAACAAAATGAGGAAGGAGGCGACGCAGCATTTGGAGGCCCGCTGTACCGTGCACAATGCCCATCACCGTCATGCTGCAAGGCACCTTGCAATCCTTACGCCGAAACACACGCTAGAACCGCACCTGGTCATTCCCAAGTGCAGAAATGGTCAGACGCGTCCCCATCCCTTCCGACCCAGGAGGCCGAGAGATGGGGACCAAGAATGGGAGCCTCCCAGTGGCTTCATGGGTGACGCCAACACACCTGGGCTACAAGAAAACAGGGGACCGTGGAGAAAACCAAAGGCCCCAGGCCACAGAGGAGGGAGGTGGAAACTGGGAGTGGGATTATTTCACTTTTGGCAGTGACTGGGAGAGCAAGGTTAT
This sequence comes from Oryctolagus cuniculus, assembly GCF_964237555.1. Taxonomy (NCBI): domain Eukaryota; kingdom Metazoa; phylum Chordata; class Mammalia; order Lagomorpha; family Leporidae; genus Oryctolagus; species Oryctolagus cuniculus. Next base: position 5,334,878 of record NC_091435.1, read on the forward strand.
TCTTAGGTCATGACACCCACCTAGGCCTGCCTAACAATACCTCTCGCCTGAGCTGGACTGCCACTCACAGCAAAGGTGTGTGGCTGGGTGAGAAAGCACTCATCATCACACCTTGCTGTGACAGTGACAATGCCGGGCATTGCCCACATCCCCCACCTTAACGAATCACTGTTCCCTGAGCCCGAGGGAACCCCGGGCTACATGGTGCCCGGGCTACACGGTGCGCAGTCAACAGTCAGCCGGTAAACTTGACCTTCAGAAACACCGAAGATGAGCAGACCACTAGCAGAGGCACCAAGCAAGCAGGCTGCCCGACCAGGATCATCCATTAGCACACAGCCTGGGCGTTAATGGCTGTGGTACCCGCTGTGTCCCCACGGGGAGGCCATTTATCGAACTCAACTAGCCCCACAGCCGCCAAAATCGGGAAGGGCATTTGCAGCGGGCTGCCTTGCCGCTGGGGACCGCTCGGTTTAATCTGCAGGCTTCCGAGTCTGAGCACAGCGAGGGTTTCTACGGAACGGTGCGCTCTGTGGTCAGCAGTCCTGAACCGCAACAAGCCGGCCAGCGAGGCAGGAGCCCCTCGAGCCAACAGCTCTGGGCCTGAGAGGTTTGCACGCACGGAAACTGCCCGCAGCAGCCTGGGGCCCTGTGACATATTGGAGCCACACTGAGACAGGCAGAGAGAGGACAAAGGACTGAGCTTTCTCTCTAGGGCTGTCAGCGAGCAGGTTCAGGGCTGAATGGAGGGAGGCTTTGAGGACACAGGAGAGCCCTGCGGATGGCTCTCACTGGCCCGCACAGCAAGAGCTCCCACCACACTCCGGGCCGGGTTGCAGGGCCCAGTCTCCGGGAAGTTCTTAGAAGGAACCAGCGTGCTGTGGGTCAGCTTGACCTTCAGCAAGCTGCAGCTTGGCCACACCAGCAGCTCTCAAATGGCCAGCTGACCGCATACAGGGTTCTGTCCACTTGGGATCATGGAACACAGAAGGGAATGGTCATGTCCCATCCTGCTCACTTCCTACTCTCAGAGCTTTCTGGGAACACAGCCCATGGTGCACCTTGCATCCAGGTTTTGCAACTGGTCGACCCAGGCGGAGCCGATGCCTGGGCCCAGGCCTGCAAAGTCACCCTTCGCTCACCATCAAAGACGGGCCTCTTCAGAAGAGCTTGTAGAAAGATCCGGCAAGTTGCTGACTGCTGGTCGGTTCCCAGCCCGGGCAAAGACCCTCCACCTTCCTGGACGCCTGGCCGGTTTATTAAGGAGCTTCCTGCTCTCTCCTGAAATGCGTGACTCCACCAAGAAGCCTCGCAAGCCTTTGACACACACCAGTGTGCCTCCGCGGTCACTCTCTCCACCTGTTCCACTGGCTCTGTGTTTCAACAGCAGAAATCTCTTAAATTTCCCTCCCTGTGGATTTTCCATGCATGCACTTGGAGCTTCACGAAGCATCGCTCAGAGCCCCCCGAGGTGCCATTCTCATTCCTGTCTACAGAGGCACCCAGCGTGCCCCTGGCCCTCGTCTGTGCCGAGGGCGTTTCGAAGGGAATTCTCCGGCAAGAATCGGCTGAGTCTCCTCCCCGCCGCCCCAGAGCCACGCACCGGGCTCGTCTCCTGCAAACACAGCCACAGAGCCGTGGGTGCTTCAGTGGGAAGAACCGAGAACCTGTCCAGTTTTTAGTCAATCCCTCTGGCTCCAAACGACATGCACCGGAAGATCCAGGGGCCTCGGAGAGCGGCCTTAGCGGGAGGAAGTCCTCCTCTCCGCTTCCCTGCCACCCAGCCCGACAAAGAGCCAGAACTCAGGCCAGTCGTGCCACAGACTTGCGTGTGTCTTCCCGCCTGGCGAACTGCGCTGCCGCCGATCACATCCTGGAGGTTTTCCCCGTGCACGGCTGGGCTTCGGTCAGGGCTCGCGTCCTCCCTGAACGCCCAAAAGGCTTGCATCACCGCCAAGACAGACGCGTTCCGCGGACTCCAACCACAGCCACGGGAGGGACAGGACGGCCCGGGGCGACCCAAAAACTCCAGCAGTCCCCCAGACCAAGAGCGAAAGATGCAGCGTTGCAAAGACACCTGTGGGCGCTGAGGCCTCTGAGGGACAGCAGCTCCTGCACACAGCCTCCGGCCCAGCGCTGCCAGGAAGCAGGTCTGGGAGGCTGGCTTCTCCGAAAGCCACCCGGGGAGAGCTGCCTTGCTTAGCCAGGACTCCACTGCGGAGTCGCAGGTGACGCCTCTCATTCAACACTGGATTTGCACAGGTCACGGAAGGGAGTTGGTCATGTAGGTCTCGCCTCATACAATTTTTGGGGGCACATGGAAAGTTCACTCCCAGATGGCAGGCAAGGCTGACTGTGCAGGGCGCTCACACACTCTGCGAGGGGACAGCACCCCCACCCCACCCACCCAGCGCTGCACGGCGGCTCAGCACGGCTGCAGCCCCTGCCTCTCCCTGCGCCTCCAGGTGCACGTCCCACATCCCCCTGCGGGTGTCTACCACACCCCTAAGGTCAACAGGCTCCAAGTTCAGCGTCTGATCCCCTACCCCCACTGCCTCCCCACCGCGGTGGGTGGCACCTCCAGCCTCCCGGGGCTTCCTCAGTCACCCAGAAGTCCTCCCTCACCCCTCCATTTCTACTCCTGACAGAATTTTCCAGCTCCCCAGCTCACGGGCTTAGATCCTCTACAAAGACCCCTGCTCCTCAAACCCAGCACCCAGCACCCTGCTGCAAGCCAGCGGCCCCCCTGGGCCCCAGGGTAGACAGATGTCCCAGGAGAACAGAGCAGGCTCACGTCCTGGGAGAGCCTGGCTCCCAGAGCACCCAAGGTGAATTATCTCCGCATTGCTCATTATCGCACCGGCTCAGACTGCAGACAGAAACTCGGCCCCAAGCGGGCCCCAGCCTCCTCCCGGGTCTGCAGCCTCTTGCAGGAGGACACAGACCAGGTCTCGGCCCCGCCTCTCCACATGGACGAGAGCCGCGGCTCCGTTCCATCACGCAAGCACCGCACACACACGGGACTGCTTAAAGGGTGGGGAAAGTGGTGGTGGTACATCACCTGAGGATGGTGACCGCTGCTCCAAGGCTCCGGCACCTGGACTTCCCCGGACCTGGGAGGGCGCGAGGCAGCCCCTGCAACGGAGGAAAATGCCAGAGTGAGCGGTGCCAGACACAGCTGCCTCTCACCGAGACACGCGCTGGCCTCTGGGTACCGCTCCTGGCGGAAAGGGAGCCTTAAGCATAGATGGATTTTTTTAATTCCCTTGAGAGCATATAATCTGGAAAATTTTCAGAAGACTGACTCAACATCAGTTCCTCTCGACGCACAAGCGTCTTCCAGAGACAAAAGAATCCTTAGCTAAAAGAGGTGGAGGGGTTCGCTCTGGGCCATCCTTTTGGTCAAGATACAAACGAATAGATATTCACTCGTGGAAATCTGAAGTCATTTTGTCAGTGGAAAGCAGCCATGCTTCGTGGGAGTGTGAAAGCCCACGATGCAGAACGCATGTGGCATGATCGGATCAGAAGAGTGGGACCGTTGGGGGCAGAGTCCCCGGAAGGCTCCCCAGGTAGGGCTGACTGGCTACAAACCTCCCAGGGAACCTTTGTGCCAGTACCCTGTGCGGGCCGAGTGCTGCATTCACCCTGTTCCAAAGGTAACCAACAGCCCCACCCCGCACCCACCTACAAGTCCGACGGCTGGGATGTTGCCTTCAGAGATCCCCACCAACCAGGACTCTGGAGGAAAATGAGAGCCTACAGAGACAGAGACTTTTTTTTTTTTTTTTTGACAGGCAGAGTGGACAGTGGGAGAGAGAGAGAGACAGAGAGAAAGGTCTTCCTTTGCAGTTGGTTCACCCTCCAATGGCCGCCGCGGCCGGCGCACCGCGCTGATCCGATGGCAGGAGCCAGGAGCCAGGCAGGAGCTTCTCCTGGTCTCCCATGGGGTGCAGGGCCCAAGCACCTGGGCCGTCCTCCACTGCACTCCCTGGCCACAGCAGAGAGCTGGCCTGGAAGAGGGGCAACCGGGACAGAATCCGGCGCCCCGACCGGGACTAGAACCGGGTGTGCCGGCACCGCTAGGCGGAGGATTAGCCTAGTGAGCTGCGGCGCCGGCCGAGACAGAGATTTTCAAAGGGGCCTTATGCTGCAGCCGACACCAGCTCCCTGGTCAGTGGAATGGGAACAGGTATCCTGCTGGCAACACGTGGGGGCTGGGAGTCATCTGCAGCCGGCTGAAAAGCCTCCCACACAATGGAAAGTCTTGAAAGAAAGAAAAAAGCGGGGAGGACAGAAACACAGAAAGTATTTTGCAAAACCATTGTGTCCACTTCGTTTTACTTTAAGCTTTAGACAAATAAGTAGCTTCTTTTTCTTACTATTAAGCTAATCAAAATATTCCTCATTCTCAAACTTCTCCTTCTACGAAGTCATCCAGGAGGTACTGACCCCTCCCAGCTGGGGACCCGTCAGCCAGCCTTTCTCCCAACCCCACCCTCCCCTCCCGGCATCACCCCACCTGCAGTCCTGGGTTCATCTGAACTGTATCCACGGTTTTCACTGCCACTCTTTAAGTTCGGCTCAGAAGTTTCTTTGTTTGTCTTGGCCTGTACGGATTTCCTGGAAGGAGAGCAGTTCAGAAAAGCCAAGTGTGAGTCGGCAGCGGGGACTCCGTCCTCAGGGTCGCCCTCCGAGCACTCTGACGCCCTGAGCTTCCTACAGGAAGTCCACAGCTCAGTCACTGGCCTCGGAGGAGCAGGTGCGACAGACTGTGTGCTCCCATATTCCCACTATGGGGAGAGAGGAAACTCAGTCACCACAGGACGTGGCCACCACCCCCAGGGGGTACTCCGCTCTCAGAAACCATCACCTAAATCAAGTAGACTTAGCAACTATTAAAAAAAAAAAAAAAAAAAAAAAACAACTTGGCAACTACGACCCCCAGGCCAAATCCTGCCCACCACCTGTTTTTATAAATAAAGTTTTATTGGCACACAGCCACACCTGTTGCCTTCCATAGTCTCTACGAATGCTTGCATGTTATAACGGCAGAGTTGGGACGTTGTGACAATTCCCTCTGGCTGGCAAAAATGGGAGTATGTATTTGGTGGGCCCTCCACAGAAAAAGTGGGGCAAGCCCTGAAATAAAGTGAAGCCTGGTGCAGCTTTCTAGGGGGAGGAAGTCTGGCGATGGATAGCCGAGGGTTTAAACTCCGCCTCTAAGAATTGCTTCTCAGGACATAGTCAAGGGTCTGTGCCAAGACGGGGTTGAAACAAAGTCCACTCGCAAGATGATTATAAGAGCAAAAGTGCCCAGCGTCAGGGGACTCACGGAAGCGGTAGTGGCCATCCGTGACGTGGACTTGCCTGTCACCTGTTAGAGTTGTGGGAACGCTGGTGGAAGGGACACCGGTACACCTCGGGAAACTGAGGCAGCCTTGTCCGGAGCTGACCGCACACAGTCGCTACCTGACACGGACCCGACAGAGCACAGAACAGGAAGCAAAAGGTGCAAAGATGAGCACACTCAGCCATCATGTTCATCCCGGCCGCCATCTGGAAACTATCCCCACCCCCACCTAGAGCAGCAGCAAGAAAAACGGCACCAGGCTCAGAATGCAACGCTGTCATGACGCCACCTCAGGGGCACCCCACAGCACAGCATGGCGGGTCGCACCGCGGGGAGCCCCAGAGGAGGCAGGCGCGGCGCGAGTGGGTGTGTGTGTGCACCTGGGACAGGACCGCAGTTCCAGCAAGCAAACCTGATCTCCGGGCGCAGGCGGACGGTGCCACGGGGATGTCTCCTGCCGGGAGGCGGGCCAGCAGTGATTCATCAGGGGCCCAGCGGAGCTTCCTAGGAGCTCAGGATGTCCCAGGGCCACACGGTGGCGGGCACCACCCTGTGTACACCAATCTACCACACACCCAAGATTTGGGCACGTTTCTGTACTGACATGCCACTGAAAACGTCAGCAAAGAAGCAAAGCAAACACGTGATGGGCCAGTGTCTAACCAGCAGGGTGCCAGGTGAGAAGAGCCAGCCCTGACGTCATGTTCACGGGCACAACATACGTGTGTGTGTTTCTGTGTGTCTGTCTGGGAACCCGTGTGCACGTAAATGCATACCCGTTTGGATGGCAATAATGAGCTTTGGAGAATAGTTCTGTGATGATTTTAATAATATTTCTTGGCTGGCGCCGCAGCTCACTAAGCTAATCCTCCGTCTTGCGGTGCCGGCACACCGGGTTCTAGTCCCGGTCAGGGTGCTCGATTCTGTCCCGGTTGCCCCTCTTCCAGGCCAGCTCTCTGCTGTGGCACCAGAAGGCAGTGGAGGATGGCCCAAGTGCTTGGGCCCTGTACCCCATGGGAGACCAGGAGAAGCACCTGGCTCCTGCTTTTGGATCAGCGAGGTACGCCGGCCGCAGCACGCTGGTCTCAGCGGCCACTGGGGGGTGAACCAACAGCAAAAGGAAGACCTTTCTCTCTGTCTCTCTCTCTCACTGTCCACTCTGCCTGTCAAAAAAAATTTTTTTAAATAAAAAATTTTTTAATTAAAAAAATAATACTTCTTGTCTCTGCATTGAATTTTTCCCTTCCATACATACACATAGCTAAAAGGATGTGTATTATCTGTGTGCACACAAAGTCCTTGATGGGCTGGGGTAGCACTACTGACACAGTGGAAGTAGACAAGGCAAGCCCGTGAGCCAGCCCCCTCTACCCCGAGGCCTCAGGCAGTCTGCCCCAAGTGCAAAGTCTGCACAGACAGCAGGGCGGGGCCCTGAGCAAGACTGCCCCGTCACAGTCCCAGCCCTCCAACCGTCTGCACCAGAGCCATGTGGCCATCGCATACTTGGCTTCTCATGTCAGTTTCCTGAGCTACAAAATGTTTGAACAGCCTCAATCGTTGTCGATATTAAGGAAGGCAAAACCCTCTACGAATCTCAGAACTTGCCGCACACGGTGTTCAGCACTCAGTAAACACAGCCGGTACTCAATATTCATAGTTGGTTCCCATCGTACACACTTAGCCCTCTGCACCCAACAGCCACACAGCCACCGCTTCAACGGTACTGCTGGAGAGAAACTGCAGCTGTACTGAGCACGAGCGGACCCTGTTTCTTGTCATTATCCCCTAAACGATACAGCAGACCCTGTTTCTTGTCGCTATCCCCTAAACCATACAGCAGCATGGCTGTTTGCATGGCATGCATGCTGCAGGAGGCTGCAAGTGACGCAGAGGGGGTTGGAAGCACACAGGAGGGGGTAGTGGGCTCTATGCAGATACTACTTTGGCATCCTTGGCTGTTGGAACCCACGGGGGTCCTGGGACCACTCCCCCGTGGATACCCAGGGATGACGGGCTGTATGATCATCACCGGGAACCCAGTGACCAAGGTTACCACTCCCCTGTCGTCCTCCACCTGTTACCCAGAAGACCTGTGGGTTGCTTTGACCCAGAGACCAGAAATGCAAGATGCTGGCACGGTCCACCACGGTGAACCAGAGAACCAGGCCACGTTGCCGACGGCAACAGGAACCAAGACAACGCCCCCCAAGGGTCCAGGCCCACACAGGGGCGGGGGGCTGTGTTTTCAGGCTGCTCCTGGAGTTGTCTGCAGAGTGCGGCCCCTGGTGGACACAGCGAGAACAGGTGGTGTCTGTCGCATGGTGACCACAGCAGGGGGTGCAGCCAGGAGGGGTTTAGAAACCGCAGGCCTTAAGGAGTTTACAAGACCTAATAAAATGCTGGGTACCCCCCCAGGACAACGCTGCCCTCCGGAAGCCCTCCCCTTCCTGCACTTCATGACCATGTAAGTCCTGCACGCACACTGCCGACTGTACGTCATCGCAAGCCCTTGACACCGTCGCCTTACAAGTGCCTGCAGCTCGTTCAGGCCAGCCTAGGAATGGGAGGAACTGCTCAGAGAGGGTTTCCCTGCCGCTGTGGCTGAGCAAGCGCCAAACACTGCCGAGTCTGTCCGCAGGCGCGGGCGGGGCTCCCTATTCACCACTGCCCCAGAAATGCCAGCCGGCCTCTCTGGCTGTTCCTAGCAGGTGGGACCGCAGACACGGTGCACAGCGCCCTCTTGTGGAAAGACTTGCAAATGCTGTCCGTGGTGAGCTGGAGCAGGTGAGACACAACAGAGACCCACCTGGTTCACCCTGCAATCAGCCGGCCCTGGTCAGTCAGGCTTGGTGCCTGTGCTATTCAGGGCGCTCTATTTTCAGTACTTAACCCTGAGTGACATAAATCCTAACATCCCACAGCAGTGTGTGTATTGTTTGCTTTGCTTTGCGTGCTGAGAAAACCAATGCAATTTCCAACTTACCTTATTTCACTTTGATAACTGGATTCTGCAGAGGAAGAAAAAGAGACAAAATCACACGAGGGCAATCCAGACACCACGACACATCTTCTACAAATAAAATGGCACTGACTCCAATAGCCCTCGGGCTGCTATTTGACCCAATCATTGTATTAAGTTGCCCCACAACAAGTCATCCAAGGGCTTCCAGACATAACCAAAGCACAATGCCCTATTAGCTATCAGGAAAGTTGATAATCCTTGGTACTCGACATACGTGGGTATCCAGTCAATACTCAGTGAGTGCTGAGTTCAAAGAGATAAGGAAGAGAGAGTCCCACTTACCCAGGCACCACTGCCACTGGTGCAGAATTCACAGTGCAAAGCGTTAGCTCAAGTCGTTGCTGCAACAGCCCCAGAGGCTGGCATTCCTGGCCGCACAGTTTAACACACTACACACTGTCTCGTGAGCAGTACTGTGGTGCTGAGAATCAGTCTCAATCCATAGGCACCGGCTACACCCAGGCACACAGCTGTGCCCTCCCCACCATGCAACTGACAGTGTCCAGGGCCAGCTGGAATGTGAAGATGGCACAGCAAGCCCCCAGCGTCTGTCTCCAGAGCCTGTGACCATCAACATGGCTCCCTGCCCTGGCCCTGGACACACCCCGCTCTCCTGAGGTCTGAAAAATGCCCATGTCCCTTACTTTGTAGGTCCGGCCACTCCCTCTCTGCTCTGATCACATCTGCCCATTGACACCCGTGGCCGTGCACAGAGGGCTGCCTGCCAGGTCTCCCTCCCCCAGGGCCCTCCGGGGAGTGGCTGTGCTCCCGTGGTGGGGGCAGGGGATGGGAGGGGTGGCCCCAGTCGCTTCCCTCCTTCCTCCTGCTCTCTGCCTGTCTCAGGCCAGAGGCCAGGCTGAGCGCGCCCTCAGCCATTCCCAGCAAGTCCCCAGTTCACCAGGCAGAGCACCAAGACTTCCTCCAGGTACCAGGAAAGAACCCTGTGAGGCCGGCCGTCTCCCATCAGCCTCCTCACGAGGCCAGCATGAGAGCTGTGGGAAGCAGGACCGAGTCGCTGGTGCTGAGCCCTAGCAAGGACAAACAGGGAACAGGGGCCAGGGCAGGGGTTAAGCTGCTGCCTACAACACAAGCGTGCCAGACCCGAGCACCGGCTCACATGCCAGCTCCTCAGCTCCCGATCCAGCTCCCTGCTAATGCACCTGGGAAGAAGCGGAGGGTGGCCCAAGGAACTGGGCCCCTGCACCCACGTGGGAGACCTGGATGGAGCTCCAGACCTCCTGGCTCCCGCCTGGCCCAGCCCTGGCTCCTGTGTTCATCTGGGCAGTGATCAGTAGATGGGAGATAAATCTCTCTCCATCTCTCTCTCTCTCACACACACTCTGCCTACCTTTACATATAAATAAAGTTTAGCAGTTATGGAGGAGGGACCTCACTCGCATGTGCCTGAACGCAAGGACACTCGCAAAGTCTCTCCCAGAGCCTCCACAGAGGCTGCCCCAGCGTACACAGCAAACACTTTGGCCACGAGGTTGCCCGGCAGCTGCCAGTGCACCCTCGCAGCCAAGGGCAATTGTTTCAAACAACCCCCGTCGCCCTCCTTGTCTGGCCTTTAACCCTGCCTCGTCCTCCGTGAGCCCACGCGGTGGGGGCTACCGCACCTACACTCCCCCTGCAAAGCTGCCCCTGGGCGAACCTAAGTTGCCTTTGGAGAATCTCTCTCTGCTTGGGACGACGCCAGGCTGGGGAAGAAAACCCCCAAGGGGAACAGATTCCTCCAGTGACTCCGAAGGCACAGGAGGGCTCTACGTTGCGCTCTCTTACAGCGGCAGCCACTCAACAGCTCAGTGACAACCCAGAGTGTTCCACTGGAGTGCGCCCCCTGGCGTGCGGGGTGATTTGCAGTGAAAAATCCCCATCTGATCTGGGTCAACAGGAGTCTAACACGGCTCCATTTCTGCTTGTCAGGGACTACAGGTGTTGCACACAAGTAATCTTCCAATCACAGATCAGATCGACAGTGGCGCTAAGTCCAGACCATGAACCTCATTAAGGCGTGTTTGACATGGAAGATTATATTTATAAAGCTTTATTTATTTATTTGAAAGGCAGAGCTACAGAGAGGCAGAGGCGGGGGAGAGGGGCTTTCCGTCTGCTGGTTCACTCCCCAAATGGCCACAATGGCCAGAGCTGGGCCAATCTGAAGTCAGGAGCCTGGAGCTTCTTCCAGGTCTCCCACATAGGTACAGGGGCCCAAGCACTTGGGCCATTCTCTGCTGCTTTCCCAGGCCATTAGCAGAGAGCTGGACAGGAAGTGCAGCAACCAGGACTAGAACCGGTGCCCATATGGGATGTCAGTGCCGCCGTCAGAGGCTCTACCCACTACACCACAGTGCCGGGCCCAACATGGAAAATTCTTGAAAACAGCAGTCCTGTGTGGAAGAGCCCTGTGCCTGACACCCAACTTGTCCGTCACGTGGCAGTTAGCGTTCATAAATGAAAAGTGAGTGTCAGCTGACGCGCAGCCTGGCAGCAAACCACCGCTCTCAAGAAGAAAAGTGTGACCCAGGAAACACTCGAATAGGAGCGGGTGACGCTTTCACAAGAGAAAGAAAGACACAAGCACACACCCTGTGCCTGGATGTCCTGGGCCATCCACGTGACCAAGCACACTCTGGCTTCGGAAGTCACAAACCCCAAACTCTATGACGAGCCCTCCCCAAGACTGAGGACTGCATCCCGCTCCTGACCCCAAACCCCAGGCGAGGCCGCTGCTCTCCTACAAATGGGATGTCTCGGAAGACTTCAGGGCAAACACTTGTGTGGGGGGCCGGCTCTGTGGCGTAGCAGGCTAAGCCTCCACCTGTGGCACCGCCATTTCATATGGGCGCCGGTTCGAGTCCCAGCTATTCCACTTCTGATTCAGCTCCCTGCTGTGGCCTAGGAAAGCAGTGGAAGATGGCCCAAGTGCTTGGGCCCCTGCACCTGCATGGGAGACCTGGAGGGAGCTCCAGGCTCCTGGCTTCAGTTTGGCACAGCTCTGGCCATTGTAGCCATTTGGGGAGTGAACCAGCAGATGGAAGACCTCTCTCCCTCTCTCCTTCTGTAACTCTCTCTCTCAAATAAAATCTTAAAAAAAAAAAACACTTGTTTAGTGACTCGTATAATTTGCACTACTTTTTAGGCAAAGCCCACAGTTTTCTTTCCACCACTACAGGAGCATCCACCTACAAAGGGGAGATTTAAACTCCTCCTGTGCTCCGAAGGGCAGTTCCTGTTCTAGAAATGACACAGGATGACAGCCACACACCCCGGCATAGTTATGAAAGTCAGAAGACGTCACTTCTCCCCCTTGTCGCGCATGTGAACATCTTGATCTTCCTGGGGGGTGTGGAGGGGGGGAACAGGACCCAAAGGAACCACCTCCTTCCTCGGAACGTCCTCTCTCCGGGGCGGGCCGGTCTGGCCGAGCGAGCGGCTGAGAGCCCACATCCCAGAGTGCCCGAGCTGCAGGCCAGCTGTCCTCCCGATTCCAGCTTCCTGAGGGTGCACACCGGGAGGCTGCGGTGACGGCTCACGAAGCTCCTGGGTCCCGTGACGGAGTTCCCGGCCCAGCCCTGCCTGCTGCGGGCGTCTGGGCAGTGAGCGAGCAGATGGGAGCTCACAAGCACTCAGCTCGCTCGCTCTCTGCCTCTCAAAACACAGTAAAATAATCCATTAAAAATTCCTTTAAAAAAGAATTCCCTTCCTTATGCATTTCCTATGGCTCATTTAAGGACTCTAAAGACCAACGCACCTGTTGTTTGGGGTGTTTTGTTCATTTGTGATGACAATGGTCTTCCCCAGCTATATGAAGGCATGCCTGACAAAGCCGTGTATATATATATGCGCAATGTGCTGATCTGATAAACGTACGTATTGTGAAGTGACTCCTCTAAACTAATTAATATACCTAACACTTCCACCGCTTCGTATCTTGCCCATTTTGGCCAGAACACATAACATCTGTTTCCTTGATAATTTGCGATGCATCATTCTCAACGACAGTCACCGTGTTGCACAACAGGTCTCCAGCGCTCACTCCTCCTGGCCAAGTGAAACTTCGCCCCCTTCAGCCAACGCCTCCCCTGCTGCCCCCGCTTCAGTCTCTGTAGATTGCGCCTGAGATCGCCCAGCTGTCCTGTCTCTCTGCTTGCTTATCTCTCTCAGCACAACACCTCCTGGATTCCTCCCTGTGGCTGCCCATGGCACAGTCTCTTTCTTATGGCCAAATGGCATTCCTGTATTCGGGTACACGTGACCGTTCTTTACCCATTCGGCCTTTGATGGACGTTTCTGTCGGTTTCATACGTTGTTTGTTGTGAATGATTCTGCAAGGGAGGCGTGAGAGCAGCTCTCTCTCCGACATCCTGACTTCTTTCTGGGAAGTACATCCGGAAGAGGGATCGCCGGATCATAGGGTACTTCCATTTTTAAATTTCTTGAGGAACCTCCATACTGTTTTCCATAATGGCCACATACCTTATAACATAATATGCAATTCATATTCCTATCAAATGTGTACACATTTCTCTGCATTCTCATCACTAGTTGCTGTCCTTTGTCTTTTTGATAATAATCATCCCAGCAAGTGTGAAGTGAAATCTCAACATGGTTAATGTACAAAGGAGCTTCAGAAGTTCATAAAAATGGAATTAAAAGATAATTTTACTTTAGTGAAAACTTTGTTGAAATCCATGCATTCCGAGTGACCTTCTAAAAGTCCATGAAAATTAATATTATGAAAGAAAACTATGTAAAGATCTTTATATTTTCTGCCCCCAAATCAACTTGTCTTTTAATTCCATTTCCCGCAAATGTTTGAGGTACCCTCATATCTTGTGAAAAATTGATGAGCTATTAATTTAAGCGCTTGTACCAAAGATTCAAAAACCACATAGAAATGTATATGAACAAAAATATTACCTTTTTTTTCTTTCCCGGAGACACAACAGCAGCAGAATATTATAATCAGAACAATGATCAGGATCAAAAGCAGTGACAGTGACACAGCAAGCAGAACTATGGCCCAGGTAGGCAGGGACGTGCCTGGCTTATCAATACTGCCTATAAGGTCGAAAGGAGGAAATGTTTTAGTGTCACAGATTCTGTTACATGACAAATTATTTGCCTTGCGATGGCCGACTTCCCTTCACATGTTCAAGTATCCGGCACTCCACAGTTCCGCCCACGGCAATACTCGCGGCCCCCAGCAAATGCGTGCGTGGTCCCTCGCCCTAGCATCAGTTGGTCAACACCTCTGACGTTCCTGAGAAGCAGCTAAGACTGGGCAGGTATGACAGCCCCCTAAGTGCTGTGCTGGGTGTGGCTTGTCTCCCAGAGTGCCTGTCCTGGAGGCTTGGTCCCCAAAGCGGTGGTGTTAGCAAGTAATGGCATCTTCGGTAGAGGGAGCTTCACTAAGAGGCGGGGCCCAGCAGAAGGTGGGTGGGTCGCTGAGAGCCCCACCCACCCACCCAAGAAGGGGTTAGTGCACTTCCTGGCAGCCCAGTTAATTCCTGCAGATGTGAATTCCTATAGAAGACTCCCGCTGGCTTCCTGTCTCACTGTGTGACCCTCTTCCAGGAGAATCTGCCCACCCTCCGGGAGGTGCGGGCTGCGCTGAGAGAAGCTGGCGCCCTGCACTTGCACCTCCAGAGCTGTGAGCTAACCTCTTCCCTCTGCGTCCTCCCCGCCCCTGGGTACAGCAACAGAAAACACAGAGACCCCAAGGCTTCGCACTAAGACACCTTCGCCTCGCTCTGGTCCCTCGACTTAGCCCAGGGACAGCCTCTGAGACACAGGAGTGGGAGACTGGCATGTGCCGCTCGCTTCCTTGTCCCCATCCACTGAGAGCCCGGAGCCCGAAGCAAATAGGGCAAATTAAGGGAGGGTCACTTCTAAAGGCCCTCGGGGCGTGGCTCTGGCACAGCCCCCACCCCCATCCCTAGCTCCAGCACAGGATCTGTTGCCCGCCCTCTCTCTCTGCTTTTCCCTCCAGCAGCCACCTCGTTGGTGCCGTCCTCCCACTCATACTTGATCCAGTAGTCATGGAGACGCAGGAGCAGGCGGGAAATTAAAGGAAAGTAGAAAAGGAGAGAATGAGAGAAAATTTCAGTCTGACTTTTTGCTGCTGTGTCTTAGAGCTCTCCAGTACTGGCTTCATGTGCGCATCCACACTCAAGCTTCAGTTAACTGAAATAACGCACAACGAAGCATCCAGGCATGGCCACCATACCTAGTGCTCAATTGCCAGGATTTAAATGTTGCCACCACCATCATCACCATCACCACCATCACCATCACCACCACCATCACCACCACCACCATCACCATCATCATCACCACCACCACCACCACCACCACCATCACCACCACTATCACCATCACCACCATCACTATCATCATCACCACCATCACCATCACCACCACCATCATCACCACCACCATCATCACCACCACCATCACCACCACCATCACCACCACCACCACCACCACCATCACCATCATCATCACCACCATCACCATCACTACCATCACCATCACCATCATCACCACCACAATCATTACCATCATCACCGCCACCATCACCACCACCACCATCATCACCACCACAATCATCACCATCATCACCACCATCACCATCATCACTATCACCATCACCATCATCACCATCATCACCATCACCATCATCATGACCCCACATGGGTGGCAGTGCCCCAGCCGATAGCACGCATTAGCTGCATAGATTCCCAGGACAGCCCTCACTCAGCATTTTGCTGTGATCTCAAGCCAAGCCACATTTAAGTGGATCCGTTTAACTGTGAAGCGCCATTCACCAAGCCTGTCACCCAACGCTGAGTGCTTGTCGGCATCTGGGTGTGAATATGTGTGCTGTTTTGTTAGGTGCTAGTGGCTAGAAAAATGGAAAGGGAGGCTAGTATCATGGTGTGGTGGGCAAAGCCACCACCTGCACGCTGGCATCCCATGTGAGTCCCGGCTGCTCCGCTTCCAATCCAGCTCCCTGTTAAGGTGCCTGGGAAAGCAGCAGAAAGTGGCCCAAGTGCTTGGGTCCCTGCACCCACTAAGGAGACCCAGATGAGGCTCCAGGCTCCTGGTCCAGCCCTAGCCATTGCAGTCATCTGGGAGTGAACCAGCAGATGAAAGATCTCTCTCTCTCTCTCTCTCGCTCTGTGTGTGTGTGTGTGTGTGTCTTCCTCTCTCTATCTGTAATGTTGCCTTTCAAATAAATGAATAAATCATAGAACAAAAAGAAAAGATGAAAACAGCAGATTGCCTCAGAAGAGCGTAGGACGAACATTGAAATCAGTGTCTGCCCAGCAGTTTGGAATTAGAGGTCAGAATAGAAAAGCAGCTCTTATATGTTCTTTCTTCGGTTTTCCTTGAAACCTGACCTGCCAGCTACGATTTCGAATGCAAATGCTCAGAATGAGCTGTGGGAATGCCTACAATCGTCAACCACCCGGATGCTGGCTCACGGGTGAGGAATCGCCTGCGGAATGAGCCTCAGGCTTGTCTGAAAGCAGGCGCTGAAATCCAGGGAGCTCTGCTTTGAAACATTTTATCAGGTAAAAAGGTATTTGTCTTTTGCCCTTGATGCAGAGTTTCTTGGCACTACCTGAGATGGTTTTTAAGTTTTCCTTCTAAGGCTTTAAGAAATGAACAATAATTCTGACATTTTTTAACATGTCACACGCAATGCCATCTCAAATATTTATAAAATCAGCTGCTGTTGCTTGTAATTCTTCTAATGTATCTGTGACTGTCTAAACTGGACATAGTTCCCTAAGATCCGAGATGATATCTTATTTTTCCTAGACCCCAAGAACATGGCACATGTGAGGCAGGACAGATGGATGGGTGGGTGGACAGATTAAGAGGCTGGATTGCCTCTGACTACGTGGACGAGGGAAGCCTGTGCACCATCTGCAGCTGAAACAGGCCTAGACCTCACCTTTCTCCACTATTAAGATGCCCAGAGCAGGTGCGTAGCATCCAGAAAACCAAACTACTTTCCTCATGCCGTCTACCTCCACATCACCTGCTATCTTTCTGAGATGAGCTGGGGTGGATAGAGACAGGGAAGGGTTTCCTAGAAGAAAGGTAAAAAGAGAAAGGTCTCAGGACCACACGTACGCTTCCCATGTCACAACTCACTGGACGTGAACCCTAATGCAGTCCAGTCCCTCACACCCAGGCAGCAAGCTCAGCCCCTTGTGCCCAGAGAATCAGGAATGCGTTTGCACCTGCAGCGACCAGAGTCAGGGTGTGGGATAGACTGCCCGTGACGCTAGGGCAGGTGCACGGTGGCCCACGTTTTGAGAACCTCTGTGGTGC